>NC_136982.1:2642500-2772500 GCF_032717465.1 Coenobita brevimanus | reverse complement strand
TCTTCCCCTTCCTCTCCCTCCCTCCACTTCACCTACATACATCCATTTAGTCACCAGCAACTAAAATGACAAAAGTTTTATATTCCTGTGTGTGTGTGTGTGTGTGTGTGTGTGTGTGTGTGTGTGTGTGTGTGTGTGTGTGTGTGTGTGTGTGTGTGTGTGTGTGTGTGTGTGTGTGTGTGTGTGTGTGTGTGTGTGTGTGTGTGTGTGTGTGTGTGTGTGTGTGTGCTACTAACGTCGTCGTCTTATCCCTTCTGACATAAACATCATGACCCCGAGTGACCTAATCTTACCCTCTGCCTCACTGAAAAATTGACCGTGATTTGCGTGTGATATGTGCAGTGATAAGAACGGCGTTTACCTTCACGTGGACGCTAGGGGATAGGTAGGGGAAGCTTGGCCAGGTAGAAACATAAGGAGAAGAGGTAAGGAGGAAGGAAGGAGAGGATGGAAGAGAGGGAAGGAGAGCAGGTGGGTAGAACGGGGGAGGGGTGCAGAACGGGGAAGAAGGCGGGAATGGGGAGAGAAGTGTGAAGGCTGGGGGACATGGGGCGATACAGGGTCAATTAGAGGGGGAGGAGAGAAAATGAGAGAGGGAGGACAGAAAATGAGATAGGGAGGACAGAAAATGAGAGAGGGGAGAAGTGTAGGTGACTAAAGGAAAAGGGTTCGGCAGGTGGAAGAGGAGTAGAAATGGTTGTCAAAATACGAGACAGATGAAAGGGAGGGGAAGGCGATGTTAGAGTATGGGAAGAGCAGAGATGATGAGAAAAGGGAACACCAGGAATACGGAGAGATGATTAAGAAATGAGTTGTATATTCATGAAGGTAAGGGAGCAGCCATAAAGGAGCGTTGAGTTGATGGGCGAGAAGAATTTAAACTTTTATGGCACCAGCAGTGACAAAGTTTCGCTCCAGTCAAGAACAGGAGAAAGAGAAGCAGAGTCAGGCAGAGGGAAGAGGCGGGGAGGGCATGGATGAAGGGAGGGGAGGGTATGAAGGAAGGGAGGGGAAAGTATGAAGAAACTTGGGAAGGAAGGGGAGGAAACAGGAATGCAACAACGGTGTGGTGGGTGGAAGTGAACAAAATGGTTGGGTGTTGAAGAGGCGAAGTCTGGGGTTGAATGAGAGATGAGGGGAAAGACAGGGGGAAGAGAGGGGAGGAAAAGGGGTGAGGAGATAACAGTAGGCGAGAAAGAGGGGAGGTAAAAGGGGAGAGGAGGTATGTAAAAGTGGACGAGAAAGAGGGGAGGAAAAGGGGTGAGGCGGTGTGTAGAAGTGGACGAGATAGAGGGGAGGACGATGTGAATACACGAAAGCGCTTGGGAGACTTCGTGTTTCCTTTTTCTGTGAGGATATCAGCATACAGATAGACAGACAAAGATATAGATACAGACAGATAGATAGATAGATAAAGAAACAGATAAATAGATAGATAGGCAGACAGATAATGATAGATATATGCAGACAGATTGATAATGTCTATTTGTATTTATGTATGAGTTCAAAAGTGTCTAATACAATGCAATATCGTTATACCATACTACATATATTTTTCTTTTTTGTAATGCACTAGTGTTAGGTCTCTCTCTCTCTCTCTCACTTCCTGCCTCACAAATCGTTCTCAAACATTATAAAGCGCTGTGGAAACGACGCAGGGCAGAGCAAACATTTGGGAATACTTGGTGTGTGTGTGTGTGTGTGTGTGTGTGTGTGTGTGTGTGTGTGTGTGTGTAAATCCATATAAACATTCGTACCTACTCTTATCCACTTAAGAACATTTGGAAAAACACTTAAGTACACATTTTGGTGGCTATGCACATGTTACAAAGAATCATCACCACCACCATCACCATCATTACTATCACCACCACCACCACCAGCGCAATCATTTTCATCACTCCCATCACCACCTTTCACCACCACCATCACCATTACCACCACCACCACCACCATCACCACCACCACCTTTCACCACTACCACCATCATCATCATCACATATTTTTACGGCGATAAGAGATTATTGTTCCATCTCATAGTATACCTCTATTACTACCCAAATGTACCACTATAATTCTTCCACCTTAACTTGGTCTAGATTTTCGTTCTTTGGCAGCTTATTTCACGAAGCTCAGTGACAAAGACACTACTACGGCTCTCTATTATTTCCACAGCACTTCTTCGTGACTGACATCATATTCTACAGTTAGTCCATCGCTACAACTCAGCATTCAAGATGGAGAGATGGCAATTTTGGGCCAGGTTAGAGTGAAAAGAGGACAGTGACACAATTAGCCACACACTGGAAAACCATTATATACAGTTTTTTTTTTTTTTTTTTTTTTTTTAAACCCTGCGTCTAAAATAAGTGAACCTTCGTTAGGGTAAAAAAAAAAAAAAAGGATTTAATATTCTAGGGTGAGGTATAGGTGGTACTTTTACGTCCTCCAGCACCCTCCACTTAACCCTTTGAGTCCCAGTGCGTCATTTACTTTTACTCTCCATATAAATTACTTAACCTCTTTATTGTGGCGATTTATTCTTTACTTTATTCCCGCCACCTCCAGATAAATTACTTAACCTCTTTATTGTGGTGATTTATTCTTTGATCTCGCCACTTCCAGATAAATTACTTAACCTCTTTACTGTAGTGATTTATTCTTTATTTTAATCTCGCCACCTCAACAAATTACTTAACCTCTTTATTGTGGTGATTTATTCTTCATTTTAATCTCGCCACCTCCTGATAAATTACTTAACATCTTTATTGTTGCGACTCATTCTCTATTTTTGGTCTTGCTGACGGTGTTATTTGGCTTAAAAAACGAGCCTCGTGCTGAAGGGGTAAAAAAAAAATCTATCCCAACTGGTCGAAAAATCTCTTCTAAAGTGCATAACGAAATAACCTGCAGGCAGAAAAAAAAAATAAACCAAAAATAAAGAAAAAACAAAAAAACAAAAATAAGGTAAAAAGAAAAGGAAAAAGAAAAAAATAGAGAAGAAAAAAGGAAAGAAAAAAAAAAAAGAAAAGAAAAAAGGAAAAAAGAAAAAAGACAAACAAGAAAACAGAAAAAAAGCAAATGAAAAAAGAAAAGAAATAAGGAAAAAAGGAAAAAGAAAAACAAGGAAAAAGGGGAAAAGAAAAACAAGGAAAAAGGGGAAAAGAAAAACAAGGAAAAAGGGGAAAAGAAAAACAGGAAAAAAAAGGAAAAGGAAAACAGAAAAAGAAAAACAAGAAAAAAGGAAACAAATATAAATGCAAAAAAATGAAAAAGATAAAAGAAACAAAGGAAAAGAAAGAAAAAAAGACGAAAAATGGAAGAGATAAAAGAAAGACAAAAAAGAACAAGAAAAAAGAAAAACAAAAAGAAAAAAGAAAAAAAATACGGAAAAAGTATGAAAGAAAAAAAAATGTATAGTGATGGGTTAAGAAAAAATAATCCCCCTTAATCCCTGCCAAACCGGATTTTTTTTTTTCCCCTCAGCTGAATAAAATCGTCTGCAGGCAGCAAGAATCCATTAACAGGTATGTCATCGGGCTGAAGAGGTTAACCAGACCCCTAAAAACAGTGAAGCTTGATTTGCGTGGAAAAAATGGCTTTTATTATTATTATTATTATTATTATTATTATTATTATTATTGATGTTTTTGCTGCTGCTCTTATTATATTATTATTATTATTATTATTGTTGTTGTTGTTCTTGTTATTATTACCGTATTATTATCATTATTTTGTGTGGCTCGTTGCTCTCTCCCTCTCTCTCCGTCCTACACCTGCCTTTAACTTACTTAATCCTCTCTCTCTCTCTCTCTCTCTCTTCTCTCTCTCAGGCCTCAAGGAGCTAACCACTTCACCTCGACAACTTTCCATTTATTTATTATTTTTTTTTTCATCAGACAAGACGGTTAATATTCAGTTTTACGAGTAATATGACCTCTGCTTCTACGACACGCTTTCTCGTCGGGTAAGGCGGTTCCATAACACCTATTCCTTAGCGATTTATTTTTGGATATGCATGGTTAATATCCTTCTGTACGTTATTTATGCGGAGTACGGCGATGATGGAGGGATTTACGTTACACGGAATAGGCCAGTATGGCGTAATAAGCAAAATAAATCGTTTAGGAAGAGGTGTTAGGGAGTCGTCGAGAACAAGGGCAGTTCGATAAATTACTCCCAAATTTTTTATAAATCGCCAAAAAAAACTGCAAGGAAAAAAATATATATATATAAAGACATGGAAAACCTGAGTGAAATGAAGCAAAGGTTTATGTATTTCTTCTTATATATATTTCTTTTTATCCGTAACTCAAATTTTACACATATATCAGGGAAAATATATGGAGGGGTATCAGATTTGACAATAGAAAATGGGGGAGGGGATGATAAATGGGACGTTGCAGGCCAAACACTGATATTTTTTTTCTGTTCTTGTAAATCTCTCTCTCTCTCTCTCTCTCTCTCTCTCTCTCGACTCCTTCCCCTCGCTTCCCCTCAAATGCAATCATTCTCTCACTCTTCCTTCTCCCTCCTTTCCTCTTCACTGCCATAATTCCGTTCCCTCCTCGCTTCCTCACTCACTCACTTTGCCTCTCTCTCTCTCTCTCTCTCTCTCTCTCTCTCTCTCTCTCTCACACACACACACACACACACACACACACACACACACACACACACACACACACACACACACACACACACACACAAACTCTACGGATTCACCAACCCACATTTCACAACACTAAATTCCTTCAATAATCTCACAATTTAAGACAACTAGCAAATTCTGGCGCCTGGTGGTCGAGTGGTTAGGACGCCCCAGTCGGAGTGACGGCCCTGGTTCGATCCCCAAGAGGTGCCACGAATATTTCCGATCACATAATGCCATCAAGGGGGTAAGGTGGTCATCTATCCTTACATGTACAGTCGGAATCAAAAGTCCTGTCTCACTTTTTGTATTTTTCTCCGGTGTGGTAAATAAGCAGTGATCGATACTACTAGATTTTTTTGGCAATTTGACACGAAAGAGTGTTTGTCTGAATGTGCATGTTGTTCAGATAAATTTTAGATGATGATGATGATTATGGTGACGACGACGACAACGATGATGATGATGATGATGATGATGATGATGATGATGATGACGACGACGATGACGACGACGACGACGACGATGATGATGATAGTGGTGATGCATATTTAGTCATAACAAACGTGTATATCAAAGGTTTGTACAGTAAACACAGTGATGCGGCATAATTTAACAAAACCTCCGTACACATAGTTTCTAAACACTGAAAGATGGAATATGTCTGACACTGATTTGACGAACTTTTATTTGCGTCATCCAGTTCGAACGAGTATATTGTAATCCAGAAATTTTTGTGTAGTATTTCCTTAGTCACATAGATTCCATTATACTGTACGTCTTCTATAAACAAGTAAATCTAGGTGAATGTAAATAAAAACAGTGCTCCCTTAAAAACTGGGTCCTGATGTAGGCTAATGAAAATGCGAAATGGAAGGGAAGAACTGTACAAACACACGCACACACACACACACACACACACACACACACACACACACACACACACACACACAACGTCCTCATCTTTATTTCACGTGTATTTGGGTCGCTGCTCAAAATTGTATTATACACACCTCAGCAACCTGCCTCCTCCACTGCTTGCACCTCCTCCTCCTCCCTCCACTGTCTCTCCCTCCCTCCTTACCAGTCTTTTCTTCCCTCCTTTCATCATCATCATCCTTTACCTGCCTCCTTCACTCTCTGCATCTTCTTCCTCCTCCTCCTCTTCCTCCTCCTTCCTCCATCCCTTTCTCTCCACTGTCTCTCCGTCTCTCCCTCCCTCCTTTCCCTTCAAATGCAATCATATTCATTTTTTCCTCTCCCTTTTTAGCCCTGTCTCTCTCCCTTCTTTCTCTTCACTTGTCATTATTCACTTCTTTCCTCCCTTCGTCATTACAGTCCGTCTCTCTCTCTCTCTCTCCCTCTCTCTCTCTCTCTCTCTCCTCGTTTCCCCTCAAATGCAATCATTCTCTCACTCTTCCTTTCCCCTCCTCTCCTCCGCGCGACCATAATTTTCCTCTCTCTCTCTCTCTCCATCTATCTATCTATCTATTTTAATCTATAGCGTTTTCTCCCGCTCATTTTCCTCTCTCGTTACCTGCGTTATGTCTCTCTCTCTCTCTCTCTCTCTCTCTCTCTCTCTCTCTCTCTCTCTCTCTCTCTCTCTCCTTTTCCCTTCCCTTCCTTCTCTCCTTTCACAGATAAGTAACTTCATCTCCACATTTTTCATACTCACCTAACTCTCTCCCTTTTTCAAGACATTCGCTCCCCCTCCTCCCATCGTCCCTACTTCCCTCCCTCTTCTCTTCTCTCCCTTCTCAGCTCCTCTCTTCTCCTTTCTCTCTTTCTTCCATCTCTCTTTGCCCTCTTCTCTCCCTTCTCCTCTACATTGTTCTCTCCATCTCCTTCCGCTCCTCGCTTCTCCTCCTACTTCCTTATTTCCTGCTTCCTTGTCTACATACTCCTTTCAAGACATTGCTATCTTCTATGTTTCCCTATTTTCTTACCTTTCATCCCTTCTTCCTCTTCTAACTATCTTCTTCATCCCTTCACTGCAACTAGACTCCCCTAAATCGGCAGAAAAAGTCTATCTACCTATTTATCTGCCAACCCATCTTTCTATCTATCTATCTATCTACCTATCTATCTATCCATTGCCTAAAGCCGCATCTCAGGAGGGGCGGACTCCACAAAAGGACCTCCAGGTGTTTCTGTCCCTACTCAATCAATCCCCCCCTCTCCCCACGACACACCACCACCATGTCCCCTTACTCTTTCTCTCTCTCTCTCTCTCTCTCTCTCTCTCTCTCTCTCTCTTTCACATGCTTTCATACCTTATCTCTCCACCCTCCTCGGTCTCCTTCACTCTCTCTTTTCAACCACCCCTCACATACTCTCCCATCTCATCTCTCCATCTCGTTCTAGGTCCCCCTCTCCTTCTCCTCTCAATCACTTCACTCTCATACACTCTCCAGGCAAATCTCTCACCCTCCATTCACACCACACGTCCAGTCCTTCCAAGCATTTCTCTTCATTTTTCCTTCACTTTTCATTTTTCACGAATCCTCTTTGATCCATCTATCCCTAAAAGTCACCTCCACGAGCGCTTCTGATATACCTCACTTCAATAGCCCTCACTCTTGATTTTATCCCTCCTACAGCGTCCACGTTTCACTTCTATACGTTGGCGATGCTTGAGAGTAAATAATCTTGAGTGAGAGCTGAAGCCTGGTCATAGCCTGAACGATATAAGTAAGAAGTCATTGTTTGGACTGGATTAAGGCTTTCCACTTGTATTTTCCACTCTTCCACCAACTCTTTTTTCCATTTTTCCACGTAATCTTTTTCCTCTACTCCCCCAATTCCTTACCAGCTCTCCTTTTCTTTTCTCTCATTTCCTCCTCTCCCTTTTTCCCTATCTGTCCTCCTTTTGCTCTCTTCCTTTCCCTTTTCCGTCTGTCTTTTTTTCCTCTGCCTCCCTAATTCATTCTTGGCTCTTCGTTTCCTCTCTCCCTTCCCACCTTCTATTCATTCACTTTCTAGCCATTTCCTTCAACCCCTCTATTTTTTCCCCCTCTTTCCCTCTCTTTCATCTACCAGTTTTCACCACCTATCTATCTATCTATCAATCCATCCATCCATTATCCAACTTTTATTGTCTCATCTGGAGTGTAGGGGCCCGGGACTAGGCTAGTCAAGATTTTCTAAGGGGAGTGACCAGTCGCTCGTCCCCAAGTGGCATGTGAGCAAAAAAATCCTGACCACCCCTCAGATGTCATAACTTTTAGGCCACATGCTGCTGGAGAGTCTTGTCCCACTAAACCACCAGGCGTTCTTGCCTACCTTCATTCCTTCCTTAATTTTTCTTCCTGGTTTTCCTTTCTCTTTCTTCAAACTTCCTTCTTTAATCTTCCTTCCTGGTTTTCCTTTCTCTCTCTCTTCTATCTTCCTTCCATAGTCTTTCTTCCTGATTTTCCTTCTCCTCCCTTCCTTCTTCCTTGTCCGCCTGTCTCTTAGTCCTCTGTCTCCATAATTCCTCCCTCATTCTCTATTCCACACCTCTTACCATCCTCTTTACCTTCCCTCTAAGATTTCCATATTGCCTTCTCTTACGTCCTCGCTTCCTCTTTCCCTTTCTCCTCTTGTGTTTCCTCTTACTAGCATCTTTCCTCTTTCCCTACCTTCCTTCCTTCTTTCATCCCTTCCTTCTCTTCCTCCCAGCCTCCCTACATCCTTCTTTCCTTCACACACACCTTCTTCCTCTCTCACAACTTTCTTCTTTTCTTCACACAAAGCTTCCTCCTTCTCTTTTACATCTTTCTTTCCTCTTTTCTCCTCTTCTTTCCTCTCTCCCTATCCCCCATCCCACCAAATCTTCTCCACTTACCATCCTTCACTCTCATAATCTCCCTTTCTCCCTCCCTCCTTCCTTCCCTCTTCAAAGACCCTTATCACATGACTCGACCTTCCTTCATCCCTCCCTCCCTTCCCCTCCACCTCCTTCCCCTTAGATTTTCTTCTCTTTTCCCTCCTCCCTTTCATCTTCAGTGACCTCTCTCCCCAACACCTACCTTCCTCCCTCCCTCCTCCCCACCCGCCTTCCCTTTCCCTTCCTTCCTCCCTGCCCTTCTCCTCACCTTCCTCCCCTTTCCCTCCCTCCCTCCCTTACTCCCCTTTCCTTACGTTCCTCCCTCCCTCTCTCACTCACCCACTCCCCTTTCCTTACATTACTCCCTCTTTCTTCCCTACCTTCCTCTCTCACTCCTCTTTCTTTATATTCCTCCCTTCCTCCTTTTTCTCCACCTCTTCCTCGCTTCCTTACCTACCTCCCTCCTTTTTCCCTCCCTCCCTCCTTTTTCCCTACCGTCCTCCCTCCGCCCCTTTTTCTCTCCATCCCTCCACCTTCCCTACCCCTCTCCCTCCACCCCTGCCACTATCAATGCAATTCAGTTATGCTAATCGTCAAGGGTCCTCTTCTCTTGCCAGACACAGACCGGACTGACAAAGGAGTGCCTGAGAGAGAGAGAGAGAGAGAGAGAGAGAGAGAGAGAGAGAGAGAGAGAGAGAGAGAGAGAGAAACGCAGATATAACTGGAATATAAAAGATACAAAGCTATACATATGACACAGCACAAGGATAAGATGGAGAACGATAAGAACAAGATTAAGGAAGGTACAAGAAACTCACCCCTTACCTTAGAGCTGCAGGTAAAGACAGATAAGATGACAGACTGGGAAATGAAGATAAAGACAGATAGACAGAGAAGACAGATAACTAGTAAAGATAAGGAGATAGGGAGAGAGAGACAAAAACACACAAACACACACAAACATTCATACATAGATTTAAAAAGAAAAACAAAAGAAGAGGCAGAGTAAATAAGAACAAGAAAGATAACTACATTTACTCTCTCTCTCTCTCGTATAAATCCTCCCTTAACCACTTCACCCCATGAGGTATTATCTTCCTATCTTCCGGCAGTTTTATCTATCTATTCGACAACAGGGAGATAGATGGAGACTTCAGTAATTTCTTAACACACGAGAGAGAGAGAGAGAGAGAGAGAGAGAGAGAGAGAGAGAGAGAGAGAGAGAGGAACTAGACACCTATGATAAAATTTCCTAGTCTACCCTAACAGCCGCTCCTCCTTGACCACCACGCTCGAGGGTGACTGATGCTGGAGGGACAGTGGGTGACACTTCATTTCACAGGCGAGTTGAAGGACGAGGTGAGGGAAGGGCGAGGTGTGAGTCTTTGAAGACGAGTGACAAGAAAATGGTTGGGTGGATGAGTGCGTGGGTGGATGAGTGTGTGGATGGATGAGTGTGTGGTGGATGAGTGCGTGGATGGATGAGTGCGTGGGTGGATGTGTGTGTGGATGCATGAGTGTGTGGGTGGATGAGTGCGTGGATGGATGAGTGTGTGGATGGATGAGTGTGGATGGATGAGTGTGTGGGTGGATGAGTGCGTAGGTGGATAAGTGTGTGGGTGGAGGAGTGTGTGGGTGTAGGAATTGTGGGTGGATGAGTGTGTGTGGGTGGATGAGTGTGTGTGGGTGGATGAGTGTGTGGATAGAGGAGTGTCTGGGTGGACGACTGTGTGGATGGATGACTGTGTGGGTGGATTAATATGTGGGTGGATGATTGTGTGGATGGATGAGTGTGTGGATGGATGAGTGTGTGGGTGGATGAAAGAGTGAATAAGTGTGTGGGTGGATAAGTGTCTGGGTGGATGACTGTGTGGGTGGATGACTGTGTGGATGGATGACTGTGTGGATGGATGACTGTGTGGGTGGATGAATATGTGGGTGGATGAGTGGGTGGGTGGATGAGTGTCTGGGTGGATGACTGTGTGGATGGCTGAGTGTGTGAGTGGATGAATGTGAGTGGATGAATGAGTGTGTGGGTGTATGAGTGTGTGGATGGATGAGAGTGTGGGTGGATGAGTGTGTGTGTGGATTAACGTGAGTCGATGAGTGTGTGGATGGATGAGTGTCTGGGTGGATGACTGTGTGGATGGATGACTGGATGGATGACTGTGTAGGTGGATGACTATGTGGGTGGATGAGTGTGTGGGTGGATGAGTGTGTGGGTGGATGAGTGTGTGGGTGGATGAATATGTGGGTGGATGAGTGTGTGGACGGATGTGTGGATGGATGAGTGTGGATGTACAGACTTATGACATGTAGGTGGTTTATGACGGTAGGGGGAAAAGGGGAGCCAAGCCTCACTCGCATCCTTCACAGCGAGATGGGGTGATGTTTAGGGGGGCCTTCACGTGGTGGCAACGATATAACCAGGCGGATCCACTGCCTTGTCATAAAAGCGTCCCTCAACTACGTCCCTATCCCCTGAAATGAGGATGGCTGACTGCAGGAGGAGGGCAATTTCGGCCTGTTTCAGATGGGCTAGGGTTACTATTACTACTACTACTATAGCGAAGTGGTAGTAAAGAGAGAGACATCTATAGTCCCGTTGTTTCACCTGGCAAAGATCAGTAACTGGAGGGCCGATTTGACTAGTAACCAAGGAGACTTATTCCTACCTCATAAATACAGCTCGCTAAATTCCATGCCACAACGCTTTAGAACTCAAGATGTGAAACTATATTATGTATGTCCCAGATTTTCGTCCTTTTGCAGCTTATTGCACGTAGCTCAGTGGCAGAAAAAGACAATGCTAGAGCCCTATATCCTTTCCCTAGCACTTCTTCGTGACTAGCTAAGACAATGCTACAACTCTATATCCTTTTCCTGGCACTTCTTCATGACTAGCTAAGACAATGCTCCTACTCAATATCCTTTTCCTTAGCACTTCTTCGTGACTAGCCAAGACAATGCTACAACTCTATATTCTTTTCCTGGCACTTCTTCGTGACTAGCTAAGAAAATGCTACAACTCTATATTCTTTTCCTAGCACTTCTTCGTGACTAGCTGCATATTCTAGTGTTAATCTACTGTTACAACTCAACATTCAAGATGGAAGGCTGCCACATTTAGGTCAAGTTAGCATAAACGAATAATTATAAGACTTAAGATTAACCCCTTCAGTTCGAGGACATTATTTTCTTTCTATATATGATTAAATTCCTTAAGTCACATGATGCATTTTGGATTTAAGTTTTGGTACCTATTGACAATTCTGTTCATTTTGAGGAGGAATTCTTCTTTTTTTTTTTTTTAATGGAAAAGTCTCTCCAAATTCTGTGTAAAATTGCCTGGAGGTTGCAATGGGAAAGTTGAGAAGACGTGTGTGTGTGTGTGTGTGTGTGTGTGTGTGTGTGTGTGTGTGTGTGTGTGTGTGTGTGTGTGTGTGTGTGTGTGTGTGTGTGTGTGTGAGAGAGAGAGAGAGATTTGTGCTTCATGATAGGGCGAGCAACATATCATTCACATCTCTCGCAGTGACATATTAAAGAGAAAGAGGAAACCAACCATCGCTGAGGTGTTCACGAAGCGGTAATGATCAAGGTAATGAGATCGGCAGGTAGATGAGCCGGGAGTCAATTGCTTGTTTTCGTCCTAATTAAGTATACCAATTAGGAATATATAAGAAATTGGTCTAAATAGAAAAATAAATTGTGTTCGCCTAAAGATAAAATTGCATCATGTCGCTTGAACGATCTTTGAGAAACAGACTTTTTTCCATCTATCCATCTATTGCCAGACGCCTTAATCCCGCGAGGAGTGGCCACAAACAAATCGCCTCCATGTCGCCCTGTCTCCCGTCATTTCACTGCCCTGCTCCTAGCCCACACACCCCTCTCTCATATACAGTTCAGGAAATAATCAACTATATTACCTTTACGGAAGAGAGACGCCTTCAGGTGGTGGCAGCGATATAACCCAGTGACACAACTACCTGGCCATACAAACATCTCTTAAGCACGTCCCTATCCCGCGAAAGGAGGATGGACTGCAGGAGAAGGGTGACACGGGCCGCAGTCCACCAAGTTCCCGTTTCAGATGAGCCTGACCACAGAAAACAAGGGGAATGCAACCACAGACACCAAACAACTAAGCACAGAAACCTTACTTTAATCATCTTCCACAGCACAGCACAGCACTGAGCTACCCAACACAACACAGCACGACATAACACCAAGCTACACAACGCAACACTACACTAACCGACCTACATACACCCTTCCAATGACGAAGTATATTATGCTTACTACCTCAAGACGGTTTTTCTCAACTTGGGAAGCATCTCCTGCTGAAGGAGGTTAATGAAGACTGTAACAATCCCTTCCAGCTCAGAAAGTCTCTCGAATAAAACCCTCTGAAGGTGGCAAGAATAAAATAGTCACCGCAGTAGTTAAATTACGTCACAGTAGTAAAGTAGTTAAAGATAAGCCACTGGGATTTATTCATTATTACCTACGAATCACTTCCTAAAAACATATACCACGAGAATAAAGATGCCTGCGATACTGCGTTAACGGAGAACTGAAACGTGGATAAAGGAGGCTGTCACACGAGAAGCAGAATGGGGACCTAAGATGGGAAGGATGTAAGGTGACAAGAAGTAAATCAAGGTGAGTATGCTAAGGCACTTGGGATGCAGTGAAAGACAACACAAAGCATATTGATTACCACACAAGTATTCCCAAAGTACATTCACAACTTCTATATAATTTTTCTAGCTAATATGCAATCTGTAACAGCATTAATTATTACGCCACAGAGCCTACGATAATTGTTAAAATAATGTTTGGAGTCGTAACAGCTGCAAGTATTTCTACACACACACACACACACACACACACACACACACACTGACCTATCCACACCGACATACCTTAACGTCTCTCCATTCCCCTCACATTGCCACACACGACGCACTTTACCTCGTCCTCCCCTTCCCCTCCTCCTCTCCCCTCCCCTTCCTACCTAAGGCTTGAACTCAACACCGACGTCCCTCTCACACCTGAGTGACGCTCCCCCAGGCCAGGTGTCACTCGGAAACACCTGAATCTAATTACAGGATCAAAGACGACGGTTGTACTTGCCTATGGGTCCTAGAGTCACCGTTTTACAGAATTTATGGCTAGATGTAGATATTTTCAGTTCCAAACAATATCTTTGGAGTTTATGCCAAGTTTTAGCAATTACAGCTTAATTCCTGGTAATAATCTAGAATTTTTTGTGCCTAGCTACTTTCTAACACCTTTGGGAGCAAGTTCAGTGATTTTTTTTTTCTTCTTTCCATTTCCCTTTTTCCTTCTTTCCTTTCTTTCTTTTTTTCTTCTACGCCCCTAACCCAAAATCTTCATAACACGCACAGGGGAAGCAAAAGATCAGACATATTTTTACCCTGCGTCACATATCGCCAGGTATATGTTCCTGTTGCTCTGAGGAGAAATCTTTGCCTCCACTTTTTCTCCTTCCTACAATACCCATCCTCAGCGTCCATCACCCCAGTCCTGCCTCACCACCCACCTTCCTGACTCACCACCCATCTTCCTGCCTCACCACCCACCTTCCTGCCTAACCCCGACCTGAAGTTGCCTGACTGGAACCTGAAGTTGCCTGAATCACCATGACCAACACTTATATAACTGAACCTCAGCTGACCCAAGACCCTGACCCTCACTGACCTGGGTTCGACAGGATTATGAGGTCAGTAAGTGAACCTGGGATAAGAAATGGACGTAATTAGAACTAAAAGGGGGTTCGTTCTTGAGTAGGGAGTACATGTTTATAGGGGCTTTTGCTAACACTTGCCACCCCTCACCACTTTTCACAAGTCTGGCATTGTGTGTGTGTGTGTGTGTGTGTGTGTGTGTGTGTGTGTGTGTGTGTGTGTGTAATTCTATATCATGTCCAGCTTTGGGTATAGGTTTTATATTCCTTTCTCTGATGTCCAGTCGTCTTCCTACGTGCCACACACTTTCGGCACCAATACCCACCATCCATACTTAATACATGCTACGGCTCTCCCATTCAGGACTGGTATGATGGTATTGGCAGGGGTGTATCTGTATGTTGATGGATCTTGCGGAGGATCAGTAAAGTCAATTATTTTATATCCAGATCACCAAGCTGTCTCCCACCCTGATCTCGAACTCGCGTCCTTTCAAACAGTCGACCGTTTCTCTAACCACTACCCTCTAACCTTTTCCCTAAAATCTAGAAAATAAAACCCAGGCCTTGACACTGTTTACTGTTTTTGTTTATATCGTGGTAGCCAGAGCGACGCCAGTAATATATAAACAAACAGCTCTGACCCTCACCCAATTATCGCTGCATTCAATAATTTAGTTGGCACGTGTGTGTGTGTGTGTGTGTGTGTGTGTGTGTGTGTGTGTGTGTGTGTGTGTGTGTGTGTGTGTGTGTGTGTGTGTGTGTGTGTGTGTGTTATACGAGAAGAAGAAAACTGTATCAAAAACTTACTAAAAAAAATGAAATGGTTAATGAGAAAAAAAAAAAAAACTATAACAAAAGGAAAGAAAAAAAATCCAAAACACAGACCATTACAGCAAAGAATGGACAATCACACCAGTTTTTTTTTTTTTTAAGGACCGAAAAAGCGCCCGACCATAAAATTAAGAGAGAAAAAAAATGCACCACTCCTCTCAAACCAGTACTACCATAACTATCTGCTGTGTGTGTGTGTGTGTGTGTGTGTGTGTGTGTGTGTGTGTGTGTGTGTGTGTGTGTGTGTGTGTGTGTGTGATCCCCCTTATGTCTAACTGGTATCTAGAATCACCTATTATTTCATCTCGTCTACTTACTCCCCCTGCTAGCTAATATTCCTAAGATGAGAGAAGATTTGTATGTTCTCCTGTCCACTGGTGATTCCCTCTGATATTCCTAACCTGAGAGTGGCTTGGTATGTCTCACAGGTGACTCTGATATGATGCGTCAGGGAGGAAAGTGACTGATTTGCAAAAGTGGGATGTAGATACGATAAAAAAATTAGGCCACCTTTTGATCCTGTACTTGCGGTCATTAGTTCCTTTACACGCTCTGGATTCCAATCGTCTCTTCGCTGTTGACTATAGTTCGTTCATCTTAACCTGGCGGAAATTTTCGTCTTTTTGTTATTTCCCGTAACTCAGGATACAAAATGCCACGGCTCTACATCCTTTCTAAGCACTTCTTCGTGACTAGCATCGTATTCTCACGCTAATCTCTTGTTCGAGCTCAGCATTCAAGGAGAGATGTCAATTTTGCGCCTAGTTAAAGTGAAGAGTATAGCTTTGCATGGATAACACCTGGCAG
This sequence comes from Coenobita brevimanus, assembly GCF_032717465.1. NCBI lineage: Eukaryota > Metazoa > Arthropoda > Malacostraca > Decapoda > Coenobitidae > Coenobita > Coenobita brevimanus. The sequence continues at coordinate 2,756,687 of NC_136982.1, read as the reverse complement.
GGTTTGGAGGTGAGAAGAACCATTTGCAACTCAATCTTGCCCTTCCCCCAGTAGATTTTGCCCCCCCCCCCTGCAGCTTGTGCCCCTCCCCCGCCCACCCTCTACCTGTACTGCGTGTTTTTCTCACCTGTAAATCTTATACACCTCAGCCCTGTACTTTCTTCTCTTCCTCTTACTAGCTTTCTATCCCACCTCCCCCTAATAAGATCCCCTCCATAGCCTTCTACTGCCTCGCTCCTCCATGTAGTTCACGACCCTCTCTACCTGCGTTTTTTTCCACAGAATGGCTAATAAGAAAGGAATATATTGAGTTAAGAGGATAAAGAAAGAGGCAATGAATATGGTGCTAGAGTATACTGTAGTCTGTAACCCACTCCCATCTTCCTCTTGTAAACTGTATACCCTTTCCTTCCTATAGATTATGTCCTCCCCCCCACACTACTTCCCTCCCCCACCATCTCTGTACAGCATCCACCCCACCCCCCACCCAAAACCTTGTAAGTTTGCCCGCCCACACTCCTCCTTCATGCTTTTTATAACCCTCCCACTGCTTCTGACCCCCACCCACTCCCACCCCTACAACCTTCCTCCCATCAACCCCCCTTCTCCTACGACCTCCCCCTCCTACAAATTGCCCCTTCTCCAACCCCCGTACAACCTTCATCCCTTTCAACCCCCACACCCTGTAACCCTTTCCCAATGCAACCTCCTCTCTTCATTTACCCTCCACCTACCCTCGCAACCCTCCCCCTTCCTATTCCCCTCCACCTCCTTTTGAAACCCTCAATCCTTCCCATTCCCCTCCACCTCCCCTTGCAATGCTTCCCTACTGCAACCCTCCCCTTCCCCATTCCCCTCCACTTCCCCTTCTAACCTCCCCCTCCTGCAACACCCTGAGTCACACCCTCTGCAACTCCCATACCCCCTTTGGCAACTCCCCATGAGTAACCCCTTCTCCCTGCAACCTCCCCCCCATGGAACCCCCAATGAGTGACCCCTGGGAGCTCATTAGCGTAGACTATTTTAAAAAGTTTCCAAGGTCTCATTACAGGCCTGCCCAAAAGTGATGATCCTGTCCTCTTCTCTGTGCAACTTTTATGCAACACTTCCCCTTGAGACGTATTTAATAACATTCAGACTGAGGACCTTTTTCTAATTCCTTCTCTGCAACACTTTTCCTGCCATGACTTTTTAACATTACAATCTCATGACGTATTTTTCTGTGCCATTTATTCTGTGTTACACCTTCGCTACCATGACGTATTTATTCCATTCAGACTGATGACTTATTTTCTCTCATTTTTCCTATTCAGACTGACGACCTATTCTGTCTCTTATTTATCCCATTTATTCTCTCTCTCTCTCTCTCTCTCTCTCTTACTTATCCAATTCAGACTGATGACCTATTTTGTCTTATTTACCCTATTCAGACTGATGACCTATTCTCTCTTATTTATCCCATTTATTCTCTTATTCTCTCTTATTTATCCCATTTATTCTCTTATTCTCTCTTATTTATCCCATTTTTTCTCTCATTCATCCCATTAATTCTCTCTTATTTATCCCATTTATTCTCGTATTTATCTCAGACTGTTGACTTATTTTCTCTTATTTATCCCATTCAGACTGTCGACCTCTTTTCTCCTTTATTCATCCCATTCAGACTGATGCCCTATTTCTCCCCTTTATTCCTGCTATGTAACGCCTTCCTAACAGTGCCATACTATAACCCCTTCAGTATCATGACGCAATTCTCTGCTTTATTCTTCCTACTTAATTCATTCCCTACGATCACAAAACTAAGCCCATCTTCTGTTTATTATTTCATTTGTTTATATATTCATTTATTGTTTTTATGTTCTTCCTTTATTCTTTTTTCTGACAACTAAGCCCATCTTCTATTATTTTATTTGTTTATTTACTCATTTATTTTTATTTTCTTCCTTTTTATTTTTTATCTTTCTTTTTGCTACCTCTAGACAATTTTGCTGACCTAATGGATTTTGAACTGGAAAGGTGGGATTTGGCGCTCATTAACCCCTTCCTTACCTGGGGCTAACCTACTTTTTTTTTAAGATGATGAACACGAGGAAGGAAAAACAAAATAAAAAAAATAATCCATACACCAGATTACAGGTGTCCTCCACTCACAAAAAAATAAAAAAATAAAAATAAAAAATCGGTCGGGCAGCAGAAAGACCAATACATTAAACAGGACCGAACTGTTGAGGGTACTTTATTTCTAGCAGTGAAAGTAAAGGACTACATACAATTAAGAAATATTTCCTTACTTTTTCCAGCTGTGAAAGTAATGGAGATATATATACTTTAAAAATTCTGCTATCTTCTTCTAGCTGTGAAAGTTAAGGAGCTACATATAGGCAACTTTAGACAAAAATATCCTTACTTTTTCTAGCTGTGAAAGGAGATATATATACTTAAAAAATTCTGCTATCTTTTTCTAGCTGTGAAAGTAAAGGAGATATATATACAGTACTTAAAAAATTCTGCTATCTTTTTCTAGCTGTGAAAGTAAAGGAGATATATATACAGTACTTAAAAAATTCTGCTATCTTTTTCTAGCTGTGAAAGTAAAGGAGATATATATACTGTAAAAAATCTGCCATCTTTTTCTAGCTGTGAAAGTAAAGGAGCTACATATATTAAAGCAAAATATATACTAACCTCAGAGGCATGAAAATTACCCCCCCCCCCCCGAAAAAAAACGAAAAATGAAATCCGAAATCAATATCCAATCCTTGTGACACACCTTAAAGAAACTGATTTTATGGAGGATTTATAATACACTGAAATCCTTCCCCGCAAATCGCCACGGAGATTAACGACCATCCAAAAACACAGACCTTAAAATTTGCGTGTTTATATAGCGTGACCTTTGACCTCATAGATCCTTTAAAAACTTAAATAAAAAACTAGCAACTAAAAAAAATATAAAAAACTAACAAACTAAAAAAATAAAAAAATAAAAAATAACCCAAAAAACTAAAAAAATAAAAAATAACCTAAACAAAATAAAAATTAAAACTATAACCTAAAAACTAAAAAAAAATTAATAACCTAAAAATCTAAAAACAAAAACAAAAAATAAGAAAATAACCTAAAAAACTAAAAAATAAAATTGAAATGACCTAAAAAAACTAAAAAAAAAAAAATATATATATATATATATATATATAAAAATTACCTAAAAACTATTAAAAAAAAAAAAAAAGGAAAAGGTCTCTGAAGCTACTGGAAAAAAAATATATACCAAGTTTGAAAGGAATCGGTGATGAAATATAGTAATGGCGCCAAATTCAAAATGCGTTTGGAAGAAAAAAGAAAGAAACTAAGGCTATACAGCAGCTCAAACACCTTTTCATAACCGTTTTATTTTTTGGATACTATCTATCTATCTATCTATTTTTATCTGTTTTTTGGATACGGTTGGATAATATCGTTTTCTACATTACTTACATAGAGCATGGGTATTTTAGCATTATTTAAGTAACACAGAAGAGAGCTGCAAGGTGTAATAAGTAAAATAAATCGCTATGGAAGAGGTGTTAGGGAGCTTCCTTGACCGACGAAAATGCTGACCCTAGACGCTGGAGGTCATAGCAAGGGAGAAAGATTAAGGAGGCGAGTTCCGCGGATACCCATTAACTCAGGCAAACACACAACGATCAATAGTGAATTACCTAATGATCTAACCCCTGTAAGAGCCTCTAAGTGCTGTGTGTGTGTGTGTGTGTGTGTGTGTGTGTGTGTGTGTGTGTGTGTGTGTGTGTGTGTGTGTGTGTGTGTGTGTGTGTTTTATGTACGTATGCGTACGTGTGTGCGCGCGTACTTTTTTTAACATCTGATAAATTTCCCACACAAAGCAGGAACACATGCCATCAAAATAATAATAATTAATAATAATAATAATAATAATAATAATAATAATAATAACAACAACAACAACAACAACTAGCAAACGGAAAATGCCATTAGCAATTTCAGTAACTCACCACATGACAAGGTCATCCGTCTTGTGCATGTGACCTCAGTACATAAAAAAAAAAAAAAGGCTAATTTAGAACTCTGACCTTGGCTGTGGCCTTGAGTTTTAGGTCATTCATACTTGGTAGCCATGCATGGCATATCAAATTCTATGAATGTACTAAGTTTGGTGCTTGTAGCCCAATTTTATCTTGGTTTTTTAAATAGTGCACTCAATGACCTCAAACTACTTTCCACTGACCCCTGGGCGATCTCAGAATAGCCATTTCAGACCTGCTCCGCGACCTTGGCTATGTCCCACAAAAATTTCAAGTGTGTACCTTTTGCGGTTTCCAAAAAATCCGCCAACTGACAGTTTTATAGGTTTTTAGCTGTAGCTGAAAAACCAGTACTGGGAACTGGATGATACTGGGTCATATGAAGCCGCCAGCTGGAGGACTCAGCTGGTCATGATGGCCGTAGCTTTGAAACTGAGCAGATACGAGCAATTTACTTCATCGTAAGAAAGACTAATAATAATAAGAATACTGTAATAATAATAATAATAATAATAATAATAGTGACATGAACAACATAACTCACCGCATTGTCAATAATAATAATGACGATAAAAGCTTCAGCGCTAGAGTACCTTAACAAGAATTAGCTATTACGTTCTAAATTATAATCGATCCCCTAATTCACCTCACGATAACTCATTACCGCGCCAAAAAGGTTAATGAGTAGTTAGGTAAAATAGGTGGTAATTGATGGGGGTAAATTAGTGGTGAATTACTGGGCTAATGGACTGAACTTTTTAATATCACAGTAGGCATGTTATGGTATTTATGGTCCCTGTTATGTATCTTTAAGTGTTCGTGAAATTGTACTAAGTGGCAATAAACACAATGATACACAGATACACAGACATAAACACGGACAGATAAACAGACATATTGATAGATAGACAGACTGATAGATTGACGGAGATAGATAGATAGATATGTAGACAGACAAAAAGATTCAGACATTCAGATATACATAAATCGATACAAACAGATAGACAGACTGACAGACAAACAGATGAGAGAGAGAGAGAGAGAGAGAGAGAGAGAGAGACAGAGAGAGAGAGAGAGAGAGAGAGAATTATTTTTCGTAAGCCTTACAAAAATGGGTTGCACAGACATAACAGAAATATATAATTTGATTTCTCTCTCTCTCTCTCTCTCTCACACACACACACACACACACACACACACACACACACACACACACACACACACACACAGTCTTCATTAACCCCTGCAATAACAAATACACCCTTCAATAACCCCTCCAATAACAGTACACCCTTTAATAACCCCTCCAATAACAGATACAACCTTCAATAACCCCTCCAATAACATTCACCCTTCAATAACAAATACACCTTCAATAACCCCTCCAATAACAATACACCCTTTAATAACCCCTCCAATAACAGATACAACCTTCAATAACCCCTACAATAACATTCACCCTTCAATAACCCCTCCAATAACAAATACACCCTTCAATAACCCCTCCAATAACAAATACACCTTCAATAACCCCTCCAATAACAAATACACCCTTCAATAACCCCTCCAATAACAAATACACCCTTCAATAACCCCTCCAATAACAAATACACCCTCCAATAACCCCTCCAATAACAAATACACCCTTCAATAACCCCTCCAATAACAAATACACCCTTCAATAACCCCTCCAATAACAAATACACCCTTCAATAACCCCTCCAATGGTAAGAAATATGTCCTCGTCCTGAAGGTGTTGGGTGAGAGAGAGCAGGGCAGCTTTGAGTGACGAGGAGCTTTAGTGTGACGCAATTGGTGACGCGTGGTGACGGGGGGAGGGGGACTGGGTGATTGGAAGATTGGTGATTGCAAAAAAGAGACTGGGTGATTGGTGACTGTGAGAGAGAGGTGATTGGAGGAGACTGGTGATTGTGAGGAAAAAACTGGGTGACTGGAAGACATTCGTGATTGTGAGGGATTGAGACTGGGTGATTGGTGACTGTGAGAAAAAGAGAGGGTAATTGGAAGAGACTGGTGATTGTTAGGGACAAAGACTAGGTGACTGGAAGAGATTGGTGATTGTGAGAGACAGACTGAGTGATTGGTGACTGTGAGAAAGACTGAGTGACTAAAAGAGATTGGTGATTATGAGGGACAGAGACTGGGTGATTGGTGATTGAGAAAGAGAGGGTGATTGGAGGAGATCGGTGACTGTGAGAATGAGTCTGGGTGATTGGTGACTGTGAAAGAGCGGGTGATTGGTGATTGAATGATTAATGACTGTGAGAGTAGATGACTGGTAATTGTGAGAAAACGTGAGTGATTGGAAGAGATTGGTGACTGGAAGAAGTGATTGGTGATTGTAAGACGGAGAGACTGGGTGACCGGAAGAAACTGGTGATTGTAAGAAGAGATTGGTGACTGCAAGAGGAAGAGACTGGGTGACTGGAGGAGACTGGTGACTGAGTGAGAGGGGAAGATTGGTGATTGTGAGAGACTGACTGGAGGAGGGTGATCAGTGAGTGGGAGAAGGTGATTGGTATAAGAAGGACTGTGTGACTGGAGGAAGAGGGTGAATGAGTGAGTGGAGACTGGTGATTGTAAGAGAGTGAGACAGGCGTTTGGAGGAAGAGACTGGTAGGTGAGCGAGAGGGGGGATTGGTGATTAGGTGAAGGCGAGATAGTGATGATCAGGTGAGAATATGAAGCTGATGATTAGGTGAAAGGAGATTGGTGACTTGTAAGAAAAAGACATTGGTGATTGGCAGAAAGGGAGGACTGTTGATATTGGTGATTGGCTGACAGGAGATTGGTGATTTATAAGAGAAACTGGTGATTGAGTACAACTGGGAGACTGGTGATTGGGTAAACGATGGAGGCTGGTGATTGGGGAATGGTGATTGGATAAGAGAGTTTGTGACAGGGCAATAGGAGGATAATTATTAGGTGACTGGCGGGGGATGGTGATTGGGCAAAAGGAGAGAGGTGATTGGGGGTGATTAGGGACGAGGAGATTGGTGATTGGATAAGAGAAAGCTGTTGGTGATTGAGTGAATGTAAGAGAGAGGGAAGATTACTCGCTGACAGACGCCTCAATGACTGGTGACTGGAATGACTGGTGACTGGAGTGACTGGTGACTGGAATGATTACTGACTGGAAAGACTGATGACTGGAATGACTAGTAAGTGACATGAACAGTGACTGGAATGATTTGGATGGAATGACTGGTACCTGGAATGACTGATGACTACTGTAGAGTGACTAGTGACTGGAATTATTAGTGACTGGAATGGCTGGTGACTGGAATGACTGGTGACTGGAATGATTAATGACGAGTGACTGGTGACTAGAATGACTGGTGACTGGAATGACTTGACTGGAGTAACTGGCAGCTGATATGAAGTGACTGGAATAATTTGACTGGAATGACTGGTGACTGGAATGCAATGATTGGAATGACTGGTGACTGGAATGGCATGACTAGAGTGACTGGTTACTGGAATTATTAGTGAATTGGTATGGCTAGTGACTAGGATGACCGGTGACTGGAATGACTTGTAACTGGTGACTAGAGGGGCCTGCCTGACTGTGAAGAAGCCAGGTCGTCTAATTGGTAGAACTCGGCCCGTCTTGTCGAGGGCCGGGTTGGGGGTTGGCAGATTAATTGGAGCCGAAGGGGAAGGGATGCCGAATAGGGAAAGGGAGCCGAAGGGGGAAGGGGAAGCCGAAGGGGGAAGGGGGAGCCGAAAGGGGGAAGAGGGGGGACGAGCTGGTGACGAGGGAAGCCGCCGTGTCAAAGCCTCGAGACAGGTAAGGTCGACAGGTGTGCTAAAAACCGTCTGTATTGATCCTTTGTTCATGCCATTGAGTTGGAGGAGGTTAATATGCATTCACCCGTGTTTGCGTTTGTTTGTCAAAAAGACATCTCAGAAAGTTATAGATGGATTTCAATGATATTTTGTGGATAAGTGGGTCATGGGAGAAGGAAGAGATGATTAAATTTTAGTGGTGACTGAGTTCGAGTTCCTGTTCAGGACTGTTTTTTGTTTGTTTGTCCACAAGATTCTTCAAAAACTTTTCGATGGATTTTATTGAATTTTTCTGGATACGTGGGTCATGGGCCAATGAAGAGTTGATAAAGTTTTGGAGGTGATCTGAGTTATCTGGTATAGGCGGTGGCGGAGGTATGCGCTCTCTGAGTGCTATCTACTTTACTAGATAGGTTAGTAAACGTAGAAATCTCTCTCTCTCTCTCTCTCTCTCTCTCTCTCTCTCTCTCTCTCTCTCTCTCTCTCTCTATATATATATATATATATATATATATATATATATATATCCATCCATTCATTCAACCATCTACTTATCTATCTATCCATCCATCTATCTATTCTCCCTATCGTCGAAGTCAATAAAAAGGTAAACAGGTGTACTAAAGAAAAATAATAGTTTCCATTAACACCCCCTACTGCAATAACACCATATATATTCCCTCTTTACTACCGACAGATTATTTTATTAGTACTGCCCTACCGCTGAATTCAACTTAAAAAAAAATCAGTAAAGGACCTACGGAAAAAAAAAATAATAAAGGAACTAAAGGAGGAACAGTAATAAAGGATGCAGTGGGATGGGAGATTAACCAGAGCCGAATAGGGACGGGCGACGGACTGGTACCGAAGGAAGTAACAGTGCCGAAGTCTCCATGAACGTGTAGGTTAGCAGGTGTATTTACTCTCAATCCTTCCACCAAGTTTGGCTTAAATCGGAGCAAAACTCTTTAAGCAGACCTACCCCTGTGATATTTACTCTCAATCCTTCCACCAAGTTTGGCTTAAATCGGAGCAAAACACTTTATGCAGACCTACCCATGTGATTTTTACTCTCAATCCTTCCACCGACTTTGGCTTAAATCGGAGCAAAACACTTTATGCACACCTACCCATGTGACCTTTATATTTTGCACTGACCTTTGACCTTGACCGTGACCTGTTCTCAAAATAATTTCATCACTGCCTGATCTTAAAACCACCCCAAAATTTGCCTAAATCGGATAAAAAACGGCTTCTTTAAGTAACCTCTCCATGTGACCTTGGCCTTTCATCATTTGGTTATAACTGGATCAAATATTTTTAGTTATTTTGTCACAAACACACCACCCTTTACCCAATCTCTCTCTCTCTCTCTCTCTCTCTCTCTCTCTCTCTCTCTCTCTCTCTCCTTTGATCCCACCTCGATCCCCTCAAACCATCTCCCTCTCCCCTCGATCCTCTAACTCCTCCCCCTTTAGCCTCCCTCCCTCCCTCCCCTCCCTTTCCTCTCTCTTAAACCTACTTCCCCCTCCTCCCTCCCTTCCCCGTCCACCCTTCTTGCCCCTCCTCATTTCTCCCCTTCCTCCCCCCCTCTCCCCACCCGCCTCCCTCTTCTCTCCCTTAAACCTATGTCCCTTTCCTCCCCCTTGAACTTACCTCCCTTTCCTCCCTCTTATCCTTCTCTCCTCTCCCTTCCTCCCCATCCACCAATTGCTTTAATCTTCCTTCCCTCTCCCCAAATTACCTCCCCCTCCTCCACCTTCTCTCACTTCCTCCCCTCTACTGCTTCCTCCTCCCCCTCTCTCTCCCCTCCTCCTGCCTGAACCTCCCTCCCTTTCCTCCCCGATGAACCAATCTTCCTCCCCTCCCCCACTCAACTTACTCCCCCTCTCCCCCATGATTCAACCTCCCACTCCACCGCTTCTCCTCCTCCTCCTCCTCCTCCCTGTAGTTCACTTTGTCCCCTGCGTCCTAACAATCCCTCCAGCACGTCTCCTAGGCCCGTATATTCGTTGGGTGAAGAAGCTCCCTAACACCTTTTCCTACGCCATTTATTCTGCTCGTTAAACCTCACCGTCCTCTCCTTGAGTGTTATGAAAATCCTTCCAATATCGCCCTACTCTGCATTAATATCGTAAAAAGGGATATTAACCATCCACATCCAAAAATAAATCGCTAAGGAAGAGGTGTTAGGGAGCTTCCATAACCGATGAGAATACCAGCTTAAGACCCTCCGTCCAGCTCTGACCTAGGATGGAAAGGTAAGAGGCTTAGACTTTACCACTAAGCCACCTGAAGGCAAAGGTGTAAGCCAGGTGTCCTTCGAGTTCCAATTAATGTCCCAGGTATACACTAAAGCCCCCTAACACCTCTTCCTGAGCGATTTATTTTGGGGGATTGGTGGTTAATTTATTCACTAAAGAAGTCCCCTAATACCTCTTCCTAAGAGATTTATTTTGGGGGATGGGTGGTTAATTTGTTTGTATGTTATGCTGAGTACAGCGATAATGAATGGATTTATATAGCACAGAATAGGGCAGTAAGGAGTAATATGCAAAATAAATCGCATAGGAAAAGGTATTAGGGAGCTTCCTTACCTGGCGAGAATAGAAAATGACGTACGGTTCGCTCAAAAATTCCTTTACGTCTTGAAAACGTGAGAGAGAGAGAGAGAGAGAGAGAGAATAGTAATCTGAGGTAACCAGGTATCCACAGGTGCAATACACCGGTTAATTAAAAAAGTAATCGTAGAAAACGTGGAATTACAGGAAAAATAGCCAGATAAGAGGGGGTCAAGAAATGAGAGAGAGAGAGAGAGAGAGAGAGAGAGAGAGAGAGAGAGAGAGAGAGAGAGAGAGAGAGAGAGAGACATAAAAGACGGCAATCATATAAGGAACCAGGCAATTTATATAAGAAAAACTCATTATATAATCAAAGGAAAGAACCAGGAATGAGGGGGAGGATAGGTATGGAGGGAGAGGTGGGAGGATAGGTATGGAGGGAGAGGTGGGAGGATAGGTATGGAGGGAGAGGCGGAGGGATAGGTAAGGAGGGAGGGGTGGGAGGATAGGTAAGGAGGGAGAGGTGGGAGGATAGGTATGGAGGGAGAGGCGGAGGGATAGGTAAGGAGGGAGGGGTGGGAGGATAGGTATGGAGGGAGAGGTGGGAGGATAGGTATGGAGGGAGGCGGAGGGATAGGTAAGGAGGGAGGGAAGGGAGGATAGGGAGGGAGAGATGGAGGGATAGGTAAGGAGGGAGAGGTAGAGGGATAGGTATGGAGGGAGGGAAGGGAGGATAGGGAGGGAGAGATGGAGGGATAGGTAAGGAGGGAGAGGCAGAGGGATAGGTATGGAGGGAGGGAAGGGAGGATAGGGAGGGAGAGATGGAGGGATAGGTAAGGAGGGAGAGGCAGAGGGATAGGTATGGAGGGAGGGAAGGGAGGATAGGGAGGGAGAGATGGAGGGATAGGTAAGGAGGGAGAGGCAGAGGGATAGGTATGCAGGGAGGGGTGGAAGGATAGGTATGGAGGGAGAGGCGGAGGGATAGGTTAGGAAGGAGGGATGGGAGGATAGGTAAGGAGGGAGGGGTGGGAGGATAGGTAAGGAGGGAGGGATGGGAGGATAGGTATGGAGGGAGGGGTGGAAGGATAGGTATGGAGGGAGGGGTGGGAGGATAGGTATGGAGGGAGGGGTGGGAGGATAGGTATGGAGGGAGGGGTGGGAGGATAGGTATGGAGGGAGGGGTGGGAGGATAGGTATGGAGGGAGGGGTGGGAGGATAGGTAAGGAGGGAGGGATGGGAGGATAGGTAAGGAGGGAGGGATGGGAGGATAGGTAAGGAGGGAGGGATGGGAGGATAGGTAAGGAGGGAGGGGTGGGAGGATAGGTAAGGAGGGAGGGATGGGAGGATAGGTAAGGAGGGAGGGATGGGAGGATAGGTATGGAGGGAGGGGTGGGAGGATTGGTAAGGAGGGAGGGGTGGACAGATAAGGAGGGAGGGGTGGGAGGAAAGGTAGGGCGGGAGGGGTGGGAGGATAGGGAGGGAGAGATGAACGGATAGGTAAGGAGGGAGGGATGGAGGGAGAGGTAAGGAGGGAGGGGTGGAAAGCTAGGTAGGGAGGGAGGGGTGGGAGGATAGGTAGGGAGGGAGGGGTGGAAGGATAGGTAAGGAGGGAGGGGTGAAAGGATAAGGAGGGAGAGATGGAGGGATAGGTAAGGAGGGAGGGAAGGAAGAATAGGTAGGGAGGAAGGGGTGGGAGGGTAGGAAGGGAGGGGGTCTGGGAGTTGACATGACTGAGGGAGAAAGATGACACAGCCAGACCAGCAATCACTAAATAAGCCAGGGATGAGAAAGATCTGAGGGAGCGAGGAAGAGAGGGAGGAAGAGAAGGAGGGATCAGAGAGACATTGGAGGAGGACAGTGATCTTAGCAGTGGTGGAGGAACAGGGAAGAGGAGGAGGTGGAGGAGGAAAGAAGACGGAACAAGAGGCTAAAAGAAAGAGGAGAATGAGGGGACAAGGAATAAATGAAGCAATAAATGAAGCAAGAGATGGAGAGATGAATGAATGAATAAATGAAGATGGAGAAATGAATGAATGAATAAATGAAGATGGAGAGATGAATGAATGAATAAATGAAGATGGAGAGATGAATGAATGAATAAATGAAGATGGAGAGATGAATGAATGAATAAATGAAGATGGAGAAATGAATGAATAAGTAAATGAAGAAAGAGATGGAGAATGAGAAAGAGGAAGATCAGAGAAGACAGTAGGGCTATTGATCTTACAGAGAGAAAGATGAGGGAGGAAGACAGCAGAGGGGTGTGAAAGGATCAAACAGGAGAGTGGGAGGTAAGAGAAAGAAAGGGGAGAGAGGGAAAAAGAGAGGGAGAGAAGGACGAAATGAAGCCTAGTAAAGAGGCAATGATCTTACAGAGAGCTGGATGTTGGAGGAAGATGGAAGAAGGAAGTGGAATAAAAAGAAAGAAAAAGAAATGAATGGAAAGACAATAAGATTAGAGAGAGAGAGAGAAAGAGAGAGAGTAAAAGAGCAGAAAAAAAGACTGAAAGGTAAGGAACGAAGTAAGAAGCTGAGGAAAAAGAAAGGAGGTAAGGTGGATACAAGGAGAGAAGGAGGAAGAGGATACATGGAAGAGGAAGAGAGAAGGGAAGAGAGGGAAGAAGACAGAAAGACGAAGACAAAGGGAGAGACAGATGGAGGGAGGAGGGGAAGACAATGGAGGAAATAGAGGGAAGAGAGAAAGGAGAAGAGGAGGAAGAAAGACAGGATGAAGGAAGAGAGAGGAAGAAGATAAGAGACAGGGGGAAGAAGAGAAGACAGAGAAAGAACTGAAAGACGAAGGAAGAAAGAAAATGGGAAAGAAAGATATAGAGGGAGGAAAAGTGACCAGGAAGGAAGAGAGGACAAAACAAGAATGATGGAGGAAGAATGGTCAAAGGAAGAAATAAAGGGAGGAAGAGAGAATTAAGGGAGGAAGAGAGAATAAAGGAAGGAAGAGAGAATAAAGGAAGGAAGAAAGAATAAAAGGAGGAGGAGAAAATAAAGGGAGGAAGAGAGAATAAAGAGAGGAAGAGAGAATAAAGGGAGGAAGAGAGAATAAAGGGAGTGAGAGAAGGAGAGAGACGCAAATCAGTGGGAGGGAGAGAGGAATGGAGGAAGAGGAGATACGTAAGGGGGGAGATGGAAAGGGGAGGGAGAAGACAAAGGAAGAGGGAGGGAAGGACGGAGGAGGGGAGGAGAAAGATCAAACGGAGGGAAGGATTGGGAGATACGGAGAGAGGGACAGAGGCAGGAAAAGGAGACGAGAGGAGAGAGGGGGGGGTAGGGGGAGGGTAGGAAAGAAAGGAGACAACCCGAAGGTACAGTTTGATTGATATGCAATCTCTCTCTCTCTCTCTCTCTCCCTCTCTCTCTCTTGATGAATGACACTGAGATACAAATACTGTTTACGTACTACTGTTTAGTCAAATAAACGGTGTAGCCTGTCCCTGTGGCAGTATGTATCGGAGAGAGAAAAAGTAAGGATGGAAGTTTAGTGAATGAAGTGCTTGAAAGGGTACAACAGGGAAGGATAGTTGTCGGTTCATTGAAAGCAGTGATAAGAAACAGGGAAGCAAGCATGGAAGTAAAAAAAAAAAAGTCGCTGCATGATACTGTAGTACTGTGATACCAACTCTAACGTATGGGTGCGAAGCCTGGAGCCTGTTGGAAGGACACAAAATTGAGAGCAGTGGAAATTAGTTATTTGCGAAAAGCATGTAGAGTTACTTGGAGAGACAGACTGACAAATGAAAAGGTGAAGGAGCGTTGTGGTGCGGATGTGGATGTGATAGAAAGCGTCAGGAGAAATACACTTAGGTGGTTTGGCCATGTGAAGAGGATGGAGTGAGACTAGCGAGGAGAGTATGTGAGTGAGCTGTACGGGGGGAAGAGGGAGACCGAGGATGAGATGGAGGGATGGAATGGAGAAGTATAACAAGAGAGTGGGGTGCGAGTTGGGGAAGGGCAACGTAATGACAGGGGACAGGGCGACGCGGAGGCGATTTGTCTGTGGCCACCTCTTAAGAGAAAAACGTGTCTGGCTATAGATGGATAAACAGACAGACAGATTCAGATGGGAAAGTGTCAAAGGAGCCTGAGAGTGTTAATACAATCAGTTTTTTTGTAAGCTATGCAACCTAAATCTCATACGTATTTAAGAGAAACTTGGCACCACTGAAATCAAGAGAGAGCCATCGTAGTGAAAAGGCTGAAATTCTTAAGTGTCCCCTCATTTTCCTTGCAATTACTGACTCCACAAGTTTGGCAATTATCGATGTTAGGCTAATTGGTGTAGAATTTAGGACTTAATGAGAGAGAGAGAGAGAGAGAGTTATACCAACATATGATGAAGCACGTGTTTGTAATATTCACAGGTAGGTAGGCAGGTAACAAGGTAAACATACAGATAGATAGACAGATAGATAGACTCAGAGACTGACAGGTAGGTAGGTAGGTAGGTAGGTAGACAAGAGAGAGAGAGAGAGAGAGAGAGAGCAGGTGTATTGGTGGATTGTTCTAAAAATCCTTACCTCGGTCACAAAGTTTTTCTTCTCGTGTAAGGGAGGCATAATCAGGGAGGAGGTGGGGGGGATAGTCAGGGGGAGGGAGGGGACATGAGGAAATGGGGGAGAGAGGGATGATGAGGGAGGGAGAAGATGAAGGGGAGGGAATGAAGAAATGGTGAGGAAGATGGGTTGGGGAGAGAGAGAGATAGAGAGAGAGAGAGGTGGGGAGATGACAAGGGGAGAAGAGAGAGATGATGATAGAGGGTGAAAGAAAATAATGGGGAGGAAGAGATGGGAGAGGAAAGAGGTGTGGGGAGAAAAGAAATGGAAAAGAATGATGATGACAGGGGAGAGAAAGTCTGATGGGGAGGAGAATTATAAAGGGGGAGGAAGATGGGTGAGCGTGGGGTGGGGTGATGAAAAGGAGAAAAATGGGTGATGATGAGAAAGGGAGAAAAAATGAAAGGGGAGGAGAGACATAAATGGGGAGAAAGAAGCGAGGAGGGGAGAGGTGGGGAGGTGAAATAGGCAAACGAGAGGGAGAATAGAGAGAAAATGAAAGGGATGAGAGGGAGACAGCAAGAGGAGAGAGGGATTGGAGAATGAAAGGGGAGTTAGGGGGAGGGGAGATGAAGTGGGGAGAAGGGGGAGATAATAAAGAGAAAATGATGGATAGAAAAGACATAATTACAAAGGGAGATGAGGAAGAGACATGGAAAAATGAAGAGGGGAGAGGAAATGGAGAGGGGGGGAAAGGGGGAGATGTTAACTGGATTGAGATGAAAGAGATGATGTGGGAAAGGAAGCTGATCTGATGCTTTGCTTTTCCCTTCTTTTCTTTCCCTCTGTACTAATTGACTACACACACACACACACACACACACACTCAAATACAAAAAAAAATGACCTCCTCCAAACTTTGAACTTCTGTTACCTTTCTTACTATCACTTCTTTGTCTTCTTCCCTCACTTCTCTTGCTCTCTCTTGCTTAAACAAAGACAGAGAGAGAGGCGGGGGGGGTTGTTCTTTAAGTCTTTTCTGAAAAGGTTTACCTCTCCAAGACGGGAGTAAAAGTGGGAGAGAAAATAGAGTTAAGGAAAGAGTTGGAAAAGAGAGAAACAAGAGGACTAAAGATCAAAGAGGAGAGGAGAGGAGAAGGGAATAGAGGAGGAGAGGGGAGGGGAGGGGAGGGGAGGGGAGGGGAGGGGAGGGGAGGGAGAGGAGAGAAAAGGAGAAGGAAGAGAAGGAAAAGTGATTAAAAAGCTCAAGGAAAAGACAAGAGGAGGGAAAAAGACAAGGAAAGAGGAAATACAGGTAAAGGTATAATAACCACAGGAGAAAAAAGAGAAGAGAGAGAGAGAGAGAGAGACAGACAGACAGACAGACAGACAGACAGAACAGAGATGATGGCGAGGAGATGAGGAGAAGATAGGAGAAGGAGAAATGGAAGTGAAGGTACAAGATCAAGGAGGAGAGAGATGATTCTGGCCTGACCGGGGAAAGCCATCAAAGGAGAGAGAGAGAGAGAGAGAGAGAGAGAGAGAGAGAGAGAGAGTGAGAGAGAGAGAGAGGAAGAACCAAGGAAAGAAATTAACCAAGCCATCATCAGGAAATATACCCGAGAAATACATCGTCGGAAATACACCAGTGGAAATAAATACACTGAAATTCTACCTATCTACAGTATCTATCTACTGCCAGACGCCTAAATCCCGTAAGGGGTGGCCACAAACAAATCGCCTCCACTGATATTAACCTAGGAAAATAAACTATGGTAAATATATTCAAGGAAATATTATATACGAAGGGAAATACTGGAAATAAACCATGGAATTATACCAGAGAAAGAGGAAATGAATATGGGGAAATTGCAAAGACGAAATCGTGTGTGTGTGTGTGTGTGTGTGTGTGTGTGTGTGTGTGTGTGTGTGTGTGTGTGTGTGTGTGTGTGTGTGTGTGTGTGTGTGTGTGTGTGTGTGTGTCGAATTACAAAATTATGTATATATTTGCCTCTCTCCTTCTCCTCCTCCTCCTTCTCCTCCTCTTCCTCCCCCCAATTCTTAATCCCCTTGCTCCTCCCCCTCCCTCCCCTCCCCTTGATCTCTCTCACCAACCCTCTTATCCCTCTGTTCTCGCCATCTCTCAGAAAAATCTATTAAAATAAAATATCCCTTTGAAGGATGAACCAGAAATGCAAGACGTACTCTGTGTGAGGTGTGTGTGTGTGTGTGTGTGTGTGTGTGTGTGTGTGTGTGTGTGTGTGTGTGTGTGTGTGTGTGTGTGTGTGTGTGTGTGTGTGTGTGTGTGTGTGTGTGAGTTCAATTTTTACAGCAAGAAGTTGGGGGGGAATATTTTAGAAAAGATTTGATGTGAAGAATATCCTAAGTTTTTTCCTTGTATGTAGCTTTTATTTACTTATTTATTTATTTATTTATTCATTCATTCATCCATTCACTTATTCATTCTTTTCTTTCTTCCTTTCTTTCATTCACTCATTCATCCATACTTTCTTTCCTTCACGGCGCGGAGTATAATACCATTCCTCAGCTGAATAAAATCGTCTGGAGAAAGCAAGAAGTAAACACACAAGACGTCATCAGAGTGAAGAGGTTAAGTCAACAGGAAATATTACAGGGAGGGAAAACTACTACTACTACTACTACTACTACTTTCCATTCCTACCCTCTGCATCTTTTCCACTGCACCTCTTCGTGACTATCATGATATCCGAACGCTAATCTATTGCTACGATTCAGCATTCGAAACGGAGAGAAGGTAATTTTAGGACAAGTTAAGAGTGATAGGAGTACAGGTAAGGGGTCACCTGGGGATTAATTATAAAGGTGATTACCTGTATCAAAGGGTGGAAGGGGAAGGAGGGCCCTGTCATGCTCAGCCCTTCATATCTTTACTATCATGGTGTATTTTCTTTTCATAATATTGATAACTTTACACACACACACACACACACACACACACACACACCTACGAGGACCTACCTACCTACCAACACACACACATACCTACCAACCTACTTACACACACACACACACACCTACGAGCGCCTACCTACCTACCAACACACACACATACCTACCTACCTACTTACACACACACATACCTACCCACCAACACACACACACATACTGTACCTACTTACCTACCTACACACACTCATACCTACCTACCTACTTACAAACACACACACACATACCTACCTACCTACTTACACACACACACACACACACACACACACACACACACACAAATATAATCATAGCTTTTCCAGTGCAAGGTATCAAAGGCAAGGAATGTAATAACACGAAATTCTTCAGTCAAATATCAGAAAAAAAAATCTAATTATAATATCTTTGAACCAACCAACAAGAGAGAGAGAGCGAGAGAGAGAGAGAATGTGTGTGTGTGTGTGTGTGTGTGTGTGTGTGTGTGTGTGTGTGTGTGTGTGTGTGTGTGTGTGTGTGATATGGACCTCTCACACTACTTCATAGCCCAATATCTAACCTCAACTCTCCCTACTATCCCTTCTTATCCATCACTACTTCTTTCTCTCCCACTCTCTCTTTTTCTATACATACCCCATCCCCACTGGTACTATCCTCCTCTTCCCTATCCCTCCTTGACTATCCTATCATGGCCCTCGCTACTATCACTACCCCTCTCTGCCTTACTATCCTTACCTATCCTCTAAGTTCAGAATGGTAGTATTGTTCTCAAAGTTCTTCCATACCCACGTCGTCCCCATACTTACTATCCCTTAAGGCTATCCTCTCCCTCCCTTAGACTCTATCCCTCTATCCTCTCCCTCCCTTTAGACTCTATCCCTCTATCCTCTCCCTCCCTTTAGACTCTATCCCTCTATCCTCTCCCTCCCTTTAGACTCTATCCCTCTATCCTCTCCCTCCCTTTAGACTCTATCCCTCTATCCTCTCCCTCCCTTTAGACTCTATCCCTCTATCCTCTCCCTCTCTTTAGACATTATCCCTCTATCCTCTCCCTCCCTTTAGACTCTATCCCTCTATCCTCTCCCTCTCTTTAGACACTATCCCTCTATCCTCTCCCTACCTTTAGGCTCTATCCCTCTATCCTCTCCCTCCCTTCAGACTCTACCCTCTCCTATCCTTTATGCTCTATCCCTCTATCCTCTTCCTCCCTTTGGACTCTATCCCTCTATCCTCTCCCTACCTTTGAACTCTATCCCTCTATCCTCTCCCTACCTTTGGACTCTATCCCTCTATCCTTTTCCCCCCTTTAGGCTCTATCCCTCTATTTTCTCTCCCTTTTAGACTCTATCCCTCTATCCTCTTCCTCCCTTTGGACTGTATCCCTCTATCCTTTCCCTCCCTTTAGGCTCTATCCCTCTATCCTTTCCCTCCCTTTAGACTCTATCCCTCTATCCTTTCCCTCCCTTTAGACTCTATCCCTCTATCCTTTCCCTCCCTTTAGACTCTATCCTCTCCTTTCCTTTATGCACTATCCCTCTATCCTCTTCCTCCCTTTAGACTCTATCCCTCTATCCTTTCCCTCCCTTTAGGCTCTATCCCTCTATCCTCTCCCTCCCTTTAGACTATTCATTTCTCAGTAACTTACCCTTCACTATCACTATCCCGTCCCCCTCCCTACCATCCCAATCCCTCTTCTCTTTCTCTCTCCCTGGCCAACTGTTCATTCCTCCAGTTTACCTCTCTCTCTCTCTCTCTCTCTGACTATTTTTACTACCCTATCCCTGACTATCATCTCTGTATTGTCCCATTTCTCCCTGTCCTTCCCTGACTATCCTATCCTTCACTACCCTGTCTCCCTTCCTACTATCCCAATCTGCCTCTTCTTTATCCCTCCTCACCTATTTTACTATTTTTCTCATGTCCTCTCGCTACTATCACTATTTCACTCTATCCCTCCTGTACTATCCATCCAAAATGTCAGTAGTCAGCCCTCTAATAGTCCTTCATAGTTCCCCATCAATACTCTCCCTATCCCCCTTGCTACTATCCCCATTCCTCTCTCTTACATCCCTCCCTTCATCCTCTATCCCTCATTAATCTATCCTTTATTATAAGTAATATAAAAAAATACAGCTTTCACACAGTCTTTCATAGTTTACCATCAATGCCTATCCTGTCCCCCACTTCTATCCCTATCTATCCATCCTCTATCCTTCCCTGACTATTTTATGCTCCGTCTCATAACCATCCCACTCTCAAAATATACAGTGATCTAAGTCTATCTATCCCATATCCATACCTACCCCCCAATTATCACACTCTAAACCTATCTTCCTCTACACATCCCTATCCCCCACCTACCAGTCCACCCCTATCCAAGCCTATCCCCTAACGCATGTCACTGAATTGAAAAGATTATTTATTTTTTAATTTCAAGGTATGTGTTTTATTCTCTGCTTGTATTCTGTATCCGTAATATACCCTATCTATCTATCTATCTGTCTGTCTATCTATCTATCTATCTGTCTGTCTGTCTATTTATCCCTTCCTACCTTTGATTACTTCGTGCTCTTCCTTGGTGTATGGTACTGTCTATCTATCTATTTGTCTATCTATCTATCTGTCTATCTATCTATCCCTTCCTACCTTTGATTACTTCCTGCTCCTCTTGTCGTACGGTACTGCACGCCTCCCCTTCCCTCCCCACCCCCTCACCTGGCCGTCGTCATGGAAACCAATTACAGGTGGAAGCAATGAGTGTTCCTTGGGTTATACACGTTATATTACCCCATCAAGGCCTCACCAGGTATACCGTATACTGTACTACCACTAACGCACGATAAAAAACAGAGGGACTATGCGTTATATTAGTCGTTTTAAACACACACACACACACACACACACACACACACACACACACACACACACACACAAGCATGACTGTTGTGATGATAATAAAAACATACAGGTGATGGTGATGATGACACACACACACACACACAAGCATGACTGTTGTGATGATACTAAAAACATACAGGTGGTGGTGATGATGACACACACACACACACACACACACACACACACACACAATACCACAACCAAGCCTCCTCCCACGCCAGCAATTACGAGAGGACAAAGCCTTGGTAATAAGAGAGGCGATACCTTTCCCCACACACCTGAGGAGGATTCACCTGTCAATACCTGAATACCTTCCTGAAGACTAGGAGCTTAGCAGGACTCATCCCACATCCCACACACCCCACCGACCCCTCTCTCCGGATAAAATAATATAATCCATCTCTACAGCCAGACGCCTTAATCCAGGATAAGATGGTCACTAAGAAATTCGCCTTCTTGTCACCCTCATTTAGTGTAGAATTGCCCACTGCAGCACTACGTATATGTGTGAAATGCATGACATGTAGATAGATATTATGATAGACAGACTGACAGATTAATAGATGGATGGATGGATGGATGAATGAATGGATGGATGGATGGATGGACTGATAGATAGACAGTTACATACGGATAGATAGAAAGATACATGGATGGATAAATGGATTTATGGATGAACAGATAGACAGACAGATAGATACATGGATAGATGGATGGATGAAGAGACAGACAGACAGACGGACTGCATAGTTTGATCCAGCCTTCATCAAACATTCACCACACATTTCCCTTTACACTGAATAAAGACAATGTTGACCAGAAGAATAAACAACACACAGGTCCTCGTACTGAAGGGGTTGTGGTCGTGTGTATGCCGGGACAATATTGGTGTTTACATAGCCAGTCCTGTCCCCAGCTGCATGCAAATTTTACCCATTTAATTACAGCTTATTTGATCACTGTCTGAGCGAGATGGATGGGGTGAAGGGGAGGGGGAGGAGAGGGGAGGAGGGAGAGGGAGAGGGGAGGGGAGGGGAGGGGAGGGGAGGGGGAGGGAGAGGGAGAGGGGGAAGGAGATGTGTGTGTGTGTGTGTGTGTGTGTGTGTGTGTGTGTGTGTGTGTGTGTGTGTGTGTGTGTGTGTGTGTGTGTGTGTGTGTGTGTCCCTATCGTTTGCAAGCAAGAGTATAATACCAGTAATAAGAGCGCATACCTCCGCCAAGGCCCAACATGCAATTCCTTTTAATTCAGTCAAGTCTAATCCAACATGGAAAAAGACTACCCCCCCCCCATATAGAATATTTAAATCCGCTAGATCCGGAATTTTATATGGATCCGCGCCAAACTGTACACATTCGTAGATACCAACATCCTACATATGTCTGATTTTTTCATCAAGATCCATTCAATATTCACTGAAAAATTTACGAAAATGTCGAACAATGCCCTATCTCGCAATGTTAAAGTGAAAAAAAAATTCCTGGATCCGCACCTTTATCCGGATCCGCACCAAAATTTAATGGAGTCTGTTCTGGGCCAAGGCCCATTGAGTCTATTCTGGGCCAAGGCCCATTCTTCTACCAAGTTTCGTGGAAATCCGTCCAGTAGTTTTTGTGTAATCTTGCTCACAAACCAACCAATCAACAAACATACAAACGGACAGGGGTGAATTATAACCTCCTTGGCGGAGGTAATAATAATAATAATAATAATAATAATAATAATAATAATAATAATAATAATAATAATAACAATCATCATCATCATCATCATCTTACTAACAATAATAATGCCTAAGAGTACGAACAAATTTGGGATATTATTTTACCTCCTTTACTAAAATATGAATAAACATCAAAATAAAATCAACAGGGAGAAAGTAAAGCAAAAAATGTCATTATCAAAGGAGGTTACTTTAATCTCAGGTGTTAATTACCTTCCTTCAAATCGCCAGGTGAGGGCAATGATACAGAAAGACATCGTAGTGAAGGGGTTGGTCCATTCTCAGGTAATCACATTTTTAGATTTTCAAAGTTTGTGAGGAAGTGTGTAGTCATGTGTGTGTTTACGACTTATATGCGTGCACAAATTTGATGAATACGTACATACATACATACATACAGTACACACATACACATACTAGTACATACACATACAACTCATACATACATACTCGTACATACACATACATACACATACATATACACATACATACTCGTACATACACATACATACACATACATATACACATACATACGTACACACATACATACATACACATTCAGATACATACATATATACCGTACATACACAGGCACAAATACATTACTTGGTTTCATGTGATTCATAGATATGCTGATATCCACTGCTGATAGTGGCATACATACACACACATACATACATACACATACGGTACATACATACACGCACATACATAAATAGACATACATACACATATATATACATACATAAAAACAAGCATATATAGGAGACACACTTACTCACACTCTCACTCCTCACTCAGTTACTCTCACCTGATGTGCAGTTTGGGTGTGCAAATGTGTTTAGTTTTGACAAATACATAGTCACGGGTCACACGAATGGTGATTGTTTTATAAATTTGTATTCAGTTTTATTTACAACCAAATGTTCACACCTTTTTACTCTCTCTCTCTCTCTCTCTCTCTCTCACACACACACACACACACACACACAAGCAACAGGTGTGTGGAGTATGGACGTCAGGTGTATCAGGTGGTGTTTCCGGTCTACACACACACACACACACACACACACACACACACACAATAATACTCGGGCAAAGACCAGAAAGGAAGAAGAGGAGGTGGAGGAGGAAGAGGAAAAGGAAGCTGAATACAAACAAAAACGACAACAACAATAACAGCAACACCAACGAGAGAGAGAGAGAGAGAGAGAGAGAGAGAGAATTGGTAAAGGGGGAGAGAAATAAAAAGAACAGGATATGAGGGGAAGGTGAAAATTGAGTATTAAGAATGGAAAACAGAGAATGAGAAAAAGAGAGTTTAAAGAGGAAAGAAAGGAAAGGGAAAGAGATAGATAGAGAGAGAGAGAGAGAGAGAGAGAGAGAGAGAGAGAGAGAGAGAGAGAGAGACACACACACACACACACACACACACATTCACACACACAAATTAAAACAATGATAATTGGATGGCGAGGGTTGATTCTAATCTCTCTCTCTCTCTCTCTCTCTCTCTCTCTCTCTCAACAAACACACCCTTAACCCATTAACACAAGTGCCTCATCTTCAATTATTCAGACCGGGTTGATGGTGGTGGTGGTGGTTGATTGTGGTCGAAGATGGTGGTTGATGGTGGTTGTTGATGCTGGTTGATGGTAGCATTGATGGTTATGGTGATAATGGTGACTGATAGTGGTGGTGGTGGTGGTGGTAGTTGACAGTGGTTGTGATAATGGAGCATCGTTAACCCTTTCACTGTGATGACCCAATTTGCATCTCACGCCACCAACAACCAATAATATTTAAGCGAAGGAAGTAGTCTACCTGCAACAGTGAGGGGGTTAATTAGGACTATCCCTCACCTTTCCACCTCGAGGCATCTTGTTTGCAGATGACAAGAATAAGCCACATAATGCGTCATCGTGCTCATGAGGTTAAAAATAGGTTAGGTCGTCTGGCATATACCTAATGAGATAGAAATACGAATTATATAGTGGGTCTCCTTGCATGGTATGGGATGGGAGGGTAGTGACTGCGAAAATTATACCATCCATCTCACTTCGTTGATGAATCTGGTTTAATTCAGTGGTTTCCAATTTTTTTCTGTGTTGTTACCCCCTGGACATAATACAATAGCTTCTGCGTTCTACACCCTCCTCTGAAGAAGAAGAAAGCAGCAAATCACCCTTCCAATAAGCATGACTAAGATTATCGCAATTCACATGCTTAACGTTATGGTCGCTGTGCATGCTCATATAAAAGCACTCAGACTGTGAATTGAAAAACTGGGTCAAAACGCATCTCTGCTACCAATTTGGGTATCAGGGGCCAAGTCAGATCTTTTTTAATGCAAAGGAAGAAGGAACCAAAGGCCAAAAGTCAGCAAGATTGTTCCCACCAAGAAAAAACAAAAACAAGATAACACAGAGCCAAATTCAAGAGTAAGGGAGATTGGATGTTATATTTCACACATATTTTCTCATGCAGCCCTGATTTGTTTTCACTACTCAGGTAAACTCCGAATCACACAGACAGACAAGAGGGGCAGGACCATTCAGCCAGCCAGTTTGCGGATGATACTGTAACAATCCATCCTCACCCAAACATCCATCCAGCTCCTCTCTTCAATCCATCCTCATCCAAACATCCATCCAGCTCCTCTCTTCAGTTTTATGGTAACAATCCATCCTCACCCAAACATCCATCCAGCTCCTCTCTTCAATCCATCCTCATCCAAACATCCATCCAGCTCCTCTCTTCAGTTTTACGGTAACAATCCATCCTCATCCAAACATCCATCCAGCTCCCCTCTTCAATTTTACCGTAACAATGCACCCTCATCCATACATCCATCCAGCTCCTCTCTTCAATCCATCCTCATCCAAACATCCATCCAGCTCCTCTCTTCAATTTTACCGTAACAATGCACCCTCATCCAAACATCCACCCAGTCCCTCTCTTCAATCCATCCTCATCCAAACATCCATCCAGCTCCTCTCTTCAATTTTACCATAAAAATCCATCCTCACCCAAACATCCATCCAGTTCCTCTCTTCAGTTTTATGGTAACAATCCAACCTCACCCAAACATCGATCAGGCTCCTCGCTTCGATTTTGTCTTCTCAAATGAATACCTCAAACCTTCAGTAGTTCATCCAGCCCTGCTCCTGGTAATGCATCTCCAAGGGAAAGTGGACAGCGAAAGAATTCCTCACAAAGGTTGGTTCAGAGTAAAGATTACGAAATTCTCTCTCTCTCTCTCCATTACCTACGTGATAAATGCACCATGGCCCCCAGTTTGAAAGCCACAGGTCTAACACCGCATCCTGTGAGTGGTGGCCTCTACAAAACTACTTCCAGTTTTTGTCCCTACTCAGGAACGACTACTCTTTCCACGGCACACCACTCTCTCTCACATGTTGTAGCATTTTCTCTCTCAACCCCCGTCTCTCCTCCTCCTCCTCCTCCAATCCACCTGACTCTCATATACTCTCCTAGTCAATCTCACACTCGATTCACTCCAGACGGCTATACCATCTGAGTTTTTTTTTATGCAAGAAAAAAAGAACCAAAGGCTTATTTTTTCTCCTACAATATAATCCTCTATACAACGATCTTAGACGAATTCTCATCACTCGGGTACCTTATTTCATCAGCTCTAACTCTAGATTTATGTTCATTCATCAAACGCCTCACTATACTCCTTTTACTCTAACTTGGCCCAGATTTCCGTCCTTTCTCAGCTTATTTCATTTAGCTCAGTGGCAGAAAAACTGTACTAGGGCTCTACATCCTTTCCACAGCACTTCTTTGTGACTAGCACCATATTCTGGCGTTAATTCATTGGTGCAAGTCAGCAATCAAGAGGAAGAGATGGTAATTTTAGGCGAACTTAAAGTGAAAGGGGTATATGTACGATAGTGTCGGTGCCAATACACTGTCATTCAATGGTTTCTTCACTCCTACGCTTCCTATTTTCTTGCCGATGCCCCCAACGTCCCTACCACCTTCCTTCCTTCCTTTCTTTCTTTTTCTTTCTTTCTTCCTTCCTTCCTTCCTTCTTTTCTTTCTTTCCTTCTTCCTTCCTTCCTTCATCCTCTGCTATAGTCTTTTTACCTTAACCGGGCCCATTTTTTGTCCTTCTGCTGTATATATCACGTAGCTTAGAGGCAGAATAAGACAATACTGTGGCTCTACATCCCTTCCATAGCACTTCTTCTTGACTAGCATCATAATCTATTGTAAATACCTTGATTCAACTCAGTATATCAAGTTGGAGAGAGAGTAATTTTAGGCCAAGTTAAAACAAAAAGGATATGCCATCTTTGTTCACAGCATTGCCAGAATACTCCAATATCGGCATTTTGTGTGTGTGTGTGTGTGTGTGTGTGTGTGTGTGTGTGTGTGTGTGTGTGTGTGTTTTCCCTGTATCATTCACTGCCAACATTATATTCATCTCTGTGCCTTTTGTCCAACACCATCACTTTGCATACCTCAACATTCATTTTTCGTTCTTCACACACACACACACACACACACACACACGTTCCTACCAGGCTCAACGTCATGGTTACTGAAATAGGACATAGAGTAAATTATTTCAAAATTAACCCTCCTGTTTTAGAAATGAATACTGGCGAGTTTGGCGATACTTTTGCGACTGACGGTACATTTTCAAAAACATTACTTGGAGACAAAAATTCAGCGTAAAAGTAAGTACAGCCAGACACAAAAGTTAGCCTACTATTTCACTGCGTCAATTTCACACTTCAGGTATGTCACCTTTCTCCCCGACGCATCACAAAAAAGACCATCATCTATGGCTGCAGGGAAACATTAAATTCCTCTCAGCTTACAAATATCAGAAGGCGGCGACCATCATCCACTCACCTGATGTAGTGCTGCCTACTTCTTCCTTCACCTTTATCACTTATAGTGTGTCTGCCCTCTCTCTTCCATTTCTCCCATCTTTCCTGTCACTTTTTATTACTCTTCTTTGCTTTTAAGATGCCCTTACATTGAGTGACATGCCAAATTGTTTCCTGTAAGCCATGAAACCATTTACAACGCTAGGTGGTAACCATATAACCAACCCAAACGTGTTCCCAACGTGTCAGCAAGTGGGTTGGCAGAGGACTTGTGTCTCTCTCAGTAAAAACAACTAACTCAAAGACAAACAACCACCCCTTACGGGATTACGGTGTCTGGCTACAGATAGACACATAGACAGAAGACAGTAAGACGCAGAAGTGAAATGTCAGGCCAACTTTCGCCCATGACTGTACATTAAGTGCATTCTGATTCTGTACTTACAATGTTTGTTGTATGCCAGGTGAAGGACGCCACTTACCTGCAAAAATAAAATGAAAAATAAAATATACACGATAGGAAAAACATATCTCTTTACTCTGAAACAATAAAATAGTTAGAAATTAATACTAACTGAAAGCTAATAATAATAATAATAATAATAATAATAATAATATTAATAGATGCACAACATTTATCTGAACAAAAAAAAAAAAGATATAAACCGTCATTTTCATCACCATCATCATCATCATAATCATTGACACCATATCATCATCATCATCTTTAACATTAACACCACCACCACAACTATCATCATCATCATCATTATAACCATTCACACCATCATCATCATCACCATGACCCACTTTTAGACAGAACAATATCCGGCTGCCCACCAAAGGTCTAAAGACATACCATCTGACCTTCTCCTGTGACCCTGACCTTCGACCTAATGCACTCAAAATTAAATCCCTTCATCCTTGGTTGACCCTGAACCCTTCCACAGTTTAGTCTAAATCAAGTCAAAGCTGTTTATGTTGCCCTAGCCATATGACCTTGACCTCTGACATTCCCTTGTGACCTTTATTTAGGATTCTTTTCAAAATCAAATTCTTTACTCTTGCCTTACCCTTAACTCGTCCACAAATTTTTGCCAAAATCAAATAAAAACTGTTTACGTTGAGTGTCATGTGACCGTAACCCCCGACATACTGTTTTCAAAATCCATAGATCAACCCCTTGGCTGACCCTCAACCATTCTATGAAGTTTAGTCCAGAAGTACTGTAGTTACTGTAGTTCTGTTCATGGCACACACATGGATCGAACTTTGACCTAGCCCTGTGATACTGACCGTCTCCCTATTGTTCACATTATTTTATATATCTATATATATCTATATCTATCTAAATATATACACGTGAGAGAGAGAGAGAGAGAGAGAGAGAGAGAGAGAGAGAGAGAGAGAGAGGGGTGGGTAATAAATCAATATGTTGAGGATAAACAAAACTAGTACGTGATGGAAAACTTAAACATAAAAACAACAAAGACAATTAGAAGGCTGTCAGGGAGCGCATACCTTCACTAACGCAAATAAAACTTACCATTAACTGCTGCAGTTCCTGTTTCCTACTCTAGATGAATACTTTTGCGATCTCACACCGTCAATTAATTCTACGGTCTTAATTTACCCTGTTACAAAATCTCAGACAGTGCACACCTCCGCCAACGTCGATAATAATTCGGATTTTCTCATACATCAGGATCCGGATTCAACTCAATATCTAATCAATTCTTCCTTGAGCCATTGCCCACCTATCTACCCAATTTCATTAAAATCTGATAACAACTTATTGGGTTATCTTGAACACAAACAAACAAGCGCGTGCGAATACAAAACCTGCGTCCAGGTTCGCTGACGGAGGTAATAAATGGGTAAAATTATACATGCATGGCGGCTTAAGTTTAAGGTATCGATAAATATCTAACGTAACTTATAAATAATAATAATAATAATAATAATAATAATAATAAATAGATAAAAGTATAATTACAGGAGTTAAATGAATTATGTCGATAAAGATAACTAATATATGATGGTGAAACTATAAAAAAAAACAAGACTGTGTGTGTGTGTGTGTGTGTGTGTGTGTGTGTGTGTGTGTGTGTGTGTAAAGACAGAGGGGGAATGGCAGCATCACTCAGAGCACTTCCAAACAGTCTCAAGGGAGAAAAATATACACAAAGGAGATCAAGTGTGAGGTGAACAAAGGACTCCCTCTCTCTCTCTCTCTCTCTCTCTCTCTCTCTCTCTCAACGTGAGATTAAGGAGAGATCACTTCTAGGGAGAGGAGTAATTGATGAACTTCGCCATGTATAAGTTTTTTATTGCCTACCCTCTAGTATGAAGTGAAGGAGAGAGAGAGAGAGAGAGAGAGAGAGAGAGAGAGAGAGAGAGTTTTAAAGCTGAAATTACCACTGAAATGGCCTCTTTTCATAACACGGCATCAACAGAATGGGTGGTGTAAGTAACCGCAAAATTTATGAGTACTATGGAATGAAAGGACAGGCGATGCGAGCTACATGCATAATGTTTTGGCCCGCGTCTGTGTGTGTGTGTGTGTGTGTGTGTGTGTGTGTGTGTGTGTGTGTGTGTGTGTGTGTGTGTGTGTGTGTGTGTGTGTGTGTGTGTGTGTGTGTGTGTGCACTAACTGGTAATGGCCAGAGGTCTGTGTGCACTCATCCTTCGCCTACATTATCTCTCACTAAACCAACCAAGCGTGCAGGTTCCCTGTGTGTGTGTGTGTGTGTGTGTGTGTGTGTGTGTGTGTGTGTGTGTGTGTGTGTGTGTGTGTGTGTGTGTGTGTGTGTGTGTGTGTGTGTGTGTGTGTGTGTGTGTGTGTGTGCACTAACTGGTAATGGCCAGAGGTCTGTGTGCACTCATCCTTCGCCTACGTTATCTCTCACTAAACCAAACAAGCGTGCACGTACTCTGTGTGTGTGTGTGTGTGTGTGTGTGTGTTGGTGTGGGTGGGTGGGTGGGTGTGGGTGTGAGGAAATGGTGGGTTTACTGCTCCCAGAATCACATTATATATTTCACTCATTCGCTTCCATTTTATTCCAAACCAATATTCCAAATCATCTTTATTTTTATTTATTTATTCATTCATTTATTTATTTACTTCTTTATTCCTTCGAGGCAGCTAATTTCCTCTTTAATTTCCCGTCTCTCATCCACACGTCACTTCTCTTAATTCTTCGTATTTTCCCTTTCCACTTATCTTTCCTTCCGTACCGCTCTCATGCTCGGGGCCAACTCTAGTTCTGTATTCCAACTATAAGAGTAGGTCACGGGAGCCTGAGAGTGTCAATATTGTGCCCAGTACGAAGCTGCAATACTGAAGAATGAAAGCTTACTATAAATTGAGTTTAGAAGACGAAAAAAATAAAATTCGAAATAAAAACAAAGAGAGTTCCTGAGAAATAAAATAAAGAAAAAAATAGTTGCTGACACTGCAAACGAAGAAAACTGGCGATAAACACATAATTAAATGATGTGCTAAAAGGAAGGAAGGAAGGGATGGAGAGAGGGAGGTGCTGGAAGGATGGAAGGAAATGATGTGCTAGAAGGAAGGAAGGAAGGAAGAGATGGAGAAAGGGCGATACTGGAAAGTGGGAAGGTGATGCAAAACATGAAGAAGGATTGAAGGAAGGAAGGTGCTTGGAGGAAGAAAGTTATGTAGGTGCTGGAAAGAAGGAAGGAAAATGCTGGAAGGAAGGAAGGGAGGGAGATACTGGTAAAAAGGAGGGAAGGGCAGTGCCTGAAGGAAGGATTTAAGGGAGAGAGGGAGGTGCTGGAAGAAAGGTGAGAAGGGAGGACAGTGTTGGGAGGAAAGGAAGAAAGAAGAGATGGGCTGGAAGGAAGGAAGGAAGCAAGAAAAGCAAAGGAGGGAGGGAGGGAGGCGCCGAAGGAATGGAAGGAGAGATGGGAGAAGAAAAGAAGGGAGCTGTTGGAAGCAAGGAAGAAGCTAAGGGACACAGGCGG
This sequence comes from Coenobita brevimanus, assembly GCF_032717465.1. Lineage (NCBI taxonomy): Eukaryota > Metazoa > Arthropoda > Malacostraca > Decapoda > Coenobitidae > Coenobita > Coenobita brevimanus. Next base: position 2,725,327 of record NC_136982.1, on the reverse strand, counting down.
TAGATGGAAAGGAAGGAAGGCGCTGAAATAGAAGGAAGTGGTGGAAGGAAGAGAGGAAAGAAGGAAGGACGAGAAGGAAGTTGAGGAAGAAGCAAAGAAAGATCAGAGGCGTTAAGAACAGAAGAAGGGAGACGCTGGAGAAGAAAAGAATACACCTTTCCCCCTCAGGCCAAATATTAAATTCCACAAACTCGCCAGATTTTCCGCCTTGCTCTGCTCTGAAAACACACACACACACACACACACACACACACACACACACACACACACACACACACACACACACACACAATCTTCCCGGCAATATAAAACTTTCCACACACTGATCCTAACCTGACAGTTTCCAGGGATGCCACAATGAGACCTGGGATTACAGACTACTCAAGGTCCCAGCAAGTCTTGGGGTATTAGGGAAATGGAAGCTGTCCCAGGTGGAGGTGAGTTGTGAGATGAACTGACGAGGAAAGGTAAGTTGGAAGGAAGGTGGAAGGGGTACGGAGGAAGAACTGGATGGTGAGGAAGAGAGTAATGGAAGCGTCATAGATGGAGGCAGGTTATGTGACGGACTGACAAGGAAAGCTAAATGGAAGGAAGGAGAGGAGAAGAGGAAGAGTTAGATGGTGAGGAAATAATTAATGGAGAGTGTTCGAGATGTAGTTATGTTTGCAAATGATTGACAAGGAAAGCACTCAAAATGTTGTGTGAGAGAGAGATGATGGGAAGGAAAGGGACAGAGGAAAAATTAAGAGGGTGAAGTACTGAATTTCAGGGACTTTATCCGGCCCAATATGTGTCGGGTCTGTTACACCAACCATACACCATACACCAACCATATACCATACCAACCATACACCATACACCAACCATACACCATACACCAACAATACACAATTATACACCAACCATACATCAACCATATACCATACACCAACCAGACACCATACACCAACCATATACCATACCAACCATACAACATACACCAACCATACACTAACCATACACCATACACCAACCATACACCATACACCAACCATATACCATACCAACCATACACCATACACCAACCATACACCATACACTAACCATACACCATACACCAACCATACACCATACACCAACCATATACCATACCAACCATACACCAACCATACACCATACACCAACCATATACCATACCAACCATACACAACCATACACCACACACCAACCATACACCATTCACCAACCATACACCATTCACCAACCATACACCATTCACCAACCATACACCATTCACCAACCATACACAATCATACACCAACCATACATCATACACCAACCATACACAACCATATACCATACACCATACACCAACCATGCACAATCATATACCATACACCAACCATACACAATTATATAACATGCACAATCATACACCATACACCAACCATACATCATACACAACCATACACCAACCATACATCATACCAACCATACACCAACCATACAGCAGGTGTCAACTCCCCTAGCCCTGCATAACACCCCACTTCACCTGCCTTAACTGGAGGTCAAACACTAAGCCCACCTAACAACCACTGACCTCTAATTGCCTGTGTGTGGAACGACCATGAAGTGTACACCCTTAACCACTGCTACTGAAATGAGTTATCCCTACCATGAGAGGGTTAATGGCACCAGTATTGAAACTCTCAGGCTTCTACACGTATTCAGTTGAATAAAATCGTGTGGTATAAGCTACTGAAATGAAATACCCGAGTTTTCCCTACCATTAGAGGGTTAATGGTACCAGTATTGAAACTCTCAGGCTTCTACACACACTCAGTTGAATAAAATCGTCTGGTATAAGCTGGAATAAACTCCCCTAGAGTTACCCCGACCACGCCAGGGTTGATGGTGACAATAATAGCACAATCTCCTTTACTTATCCTGAGTAAAATCGTCTGGTGTTAAATGGAATATAAAACCAGATTTAACCCCCTCATGAGACGGTTAGAAATGAGCACAGATGAAGGAATTCCAATCTCATGTTATTTTCTCGAGACTGAAATGGTATAGTGTGTTTCCTGCAACTTGACAAGCATCCCTAACCCCCTGAGCTTAGTTTACGGCAGTGGGGTAAGACTGGAGGGCAGATTTGACTAGTGACCAAGGAGATTTATACCCATTTCCCATCTAAAGCCCGACATTCATGTAACTACAAATTATCTTGGCCAATTTGACTAGTAACCAAGGAGAATTATACCTACTTCAAATCTAAAGCTCGAGATTCATGCAAATACGACTAATTAGGATCGATTTGACTAGTAACCAAGGAGATTCATGGCGCTACGACTTATTATTCAAGGTGTGGGAGTGGCACAGTTCCGTCAGATGATAATAGATTATCAGGGGAACATCTACAACCACAATAACAAAAACTTCCACCACTACCACCACTATCACCCCTGCTACCACAACTACCACCACTACCACTGCTACCACCAATACCACTACTAACAATGCTACCACAACTACCAACACTACCTCAATCACCATCACGACTGACACCACGAGTACTCCTACTTCTACTGCCACTACTATTACAATTCCTACTACTACAACTACTACCACTACTACTTTTTTTTTTTTTTTTTTTTGTGTGTGTGTCCGACTTCTGGGCATAGGCTTCGCAGCCTGCTCTCAAGGCCCAGTAGTCCTCCTACATACATACACCTCTCTACATGTCACCACTTCGGCGCTAACACCCACTGTCCATATTGAATACATGCTAGGGCTGTCTCATACAGGACTGGTGTATTGGTATTAGCGGGGGTACTTTTATGACATGTCGGCGGGTTATCTGGTAGATCAGGAAAGTCTCCATTTATGAAATTCAAATCCTTAAACTGTTCCCTGCCCCAGCCGGGATTCGAACCTGTGTCCATCAGGACTGCAGGTCGCCTCTCTACCGATTCAACCACCGCCTCACCCTCTACTACTACTACTAATAATAATAATAATAATAATAATCGCATCAGAGAACGTCTTCACTGTTACATTCTCGCTCTTATTACATTTTTATTACATTATTACATTCTTTATTCCGGCTACATAAACTACTTTATTTAGCGCTGGAGAGGGGGCAGCCATATAGTAAAGTTAATAAAGGCTGTATCGACCCTAACCAGTTACAAGATAATCGCCTAACCAGGATTACATCGCCTGAAAAAAGGTGGATTAAATGGAAAAAAAAAAAAGTGATAGGAATGAAGTTGTTAGGCGAGTTTTTCGAGAGAGAGAGAGAGAGAGAGAGAGACAGACAGACAGACAGACAGAGAGAAAGGGGAGATGAAATGGTTAAGCCAATTTTTCCACAATTCCTTCCAGATGATAGAGAGAGAGAGAGAGAGAGAGAGAGAGAGAGAGAGGCCAGGCAATGCTCATTTCAATTTGTGATAATTTTCGCAACACACTGCTAGTAATCAAAAGACTATTTATTTATTTTCCAAGCTGAGATGATAACGATAACGATAACAGCCAAGCCCATATTACCCCCTCGATGCTATAATACCGGCCTAATAGTAATAATAGTAATAATAATAATAATAATAATAATAATAAAGAAATTAAAGAAAATACTGTCTTCCTCTCAACAGCAACATTACACAGCTGACAACCCCATCATCATCATCATCATCATAAAGACATAAATAAAAATCTTGTCTTCTTCTCTACATCATCATCATCATCATCATCATCATCATATAATAAAGACATAAACAAGAATCATGTCCTTATCCCCACAGCATCATTCCAGGCAGCAGACAAGCCCATCCTCCTTCCAAGAACCTCTAAGAAAGCAATATTCCTTCCCGAGACCTTCAACAAAACAATATACCCCCAAGAACTCCTTAAGGAACAGGCCGCCCCGTCTTGTCCCTTACGACTCCACTCTCCCTCCACCCTATCTCCAGCAATAACATTTTTATCCCCAGCAATAACACATGTATCTCCAGCAATTACATTTTTATCTCCAACAATAACATTTTTATCTCCAACAATAACATTTTTATCTCCAACAATAACATTTTCATCTCCAACAATAACATTTTCATCTCCAACAATAACATTTTTATCTCCAACAATAACATTTTCATCTCCAACAATAACATTTTTATCTCCAACAATAACATTTTCATCTCCAACAATAACATTTTTATCTCCAACAATAACATTTTTATCTCCAACAATAACATTTTCATCTCCAACAATAACATTTTTATCTCCAACAATAACATTTTCATCTCCAACAATAACATTTTTATCTCCAACAATAACATTTTCATCTCCAACAATAACATTTTCATCTCCAACAATAACATTTTTATCTCCAACAATAACATTTTCTTTTTACCCATTCAGTCCGGAGACGTATTTTTGGGGGAAATTTATCTATGCAGTGTTTATTTCCGAAACGTTTACTTTTTTCGACTATTCATGCTGCAACGTTTATTTTAGAAACGTTTAATTTTGCACCGGTTATTATTGGGACGTTTATTTTTGCACCGGTCATTTTGGCAACGTTTATTATTGCACCGTTTATTTTGGCAACGTTTATTATTGCACCGTTTATTTTGGCAACGTTTATTTTTGCACCGGTTATTTTTCCAACATCTATTTGTCTAACGTTTTTATATTCGCAACGTTTTTTTTTTTTTTCCAACGCTGACATCTGCAAATAAATAAAAATTAAAAGTAATAAAAATTAAACCCCTTCGGTCCAATGACGCAGTTTATATTTTCGTGCTACTTCCAGACGATGCAATTGACCCTGAGACAGACTTCACCGACTGGGGGAGTTATTTACAGCCTTCAAGAACGGCTTCAGGACGAGATCTTTCCTAAATTTAATAACATTCTCTACAGGGAGCATGAATAAACAGGAACATGCGTCAAATTGTTCTTGTTTTTACTTAACCCCGTTCTTTCTACCCGAGCAGACTCGTCGATCGCAGGTAAGCAACTGTTTCTTTAAGGCCATCAACAGTACAGTACATACACCGTGTAGGGATCTGACGCCCCCTTGAGGTAGACGGCACCTAACCCGGGTCAAACCAGGGTACTTCCGTGCCGAGGTTCAGGGAAATGTGAGGTCTGGCTTCTGGGTGAACGCTGCTGTTGCTCCACCTCAAGCGTGCACTGCCCCACCTCGCGAAGGCTCCTCTACAGCACCACGCTGAACTTTGACGACTTGATATATCCGTAATTAACCCCCTCTGTACGTACAAGAGATTTTTCCTTGGTTAAATAACATCATCTGGAGTAGCCAAAATAAAATATAAATAAAATAAAAAAAATAAGAAGTGAGTTAAAAGCGTACGATCGAATAAAAAAAAAATCCAGACTTCGCGCGTAAATGTCAAAAAACTGGGCAGAAAGTTTGGTGCTTATCTTTACAGCTTCCCTCATTCTCAGAACTGACGGGGCGGAATAGTGGAATTATATGCAAATGACCACCAATTCGCCTCCTTAACCTTTTCTGAAGTTGTTCCTTGATACTGAAGTTCCTCCTTGATACTGAAGTTCCTCCTTGATACTGAAGTTGTTCCTTGATACTGAAGTTGTTCCTTGAAACTGAAGTTGTTCCTTGATACTGAAGTTGTTCCTTGATACTGAAGTTGTTCCTTGATACTGAAGTTCTTCCTTGATACTGAAGTTCTTCCTTGATACTGAAGTTCTTCCTTGATACTGATGTTGTTCCTTGATACTGATGTTGTTCCTTGTTACCCTCTACTCGGCCAGACTTTACTCTTTGATTTTATTTTTTGGTAAACGTAACTGGTTCGTTGATCGTAACTTGGCAAATATTTTCGTCCCTTTGCTGTTTATTTCGCGTAACTAAATATCGGAATAAAACAGTACTCGGGCTCCATATCCTCTCAGTAGCACCTTTTCGTGACTAATCTTAATCTGTTGGTACAGATCAGCAGTTATGATAAAGACAAACCACATTTAGGCCAAGTTGAAGTGAAGAAAATATAGATTACTTGTATGCCGGAGAATTTCGTCCTTTTTGCGGCTTATTTTGCGTAACTCTGTACCAAAATAAAACAACACTTTGGCTTTACCTCCTCTCTCAGCAGCACTTCTTCGTGACTAGCGCTATATTCAAGTGTTAATCTCCTTATAACAGTAGATCAGCAGTCAAGACGAGGACAGAGCAATTTTAGGCCAAGTTCAAATGAGGAAACAATATCTTACTGTGAGGCTTGTGATGGATACTCTACCGGGGATGGGATACACACACATACTTAAAATCGAACTCCTGTCGTAACCGCGATTTTTTTTTTTTTTGGGGGGGGGCAGGGGGGGAGGGGAGGAAGAACTGGAGACAGGGAACGTTTCTACATCGTTTCTTTCCCTGTCCTTCCATACCAAAGTTTAACAGCCATGACAATTTTCCTCTCGTAATCAGGAAGTTCTTTTTTTTTTCAGGAAAGAATGTAAGATGGGGCAGATTTCTAACGTCGTCTAACATCTTGTAAAAACTAACCTGAAATACGACAGGATACCCAACGTTAAAAAAAAAAAAATCTGAAAACCCCAACGCACGGTCAGGTGGATTCAGGTGCTCCGACCGGATATGGCCTAATTAGAGTGTAAATTCAAGGTGTGATTGGAGGTGACTGCCCGCACACTGCCACTTAGCGATGAGCAACTGGTCATTCTAGTCTTAAATGTCTAAACTAAAGAAGCCTAGCCACGGACCCCTACACACCTGAAGAGTAAATGAAGGTGTAAAGACGTAAGAGTAAAGTGATATGCCGAAGTCACAGGTAATCTATTAAAAAAAAAAAATCACATGAAAAAAACATTTCACTGCCTCAAAACAAGATCTATACAGACTCACTCTCTCTCTCTCTCTCTCTCTCTCTCACCTACCTACCTCGGCGGGCACACTGCAACAGGAATCAGCTCATCTTACCTGAGGAAAAACAAGAAAAAACAGTTAAAACAAAAAACACACCAAACAAGTCTCTCTCCATCTAAAGTAATCTCGTATGCCAAAGCTCACATAAAACCTGTTAAACTTTCTTTGTTTTTCTTAAAGCGACTTCCTTAATTAATGGAAGAGTTTGTATTCTTAAAGGTATTTCTGAAACGAGTATCGACTGGAATTTTTTTTAAGAGACATGTTTGAACTTATTCTCCAAAGCTTTTTGTGTTTTTCAAGCATCTGAAGGTACAATGTAAGTAGTGCCTCAGTTTTTTTTTTTTTTTTTTCCAGAAGACGAAAAGAGGAAGGAAAAACAAATTAAATAAAAAAAATAATCCATACACCAGATAACAGGATTCCTCGATTCATAAAAAATCAGACATAGTTGGACTTGAACTGCTGTAGGATGAAGTCTGGGGGAAACTATTCTGGGGATGCGTGGTATGCACTTTCAATCTGTTAACACTAGTTTAAATTTTATTGGGATTTAGCACCAATCTCTCTCTCTCTCTCTCTCTCTCTCTCTCTCTCTCTCTCTCTCTCTCTCTCTCTCTCTCTATTGTATATATATTGAATATAAAATATATATAATATATATATTATTTATATATATTATGTACATATAAAAATATTTAATATATAAATATATATATAAAGATATATATATATATATATATATATATATATATATATATATATATATATTAGGTATATATACAAATTCCATAAAAATATATATTACACAGAAATATATATATTATGTATATTTAAAATATATAACATAGAGCACATAATATATATAGTATATATATAAAACATATATAATGTATATCTCACATACAAAATATATACCGGTATTATTTTTATAACATATATGCCTTGGAGAAAATCCTCGGGTATTAACCGGTGTAATCCCTCCATCCTCTGGTATAATCAAGGGACTGAGACCCCTGGATCCTATAAATCAATTGGCTCCCTCACGTTCTTTCATTAGGAGGCCCGTTCACCCATCACTCTGCTCTCTCATAGCCTCTATAATCCCACCTCTCTCTCTCTCTCTCTCTCTCTCTCTCTCTCTCTCTCTCTCTCTCTCTCACACACACACACACACACACACACACCCTGGGTACATCATGGGTTAACTTAATCTGTAAGTACCAGCTGGCAAGAAAACAAACCCATACCATATACAGGCCAGCTGCGGTCTAGGAAGAGGAAACAGTTCAAGACAGTTTCCCTTGAATAGGTCTCTCTCTCTCTCTCTCTCTCTCTCTCTCTCTCTCCTGCTACGTGAAATAAGCTATAACAGGTCAACACTCCGGGTCAAGGTAAAGCAGCATAGCACGAATAGTCTACGGCATCGACACTCCACATTTCATAACAAAACCCCATGCCATGCTCTACTGCCAATATTACGATGCTTGTACAATAATAAAATAAATAAAATCGCTCTATTAACTGTATACATGGACTCAACACAGCTATACAGTAATTTTTGCCATGGATTTTTTTCTTTATTATAAGCCAAATCATAAGCTGAATATAATCGACTGGTGGTATCATGAATATAAGAGCTTTGATTCGTCGCAAAAGGATTGGTGGAGACAGTTTTCAATCTCTCTACGGCAAGAAAAATATCGTCTGGTGCTAAAAGTGAGCGAGGGTGGGAGGGAAGGATGGAAGGATGGATGGATGGATGGATGGATGGATGGATGGATGGATGGATGGATGGAAGGATGGATGGAAGGATGGATGGATGGATGGATGGATGGATGGATGGATGGATGGAAGGAAGGAAGGAAGGAAGGAAGGAAGGAAGGAAGGAAGGGAGAGAGGGAGGAAGGAAGGGAGGATGGTCGGAAGAAAGGAAGAAGAAAGAAATGAAAGAAAAAAGAAGGAAGGGAGGGAGGGTGGGAGAAGGGACGGACGGACGGACGGAAGGAGGAAATGAAGGAATATATAGGTAATCCCCACAATCATTGACACACCTGGCAAGTCAAGAGGCGGAGAGTTAAGGTGACGGAGAGTCAGGTGGTAGAGAGGTGATGCAAAGTTAAGGGGTGTAGAGTCAAGATGATGGAGAGTCAGGTGGTGCAAAGTCAAGTGGTGGAGAATCAAGTGATGGAGACTCAGGCGGTGGAGGATAAGGAGAATGGAGTAGGGAGATGGAGAGTCAGGTGATGGAGAATGAGGTCATGGAGAATAGGCATGTCAATTAACCCCACGACAGATGAACGGATTCCTACACTGTCCCCCCACGTAATTGGTCAGTGTGTGTGTGTGTGTGTGTGTGTGTGTGTGTGTGTGTGTGTGTGTGTGTGTGTGTGTGTGTGTGTGTGTGAGAGAGAGAGAGAGAGAGAGAGAGAGAGAGAATCTTTGAATATAAGTGAAGAAATAAACCATGAAGAGCAAATCTGTGTGTGTGTGTGTGTGTGTGTGTGTGTGTGTGTGTGTGTGTGTGTGTGTGTGTGTGAGAGAGAGAGAAAAAAAACACCCAAATTTTTATCCCAGTATTGGCTATTGGGTAGGGATGAATATTTACATCGACAAAAAAAAGAAAAAAAATTCACGGAGAGACCAGCCTCTGAATTCTGCCAGGAACAACTATACTCTTTTCACTCAAACCTGGCTTAAAATTACCATCTCTCCATCTTGAATGCCCAGTTGTAACAATAGATTAACGCTAGGATATGGTGCTAGTCACGAAGAAGTGCTATGGAAGGGATGTAGAGTCGTAGCACTGCCTTTTTTCTGCCACTCAGATACGTGAAATATACTGCAAAAGAACGAAAATCTGGGCCAAGTTAAGGTGAAAGCACTGAAGACGTTTTTTTGATGCTACAGTGTGTTTACCTTAACTTGACAAAGACCTCTAACTCCTTTCAGCTCAGCAGATGGGTAAATGAAGTTATATTGGAGGGCTGATTTGACTAGTAACCAAGGAGACTCATCCCTGTTATAACTAATGCTCACCGTAATTCATGTACCCCAGACTCAGTATTTAAATTATAGTAGCCCAGTTCCCTCAGGTGAATACAAATCACTCACAGGTGTTCCCAAGTATTCCAAGGTATGCCAACTAATCCCTATAATCCGAGGGAGTTTATTTTTTCAATCAATCCACCCTCAGAGGATTATATTTAAATCTGGAGGCACTTTTCCATTTTCAGAGGTGTGTTTGAGCCATCACAAACCTCGTCACTACCAGAACTCTAGCCAAAAGTAAATTACATCAATGGAGATACTAAGAATAAATCAGAAATAATATCATCAACATTCTTGTGGGCATGCGGGACGGTATTTTTTTTATTTTTCAAAGACTTTATTGTAATAGTTTAAAAAAACACGGATATGAGTCACTGTTCCAATAATTTACCTGCAGACTTATGACTCCGTGAAGCCCTGTACATGGCCCAGAGAGAGAGAGAGAGAGAGAGTATTCGACACGGAGTACCTGCATAATATAAAAAAGCATGAACAAAGGATCGGAAATGAGGTGTGTGTGTGTGTGTGTGTGTGTGTGTGTGTGTGTGTGTGTGTGTGTGTGTGTGTGTGTTAGAGAGAGAGGGAGAGAGAGAGAGAGAGACCAGGGCGCCGTACATGCGAGTAAACAACTACACAGGATCAAATAAAAATCGAGAGCAAAAAAGTCTCCTGCATTTTTCCATATTAAACCACCTCGCGATACACACTGTCAATGGATTCCTGTGCAGTGGTGAGAAAAATCGTCTGCCTGGAATTCTACACTGATTCACAACTACTAATACTACTACTACTACTACTATTACTACTACTACCACCACCACCATTACTGCTGCTACTGCTGCTACTGTTATTATTACTACTACTACCACCATTACTACTGCTGCTGCTACTGTTACTGCTACTACTACTGCTGCTACTAATAATCTCTCTCTCTCTCTCTCTCTCTCTCTCTCACACACACACACACACACACACACACACACACAGGGCACTGCTACCGTCGCCTCCACACCACCTGATAAACACAAACACAGTGGATCGTATTCTCCTTCGGTTTATAAACCCCATAACACTCTTCTTAACGATATATTTGCATACTACACCTTACTATTATTTTGTATGTTACTAATACTTTCTACTATCATCATCATCATCATCATCATCATCATCATCATCATCATCAGTCATTGCTAGTCCACTGCTGAACAAAGGCCTCCCCCAACCTTCTCCACGAATTCCTTGACTGAACCAATCTTTACCACGTTTCGCCTGCAAACTACTCTATCTCATAATCAACATAGTTTTCAATAATTAAGGTGTCCTGGCCAAATTAAGGGCAGAAAGGGAGGTGTTGCTAGTCTAGGTTCAGTTTAATTTGGCCTAAAAGTGTCATATTTACTTCTTGAGTACTGAATTATAACCACTGTCTAATACCACATATGACGCTGGCCACAGAGGTTCTACGGAAAGGATCCAGTCACAGCATTGCCTTTTTCTGCAACTGAACTTCGTGAAATAAACTGCAAACGGGCGAAAATCTGGACCATGGTGAAAGTATAAAAAAAAAAAAAAAAAAAAAAAAAAAAAAAAGGCTTCCCTCTACATCAACAACAACACGACAAAATAGCAGCTGTTTACGTCCACCCAGGCGTCCCACACCAGCCGGCATATCAATACAATCACGTGCATTCATTAACCAACAACATTCGCTATTTTTATTTCACGCCACCGATCAGACAAAGGGACAAAAGGGCAAGCTGCAAGAGTGAGTCATATTCACAAACTCTCCCCAGTTAATGTATAAAGCTAACGTGTATATAAAATTGTCTATATATGCGTTTGTTTTCACGGCTACCAAAACTCAACCATCATATTAGTGAGTATTATAGTTACAAAATACAAAGCATGAAACTGTGATGATAGTTAACTGTTATGAAGATTTGTTTATCCTGGTGCTGTAGGGAGACGCCTTCGTGTGATGGCACCCAGGTAACTGGGCGGCTTCACTCCCCGGTTATACAAACGTCCCTCAACTCCCTACCTATCCCCCGAAAGAGGATGGTGAACTGCAGGAAAAGTGTAAGTTCAGCCTGCAGTCCATTAGTTTCACGTTTTAGATGAACCTGGGACTACTACTACTTCTAATACCAACACTCACACTAATACTAATACTCGCTTACCTGGTGAATTAATTACGTTTCTTTATAAATGCAACGCCATGGCAAAGCAACACTACCGCGTGCCGAGCCAGAGCCATAATAACAGGCATGTTTTTCACGCCTCGTCAAACAGCGCTGGATTCACGGCCTCTACCTTTGAAGCGTCGGGGTGTGGGATGCTTTACTCTGTCGCTAAATGATATAAATATTCATATGAACATGTAACTCCAAGTAGAGATCTTTGATTTATCACGCAATGTATGCCACGGTACCCAAAAGATACTCAGATCTGTAGGTAGGCTAATCATTATCAAAATCATCATTAACAATAACAACAACATCGCCCTCGCCATCTTTTTTTTCTCCTCCCTATGGGGGTGAGGGAAGACCCACATAAAAATGGCAAGAGAATGTGGCAAAGTGGGATAATTTATAGTGTGCTGACGTATGAGTTAAATGACAGGTGAATTGTTTACAAGGATGGCGGTAAATTAGCATGCTGAGTGACACGCGCATAAACCTTTCAGACTTGCGTGACACGACTAATTCACGTGCAATCAGCTATTCAGAAGTGTGATGACAGTGACAGCCCGAGCCTCACACTGCACGCTGAAAGGCACCACCAGTCTGTGTCACTCTAAATCTATCTCACTCGCCTTCTATGCCTCATTCTTTATAGCCATACTCATTTCACCTTAACCTGGCCCATATATTTGTCCTTTTGCAGCTTGTACACGCATTTCATTGGCAGAAAAACACTACATTACAGCTAAACATCCTTTTCATGGCACTTCTTCGTGACACGCATCACATTCTAATGTTTACTGATACAACTCAGCATTCAAGATGGAGAGACGGCAATTTTAGACCAAGTTAGAGTAAAAAGAGTATAGGCAGAGATTTTCGTCTTCTTGCAGTTTATTCCACGTAGCTCAGTGACAGAATAAGACTTTACTATGGCTTGACATTCTTTCCATAGCACTTCTTCGTGACTAGCCACATATTCTAGTATTAGTCTCTTGTTACAGCTCAACAATCAATAAGGGAGGAGGGCAATTTTTCGCCAAGTTAAGGTGGACAGAGTATAGGCCATGTTTATAAAAGAGAACATTAGCACAGAATAAACAAATCTTGACGGTTTCCTTAGATACTCATGGGATTAATTCGACACTACTCATTAACACCGACACCTTCAAGTACAATAATCTACAATACTCCCAAACAATAAACACAATTTTTCCTTCATTTACCCAGGGCAGGTGAAGCACAACACCTGTATGACTGAAGTCCTTATACTGTGTCATCTTTCAGTCCTGAGATTAGGATCATTATCTCCGTTCTATCACCTCTTAGTTTTGAGATTAGGCTCATTTCCTTCTGTTATCTTACCTCTTAGTTCTGAGATCAGGATCATTTCCTCATTTCACCTTTTGGTCCTGAGATTAGGCTCATTTCCCTCTGTTATCTCACCTCTTAATTCTGAGATTAAGCTCATTTCCTTCTGTTGCCTCACTTCTTAGTCCTGAGCTTAGGCTCCTTAACTGTTATTTCAACTCTTTGTCCTGAGATTAGGTTCATTTCCTCATTTCACCTGTGTCCTGAGATTTGGCTCATTTCCTCCTTATTTCACCTCTTTGTCCTGAATTAGGCTCATTTCTTTTCTCTCATCTCTTGGCCCTCAGATTAGGCTCATTTCCTCCTTATTTCAACTCTTTGTCCTAAGATTAGGCTCAATTCCTTCTTATTTCACCTTTGTCCTGAGATAAGGCTCAAAACTGTTGCTTCACCTCTTTCTTGAGATTAGGTTCAGCTTCCCCTACTTGTCTCGCTTCTAATCTCACTAACGACCTGCCGACTCTGATCACCTCGAAATCAACAACAAGCAAAGGATGAGTGAGAATAAACGCGAGGACCCGACACCGCAGCACAAATCAGCCAATTAGAGCCTTCAATTCCAATATCTATTTTATTATTTTCTTCCTACCTTCAGACGATTTTATTATACTCAGGTGGGGCTTTTCACACCTGAGAGGATAGGTATGGCCTTAACCCCTTCACAGCTAATACTCTTTCCTTAGTTGAGTTCATCCGTTCGCCTCTAGCAAGAAAATTGAATAAGTCATCAGATCGAAGGGGATAAACCTTATGGCACAAGCAGGATTTTTTTTCTCTCTCTCTCTCTCTCTGACAACTATAGTGCTCCCCTCCCCGTCCACCCACATCAGTCCCCTACCTACTTTCCCCCTCCTCTCACCGATCACTTACATTCCACCTCCCCCACACCACACACCCACGTCACCTTCACCTCCCCCTCTCTCCCCCTCACACCAAACCCCTACCCTACCCTCCCTACGATCCTACCCCTCCAGTGTCTGATTCGCGGACCGGTTGGACCACTGGACAAAGTCTGTTTTACCCTGGTCCCTTTTTACCCAGCAGTATAAATGGGGACCTGGCTGTAACATCGGCTATTCCTACGTGAATTTTAGAAGATATTTTGTCTCCCCTATTGACCTCGTGTGGTCGATAGGCAGTAATCTTAAGCTGCCTTCTTCTTCCACTACCTCACCCACCCCTACCACACCCCTATCCTCATACTTCCTATCCCCTCTCCACAAATATTCCTTTCCAATTAACAGCATCACTCAATTTTCCCTCAACCCACCCCTCCCGCTTTCCCTTCTCCCTATTCAGAACCATTTACTTTTCCCCAAACCACCCCTCCCCCTTCCCCTCTACCCTCTCCACAACACTTCCTACCCAACTTACAACATCCCTTCATATTTCCCCAAACCATCCATCCCCCTCCCCACTCCCGTCTCCCCAAACCTTTCTCTCCAATTTACAGTATCACGTATTTTTTCCACAAACCAACCCCCCCCCTTCCCCTCACCCCTCTCCAACTCTTTCTTCCCGATTGACTGCATCACTTCATCTTTCCCCAAACCACCCCTCCCTCTTTCTCCCCCACACAAAACCTTCCCCTCATTCCTCTCACCTTAACCTCTCCACTCCAAACATATTTTTCTTTTAATCAGGTCACCTCCAAAAGATATTATTCAAAACAGGAAGGAATTTTGGTAGTAGGAGGATTTATCATGGCCATTTCTCACTCCCTCAGGTCAGTCTCCCCCAAGGTTAAAAAAAATAAAATAAAAATAAAATAAAATAAATAAAAAAGCAAGAATGACGTAAAGTATGCGTCATCGAACTCAGGAAATTTAATTCACTCCTCGTCACCCTTTCCACATCCACCCCCAGCCCCTCTACCTTCCCCCTCCACTTTCCATCTCATCCACCCCCTCCACCTTCCCCTTTCATTTCCACCTCCACCTCCATCCCTTCCACTCTCTCCCTCCATTTCCACATCCACCATTCACCCCCTCCTCTCTCCCCCTCCATTTCCACCTCCACCCCCTCCACACTCCCTCTCCATTTCCACATACACCTCAACCCCCTCCACTCTCCCCCTCCACTTCCTATCTCACGTGACGCCAACCGCAATTACTGATACTTCCGGTCCTTCCTGTATGCAACGGGTCAACTCAGGAACTGTCTTCCTCTGTCTGTTTCCTTCTGCTTGACCTCCACTCCAGTCTTCTCAATGAAACGTGTCCAGGCATCTCTACATGAACAAATCTTGAATCTGCTTTTTTTTTTTTTTTTTGAGGGAACAACATTGCGGACATCTTCCCTTTGGTTCCTTCTTCCTTGTATAAAAAAAAAAAAAAAGAGGAGGCTTAATACTAACGCCCACCAACTGAACGTGGATTATTAACGTACACAATCAATTTCTAGTATGTCATAATCTTCCCCTTTAATACAGCACACAGCTCTCAATTATTCATCTATGGCATCTGTTGTGCTGTGGAGTGGAAAGGAACAAGGGCAAAATAATCCCCCACCCTGATCAACCCTACAATCTCAGGCCCTTCCAACCGCGAGCTAGATGTGCTAACCACTGTACCACAAGCTTCCCCTTGCCTAAGAACTCTCCCCTAATCCCCCTTCTGCTCCCCACGCCCCTTCACCCCAGCGAAGGTATTTATTCACCCTGCCCCCTCCGGCCTGCCCTGCTTTAACCCTGACGTCTCTAGATCAACTTTTAAAGAGGGGTGGCCACAAATCAGAGGCAGCTGTGACTTAAGTGACATATGCTGTTTTACTAAGTGGCCTACTGACTGATGTTGCTATGTAAGGCTTCATGTATCTGAATATTACATGGAAAAGATATTTTTTATTTTTTATTACGATATGCGCTAATGATATGCAGGAGGAGAGCAGCATTACGAAAGATTTCCATGAGAGAGAGAGAGAGAGAGAGAGAGAGAGAGAGAGAGAGAGAGAGAGACAGACAGACAGACAGACAGACAGACAGACAGACAGAGAGACCCACCCTCATTGTCTGTGAACAAAATGTTATGTCCCGATGTTGTGTGTTATAAAATGGAAACTGCCTCAAAGACCTGCCTTTTTCCTCACCGCCATTGTTTACAATATATCACTGCCATTTAAAGTATCTGGTATGTGCAGTGCGATACTCCTCAACGTCCCTCATTAATCCTGCTCATTTCTCCGCCCTCAAAAATACATACTCGCTAATGAAAGGTGTGCTCAGTCGGCCAGGTAAAGCGGTATTCATACGGTATACTCATTTTATCCACAATTTCAGATAATAAAAGTGGTCTAAAGCGATAACACGTTTCCCTCAGTATTAATTACAGTGAGCTAGTTTAGTCCTTTAAATAAGCCAGTCCAAACAGACACACACCTGACATCATCATCATGATCATATTCAACTGAGCTTGTTTAGTTCTTAATAACTATACAAACATACAAACACGCAGAGGATTATACCTAACCTCATCATCATCATTATCATCATCATCATCATCATCAAATTTAACTGAGCTAGTTTAGTCCTAAATAAATACCAAGACATACAGACACGCAGAGGAACGTACCTAACATCATCATCATCATCACCATCACGACCATCATCATCATCATTATTATCATCATCATCTTGCATATTCTGGGGAGGGTTTACTTCGGGTTGATGAGACTGCTTTAACGATGATTCGAGAAGCTGAGTTGCTTTTGATTAACTAGAATATTCTAAGCACAAACAAACTTATATAGATCTATCCTTTATTTTGTCTATCTATCTATTATTATCTGTATATCTGTTTTCTCTATCTGCTTATTAAAAGATCGATCTATTTGCCTCTTCAACCGTAAACAGGTGTGTGTGTGTGTGTGTGTGTGTGTGTGTGTGTGTGTGTGTGTGTGTGTGTGTGTGTGTGTGTGTGTGTGTGTGTGTGTGTGTGTGTGTGTGTGTGTGTGTGTGTGTGTGTGTGTGTGTGTGTGTGTGTGTGTGTGTGTGTGTGTGTGTGTGAGAGAGAGAGAGAGATTAATAATTATCAGTGTATGCTTGGTAATCAAATAAATAAATATGAAACGTGTTCATGTACGATAATTGCCTAGCCTGATTATTTTAGCTACGTTACCAGTAATATATCCTCGTACACACACACACACACACACACACACACACACACACACACACACACACTGCAGCGATCAATAACAGCACAAATGACCATCGTATTGGCACAGTGTGTAGGCGGTCCCTCGGCCTCTTCAGTAATTAAAAGCTATAACTGAGAGTGGGAAGGCTCAGTAAGGCCCGTGAATGGCGCTAGTCAGTCAGTCTCGTCGGGTGCTGTCTGACCGTGTGACTGTATAATTACCCAACTGTAAACTTCAATACGTCTGTCCTTAATCCTTGCTCACAACAGTTCCTTTTGACGTATCTCAGACGGCATGACGCTGTCAGTGACGTCAGGAAGATGTGAACCGTTCAAGCGAAGGATTTTACAGTCTGGAGGAGGTCACGGCGGACTGACTCTAGACAATAACAACAACAACAACAACAGAGGACGATGACCCTGACTTTCTGACTCATTCACCTTACAACTGACCTTAAACTGGTCATTGGATTCAGATGTTGGTGTCACGTTCCTAATTAAGCTGGACGGTGGTTATATACACGCACATGTTGTTGTCACGCCGTACTGTCAACCAAAAAAGTACTGAGCCTCTTACCGCACGTATTTTGAATCAAGGACGGGGCACTGTGATTCGTATGTAGCACCCTAGGAGTATAAGTGCCAATATTATCCATGGTAATTATTAGGACTCGACATTAGAGGTGCTGTGTTTCGTAGGACACCAGGTTAATTGATTCAGGTGTGTCTTATGAGATTCGCTCGTTTTCACATCCATCGTAGCCTAGGTGTGCGATTTTTATTTCTTCGACTGTACAAGGCCAACAACTTGTTAAACTATGTCGTACCATACCGATTTCCAACTGTCGTGGAGTCAAATTGCTTACTGAGTTTATTCACTGTATTCCTATTTATACGAATATACGGCATGCAGCTATAAAAAAAAAAAAAAAAAAAAAAATCCATTCTTGTTATCCCCACACAAACTCAACTTGGAAAAAACTTTGCAAACTAGAGGTGTTATGGAGTTCATTAACCCTTGCATTATCTGGGCTCTTTCCTCAGCTCAAGAAAATCTCGTGGCAGCAGATTTCGGAAGGTGATATTGGCACAGATAAGAGACATTTTAGTTACGACAGATAATTGATCCTAAGTTTATATGTAAATCTCAGCTCACGATTTATATGGCAAATTAAAAAAAAATAAAAATCGCCTCATCCCTATCTTCCCCTCTCCCCCACCCAACTTTCCTTCACCTAACCCCTCTGCTCCCCTCTCTCCCTCCCTCCCCATCCTCCCCACCTCCCCTCCCCCTCTCCCCCACACCTAGTCTAACATACAGGCATATTTTTCGTCTCTACTCCTACAAAGAAGAGCATCCAAGTCTAGCCTAAGCTTGTGTACCTTCAATAATATTTTCAATGTCTGGGTATATTTAAGGAAATGTTAGTTACGACAGGGATTTGGTCTAAGTTTGTTGGTGAACTCAGGTGTTTATGAAGGAATATCCCATCCCCTCATACTCCTCCATCCTCACCATCCTACCCCCTACCTCCCTTCTGCCTTCCCTCCCTTCAACCTCCCTCCCGCCTCCCTCCCCGTATTTATGTCCCTTCTCCACCTCCTTTCCATTCCTTTCCCATCCTCTAAGATGCCTATGAAGGAATACGTTCCCCCACACCTCCCCATCCTTCCCCTCCTCCCCTCCACTTCCCCTCCCTCCTTTTCTTCATCCCCTTCCCTAAGATGTCTGTGAAGGAAGAAGCTCCCCCGCCCCTCCCCATCCTTCCTTCCCCTCCCTCCCTTTCTCCTTCTTTCCCTCCCTCCCCTCCCTCACCTGGGAGGAGAAAATTAACATATGAATCAGAGGCCATCTAAATTTTTATTCTATGCTATCTCCAGAAGGTGTTATTCTGTAGAGGGCAGATTTGGGGGTTGACTGGAAGAGTTTGAAATATACACTACATTAACCCTGTCAGGACGAGACGTGTTTCCTGCGTCAAATAAAATCGCCAGCAAGTAGTGAGAAGAAACGAAATCATTTTTTTTTTCTTTATGTGACCGACTCTGGGCATAGGCTTCACAACCTGCTTTCAAGGCCCAGTAGTCCTCCTACGTACCGTACACCTCTACATGTCACCACTTCGGCGCTAACACCCACGTGACCGTCCATACTGAATACCTGCTAGGGCTGTCTCATACAGGACTGGTGTATTGGTATTAGCGGGGGTATATTTACGACAAGTCGGCGGGGCTTCTGGTAGATCAGTACAGTCTGATATTCATGAAATTCAAATCCTTAAACTGTTCCCTGCCCCAGTGGGATTTGAACCCGGGTCCATTAGGACTGCAGGCCAACTCTCTACCGATTGAGCCACCGCCTACCCCCAATTTGTCCTCCAACCCTTTCAATCCGCTGACGTGCTTTATTATTATTTATTACTCCAGACGATTTTATTCAGCTCTCGGGAGGCCCATTGCAGTGGTGGGTAAATGAAGGCTGGAGGTCATATGCTTAAACCTTAACGTGAAAAGCAAACCCCTATTTACCTGAGGGGCATTTATAGCACACCTGTGGTTAGTAGGTTGAGTTAGCCTGCATCCCATATCACAGAACGCAGACAGCAACCATATAGGAAGACCAGGTACGTTCCATCACCATCACGAACTTAAAAATTCAACATAAAAAAAAAAAAAATGGGGGGGCTGAATCCCACTTTGCGATTTCCGGTTTACCTGTGCGACCCAAAATATTACCTCTCCAAGTCGAAAAAAAAAAAAAAAGTCTCCACAGCTGAATAAAATCGTCCAGAACGCAAAAATGAAATGAAAATACCTCGGACTGAAGGGGTTAAGGACGCGGGAAAGGCTTGTGGGTTGGATGTTTGGCAGAACGTTACTTCGATCCCTTCAATCCGGTGACTCTCTCTCTCTCTCTCTCTCTCTCTCTCTCTCTCTCTCTCTCTCTCTCTCTCTGTTGAATAACGTCGTCTGCAGGTAATAAGAATCTAGCCTATAATTCTCTCTCTCTCTCTCTCTCTCTCATTCATCTAAATCTTGCTCGTTAAAGCCGTATGAAAAACTCGGCCTCTATTATCCCTTATTGTCTTCCTGCGTCTCTCTCGCGTTTTCTCTCTCCATCTCTCATTTTTCTCTCCCTCCCTCTCCCCTGTCACCTCCATCTCCCCCTCCCTTCCTCCATCCCTCCTTCTCTCTCGCTTCTTACCATCCTCCATCCTCTCCTTCTCTTTTTCTCTTTCTAGTAACCTCCAACCTCCTTCACTTCCTCCCTCTCTCCCTCCCTCAATCGCTCCCTCTCTTCCATTCGTTATCCTCCATCCTCTCCCCCTCCTCCCCATCTTCATCTCTCTCTCCACCTCTCCCTTCCTCCCACCTGTCATCTCCATCTTCTTGCTTTTCCTCCCTCGCTTCACCTCCCCTTCTCTCCGATCTGTCACGTCCATACTCCCACTTTCCTTCCATCTCTCCCACTTTTATCTCTTCTCTCCATCCCTCCCTCCATTCCTCCTTCCCTCCATCCTGACACCTCCATCCTCCCTCTCTCCATCCATCCCTCCTTCTCTCCGTCTCCCCCACTTGCCTCTTCCATCTTCATTATTTCCATCCAGTCACCTCTCCCACTTGTTACTTTGCTCTCTCCCTCCCTCACTCCCTCACTCCTATCTCTCACTTGTCACTTTCATCTCTCCCTACATTCCTCACTCCCTCTATCTTTATCACCTGTCACTGTCATTTCCTTCACCTTTCTTCTCTCCCTCTATCTATCCATCTCATTTCCCTCCCTCCATCTCTACCACGTGTCACTTCCATCTCTCCCTCCTTCCTTCTCTTCCTCAAATCACTCCCTCTCCCTCCTTCCATCTCTCCTTCTCCCTCCTTCCTTATCTTCTTCCATCTCTCCCTTTCCCTTCTTCTTTCTCTTCCTCCAGCTCTCCCTCTCCCTCCCTCCATCTTTCCCATCTGTCAAGTCCATCTCTCCCTCCTTCTCACCCTCCTTCCTTCTCTCCCTCCTTCCATCTCTCACTCTTTCTCTCCCTCTTTCCTTCTTTCCCTCCTTCCATCTCTCACTCCTTCTCTCCCTCCTTCCTTCTTTCTCTCCATCCTTCTCTCCCTCCTTCCTTCTCTCCCTCTTTCCATCTCTTCCTCCTTCTCCCTCTCTCCTTTCCTCTTCTCTCCGCAAGTCATTTCCGATAAAACCGTCCAAGATGGTGATGACGGTGATGAGTTCTAAACCCCATCAGTACGACGATGGATTTTCTCACATCACATTTTTTTTTTTTATCTTAGGAAAATCCCCTGGTGGGAAAGGGATTAGTCTCCATTAATCCCCCTTCCCACAACTTAGGGAAATCTTGCCTAGTTCATTCTTGTTATTGGCAGACGATTTTCTTCAGTACAGGAAGGAATGAAGGGGTTAAGGAGATTCAAGATTTTAACTGATGTAATCCACGTTAATCCCTTCCTTACGAGGATTTATTCGTTATTTATTATTATCATTATACTGTTCTTTATTTATCCCTGCTTTTGCCAGGCGATTTACTCAGCTTAACATGGAATTTACTCAGCTTAACGGGGCATTTACTCAGCTTAACATGGCATATACTCAGCTTAACGGGGCATTTACTCAGCTTACCAGGGCATTTATTCAGCTTACCAGGGCATTTACTCAGCTTACCAGGGCATTTATTCAACTTACCAGGGCATTTACTCAGCTTACCAGGGCATTTACTCAGCTTACCAGGGCATTTACTCAGCTTAACAGGGCATTTACTCAGCTTAACAGGCATTTACTCAGCAACAGGGCATTTACTCAGCTTAACAGGGCATTTACTCAGCTTAGCAAAGGCATTTACTCAGCTTAGCAAAGGCATTTACTCAGCTTAGCAAAGGCATTTACTCAGCTTACCAGGGCATTTTTCGCACTACACTGATTAAACAGCCACATCTTTCATTTACCTCTTCCCAAGCTGAATAAAATCGCGTAACAGGTAATTACAATAAAATATAATAAAAGTCACCAGAATGAATAAGAAAAATGTTACCAGAATGAATAAAATAAAAATGTTACCAGAATAAAAAAAAAAAAGTCACCAAAATAAAAATAAAAAATGTCACCAGAATGAAAAAAAAAATAATGTCACCAGAAAGAATAAAAATAAAAATATCACTAGAATGAATAAAAATAAAAATGTCCAGAATAAAAAAAAAAAAAGTCACCAGAATGAACAAAAATTGAATAAAAATAAAAATGTCACCAGACTGAATGGTCAAAATATCCTGATCCAGGAAAGCCACGAGAAGTAAGCACGGGAAGCTCTCACAAATTAACCTAAAAAACGCCACAACCTGAGCCGGAGTTAAATCAGCTTCGAACACAGCATCCGTCCGTCTCCTCCCCGTCCACCCACATCCCCTTATGGCTACATGACCCAGGAGACGGGCCCCAGACACCCTCCTGATTCTGTACCGTCTCTCACCCTCACATACACACACTGGGAGAGGCGCCAGCGCAGGGTAGGGCGTGGGTGCAGGTGCTAAAACGGATGCAGACAGGGGCAGAGGCGGTGTGTGGTGCGTGGAGATTTAATTAACAAGATCTTACTGGACTATCCTTAGAAAATCTTTATTGGAGACTGTTCCTAACCTCTTCTCACCAAGGGGTACTGAAAGAAATCGTCTGGAGTTACCCCTTCACCCCGAGGAATACCTAAACTGAATAAAATCGTCCGGAGCCACTGTTACGGTCAAACGCACTTGATATGATTATTTGGCCTATGGGAAACGTAACTGGGTTGAGGGAGAAAAAGAGGGGTGGGAGAGAGGTGGTGTCATCTTAAGCAATATAGTGATGATGATGATGATGATGATGATGATGATAATAATAAATGATAATAATAATAATAATAATAATAATAATAATAATAATATCGGTAATAATAATAATAATGGCATTCATTTAGGAGACATGGGACCACGTTCCTGTATATAGCTTTTGTTTTGTTTTTTGCTTTTACTACAATCTTTCTTGAGTCTCTCTAAATACTTTCCACGTGACTCTGAGCTTGGATTTATTTTTTTTCAAGAGCAACAGGTCAACCTCTTGGCTGACCCTCAACGTTTCCACCAAGTCTAGGCGAAATCAGATCAAAACAGTTTTAGTTCACACACACACACACACACACACACACACACACACACACACACACACACACAGAACCTTGCCGTGTGACCATGATCTTTGGCTGGTCGTTATCAATATCTAATCCCTTTGTCCCTGCCTTACCCTAAACCCTTCCACCAAGTTCGGTCTAAATCGAAAAAAAAAAAATCCTCAAGTTGACCTCGTTTTTTGACTCTGGCTTCTGACCCCATGACCTTGACCTTCGATTGGTAGTGCTCAGAACTGCATCCTTTTTTATCTCTGCCTCCCCCTGAACATTTCCACCACCTCTCTCTCTCTCTCTCTAAGGGTCGAGGGGCTGGTGAGCAAGAAAGGTTTATGAGATACATGATATACAGTTGTGTTCCATAATTATCTTTGCAGCAGATAATATTACTCATTTTCTTGTCATCTCGAAATATAATACCAGTACGACAACGGCGAAATGTACATCATTATCCTCTTATGAAAGTAATTTGACTGGGTATACACACACACACAAATATCCACATTTCAGACCGGACAATAATAAAACTAGCAATTACCCAGTCTAAAAACCTATTTACATGTGTATTTTCTGATTTAAGAAAAAAAACTACGAAACATATCATACGTATATCAAACTAAAGAGTGTTATCCAATCTTGAATTAGTAATCAATTATCCGATATAAAACTGCGAATTTGTCTTTTCCAACTTATAAATATTCGTTAACATATGTTTTTTCCAGGCTAGAAAATGGCAGTTCTTATCTAGGGGTATCAGCTGACCTTCAAAGACACATTATGTGGACCTTTTACCGTGTGACATGTTCGATCAAGGTCACTACACGTATGACCTTGGTAAATACTTTTTATTCTTTATTTTTTTTTATCCAAACCCACTCCAGAAACTGCAATGATGTAACAATTATCCATCACCACCACCGTGTAGGTTATAAAGCTGGAAGAGGTGTCGAGGTTGAACTCACTCAGTGTGATTAATAAGTACTTCTAACCCCCTTTAACCGAATGATCTTGGAGGGAACAACACTGCAGGTTTCTGGCCTTTGGTTCCTTCTTCCTTGCAATATAACAAAAATAAAAATTAACATACTACATTACTCTAAGGACTTTTTCAGATTGGAGGGGTTAGATATACCTCATTAACTCCTTCACTACAAGAGGTGTCCCCTAAGATTATTACAGTCTCCTGAAGGCAGCCTGAAGGAACCACAAAAATTACGTCATTAGAAGTTCGTTCGTTCGTTGGAAGATTCCCTGCACATATAGCGCAGGCCGGGCCATACATTAGCCCGGTCAGTGGTGTATGGGCTGATTAAAAAAAGGGTAAGTGGGGAGAACAGGACCTGGGGAATGCCCAGCACACACGTCCTGTCTCCTGACTGGCTTTGTGGTGTGTGTGTCATTAGAAGAAAAGGGTTGCCGCTTTAATGCCACCTCCATGCAACTTTACTTAGCTTAGGAAAGGCCTTTAGTAGTGAAGGGGTTAATGAAGGCTTTGTCTAACCCCTCCAGTTCTAAAAGTCTCTCCAATTTTCAACAAAACAGTCTGAACAAACAAGAAATACCAAATACCAATACCAAAATCCCAATACCAAAATACCGTGATATGAGAGGTGAGGAGGTCAGAGAACGTACCTGACTTGGGTGATTATATACTCTGGCACTGAACCCCTCTTTTCCGTTCCCAATAACATTCATGAGATACGCTTCACGGCTCAGAGTGAAGTTGATGGAGAAATATACACCCCTAGAAAAAAAAAAAAAAAAAAAGCGTCGCGTCAGTTTAAGCACCTAACATCTTGAAACGTGGACGAAGAGTTGTAGCTATACAGGGCACCCTATAATAGTTGTGAAAATATTACTTTTGGCATTTACTAGTACTAAAAAAATGCAGACAACGGCATAATAAAGGAATGTCACTGTAACTGACTGAACTGTGTATGGAGAATATAATACTTATCTAATCATCGAACCTCACTGCTGTATAACTTGTTTCTGAGGTGTACCGTCAAAAAAATTACACACACACACACACACACACACACACACACACACACACACACACACACACACAAAATGAAAATTGTCCTCCATTCTACTTTCGCTATTTTCCAACTACCCACTTAATTATTTGTCCTTATTTGATTGTAAAAATTTTGTGGATATCAAATTCCATCACACCGTCCCACAGATTTATGTGATAACATACACGCTGTAGTAAGTCTATGCCAGTTCTTTTATTATTATTATTATTATTATATTATTATTATTATTATTATTATTATTATTATATTATAATTATTATTTTATTATTATTATATTGTTGGTGGTGGTGGTGTTGCTATTGTTGTTGTTATTTGGGTTAATTTAATGAGAAATGTATAGCCAATCCCCAAAGGTTGTGGAATTAAAGGAAATTTTAAGCAGTATGGCTGCTTAACACTGTTAGTCCTGTTCTGCTTATTACGTTTTTTTTTTTTTTTTTTCCGATATACTATACTCATTTCACTCTAACCTGGCCTAAAACTGCCAACTCTTAATCCTGAATTCTGAGTTCTAACAACAAACTGATACTAGAATATGGTGCTATAGAAAAGGGAGTAGAGCTGTAATATTCTTTTTATTCCACTGACCTCTGTGACAAGCTGCAAAAGGACGAAAATCTGGTATTAAAAATGGTGTTGAAATAGCGGGGTTGAAAGATAGCGCTGTTGTTGTTTCATTTTTACTTTAAAAAACCATCACACTCCATACCCTATCCTTTGTGCATCGTCTGCTATATATTACAACCATGTTAGTTGTTTGTGAGAGCCTGTGTGATAGTTCTGCCACCAACAAAGCACTATGTTTGTTGATGGAAAGGTATCATGGAGGCAAAATGAGCTTGTGTCAATACCACCATCGATGTAACTTATTTGCCAAAGGTAATACCACTACCACTACACTAAGCACACTAGGCATAGCTTATATAAAAATCACATGAGCCCTAGAAATGAATGGTGTGATATCTAAACTAGGCATACTTCAACAGCGTCAAGTCCTATATTAACACACCACTTCGCCCAAATGACATGAGCTATTTTGCAAACCGCGTAACTTCCATAATCAAATATTTACCTGTCCATAAAATCTACGGTTGCCCAGCACACCATGGACACCTCTGATGGTATTTATATGAAAGAACTGAACT
The DNA here is from genome assembly GCF_032717465.1 of Coenobita brevimanus. Classification (NCBI taxonomy): domain Eukaryota; kingdom Metazoa; phylum Arthropoda; class Malacostraca; order Decapoda; family Coenobitidae; genus Coenobita; species Coenobita brevimanus. The sequence continues at coordinate 2,698,322 of NC_136982.1, read as the reverse complement.
ACGTACCTTGAAAAATGTTGAAAATAACCGGAGGGCAATCACACCGAACGTCGCACAAAAATATCAACACAATAGAGAACTCTAGAACCTGAATTTCGTACGGAGCCAAAAAAATTATCGTTTCATATGTTCAGGCATCTAAATATCTTCATGCAGAAGAGAAATACATTGATGGTGATACATAAACTGATATTTTTGTTATGAATTAATTTATATACATCTGTAGTGTTATTTACGTAAAGAACAAAAGGAAGTTGTCCGTACACTAGGATTAGCCTACTGAGAAAAAGTGTTCAGCGTTCGCATTTTAACCACACAGGCTTATTTTCCACACCACCACCATATTTGCTGTAACAAAGAACGTGAATATTTTGAGGAAACTTATCATACTCTCACAATGTCTGTGTTATGAAGCACAAAACGCGCCACGTGCTGAGTTCGGGTATATTTAAAAGTTTTAAATAATGGCAACAAAACATTCACTTCAACCCGTTACTACGCACTCCTCGTTTATTTAAATCAGGTACAGAAGGATATTAACCAGCCACATCCAAAAACAAATCACCTAGGAAGAGGTGTCGGGAAGCTTCCTTAACCGAGGAGAATGTGCCTAAGAGTACGTCACTGTACTGAAGAGTTTAAACCGCTGGAACGTCAGGGAGGATGGCGTGTCTACAAGATATTTTGATTTTTTCTTAGTCTCGATTATACGCCATAATTCTTGACAGCCATCACTAATTTTTTGTCAAACTTCTGTTCTGGAATAAACCCATGAGGATTCTGTGGCCGTCTATTTATATTATTTTTAAGGTGGGTTTTAAAAAGTGCGAAATAGCTGGGTTGAAAGACGGCGGTTATTATTGTCGTTGCGTCGATTTCACTTTTAAAAAACCGTCACACTCCATACCCTATCCTTTGTGTATCGTTTGCTATTTATTACAACCATGTCTGCTATTTGCGAAAGCCTGTGCGATAGTTCTGCCACCAACAAAGCACTATGTTTGTTGATGGAAAGGTACCATGAGGCAAAATGAGCTTGTGTCATACCACCACTGACGTAACCTGCCATCTGTAATACCACTACTTTTAGCACACTAGGCACTGCTTGTACTAAAATCACATGAGCCCTAGAAATGAATGGTGTGAAATTTAAACTAAGCACACTTCAACAGCGTCCCCATATCAACACAGTACTTCGCCCAAATAACACGAGCTATTTTGCAAACCGTGTAACTTCCATAATCAAATATTTACCTGTCCACACAAGTCTCCACGGTTACCCAACACACCATGGACACCTATGATGGTGTTGATATAAAAGAACAGAACTACGTACCTTGAAAAATGTTGAAAATAACCGGAGGGCAACCACACCGCACGACGCACAAAAATATCGACGCAAGAATAGAAATTTCCGAACCTGATTTTCGTACGGAGCCAAGAAAATTATCGATTCATGTTCGGGTATCGAAATCTTCATGCAGAAAAGAAATACATTGATGGTGATATAAAAACTGATATTTTTGTCGGGAAGCAATTTATATACATCTGTTATTACGAAAAGAGCAAAAGGAAGAAGTTGTACGTATACTAGGATTAGCCTATTGAGAAAACGTGTTCAGCATTCGCTTTTTACCCACACAGGCTTATTTTTCCACACCACCACCATATTTGCTGTAACAAAGAACATGCATTCCGGGGGGAAACGTATCATACTTTCACTTAAAATGTCTGCTATGAGGCAAACAACACGCCACATGCTGAGTTCAGGGATATTTATGTAAAAAGAAAAAAAATGGCAACAAAACATCCACTTCCACCCCAGTAACTAAACACTCCTATGTTTATTTAGCTAACAATAAACGAACAGACAATGACAGAAGCAAAATAGAGTTAAAGAGGAACGATAATTTAGTTAGTATGCCATAAATCTGTGATAGCTGAGTATTTCCAGCTTTATGATGAAGTCTAATTAATTCGTGACAAACAAAAGGCGAGATATAGAGGCATGGTCGGTATGCAAATAAAGACAAATCATGGTTTCTTGGACATAATTAGCGATGAGACGACTAATTTTTAAAAGAAAACGAATTGCAAATTGTAGTTTCTGTGTCCTTATACGACTGTCTATTTTCTATGTAGCAAACGTGCTAAAATTACCCAATCCAAACCTACCGTACAGTGAAAGCCAACATTCATCAGACAATTTTTTTTTTTTTTTTTTTTTTTTTAGTAATATGCCGATTTTCTTTTTTAAGTGACCTAATACCTATTATTTTTTCCCCACAAGCCTTCCAGTGATGTGCGTAGATCCGATATAGCTTTGGGCTAGAAAATACCCAGATTTTGGTGCTCAATTTGCCGATTTGGGGGCTTTTTTCAGCAATATGGTGGCGACCTGTGAGAAAACTAGCTTTAATCACATCTATTACTGTCCTATGAGCTTTCGAGCAATGTGAATAGATGCAGTATACTTTTATTCCGCAACTGCCTGTTTACTGAAAGTGTTCTCGCTCGCTTCGCTCACTACACAAAGCTACAGCCAACTTACACGCATCACTGGAAAGCTTAAGGAAGAGCAATACATATTTTATAAGTGGCTTTTCTCAAAATTCTTCAACATCCGGCTGGAAAGAACAAAAATAAAAACGAAAAAAACGAAACGGCGCCAAAAATGAGTAAAATTGTGCGACCCGCCATGTTTTTTTGTTTTGTTTTTAATGCAAGGAAGAAGGAACCCAAGGCTATGATGGTCGAAAGCCTCTGAACTGATAATATGAACATACTAAGATAAGATGGATATTCTCAAAGGCTCGTGTTCTCGGCGGTTAAGAAAGCTCCCTAACACCTCTTCCTTACCGATTTATTTTTAGGTATGGCTGGCTAGTAATGTACGTTATTTAAGCAGAGTATGGTGATTCTGGGATGATTTAAGTGATACAGAGGAGGACGGCAAGGCGTAATAAACATAATAAGTCGCTTAGGAAGAGGTGTTAGGGAGCTTCCTTAACCGACAAGAATACGGACCAAAGTGTGCAAAATATAATAATAATAATAATAAAATAACAATAATAATAAAACAACAACAATAATAATAATAATAATAATAACAATAATAATAATAATAATAATAATAAAACCTTGAACTCCCCCCATCACACCCGTATAAAGAGGATTGTGGACTGCAGAGGGATAGTTTCAGCCTGCAGAGCACTGGGTTCACGCTTAGATAAACCTGGATCTACAGCAACGAGTGAGCTGGATCGGTGCTGTATGTCTGCCGTAAAGGGGAAAGACAGAGACAGCGAAGAAGAGCAGACACGATGGCAAGAACCGGGATTGTGACGAAGAGGTACTGAAAGAAGTGACAGGAGGTGAGTTAATGAGATGAGAACTCTCTGCCTGTTTGTATGAAGGGATTTTGAGCATTTGAACCCCCCCATATAGGGAAATAAAACCCATGCATAGTCAGTAGAGCCATGACGGTCTCGTGGTAGTGTGTTCGTCTGGCGGCCTGCGTGTGTTTCGGGTCTTAAGGTCGAAACTCAAGCTGTGGAAATATAAACCTTCTCATATTAAGGGAAAAGGGGAAAGCAGACAGCAACAGCCCCAATGGTCCTTTCGATACAGCTACAGGGAAGATTGTGAGGATGCTATCTAGCCTAATCTGGTGAGGTGAAGATAAGGATAAGACAAGGATAGCAAGAAGGATCCCCCCTCCCCCCGCCCACCAGGCCATCCAGTTAAAGCCAGTGGGGAAAAGTGAGGACTATCATTCATAAGAGAGAGAGAGAGAGAGAGAGAGAGAGAGAGAGAGAGAGAGAGAGAGAGAGAGAGAGAGAGAGAATCACGTAAAGAGAGGGAGATGATACTAGGATATGCACTTAACATGGCGGTAAGGAGGGGGAGGAAAGGGCATGGAGAGAGAGAGAGAGAGAGAGAGAGAGAGAGAGAGAGAGAGAGAGAGAGAGAGAGAGAGAGAGAGACAGACAGACAGACAGACAGACAGACAGGCAGGCAGACAGACAGACAGAAAGACAGACAAATGGAAGAAGTAAGAGGAGTCTATGAAAAGGGCGAAGAGGGGAAAAAAAAGGAACTGAAAAGGGAGGTTAAGACGGAAAAATATACATTAGAGAGAGAGAGAGAGAAACCTGTTGAGCCTCTCTCTCCATTACCTCGACAGGAAATACCCACATAAATGTTTAAAGGTAAGGCATCGTCTCTCTCTCTCTCTCTCTCTCTCTCTCTCTCTCTCCAACAGCCCTGCACAAACAGCCCATCTCATGTTTTAGTACCTTCATTTTAGACTCATTTTCACTCTCTTCTTTACTTTTTTTTTGCTTTCTCTGCTGTCCTTGCTGTTTCTCTCTGTTGCCTCTGAATGCCCTGTTGTTACTCTGTTGTCTTTGCTTTCCCTGTTCCTTTTGCTTTCTCTGTTCCCTTTGCTTTCCCTATTGTCTTTGCTTTCTCTGTTCCCTTTGCTTTCTCTGTTGTCTTTGCTTACTCTGTTGTCTTTGCTTTCCCTGTTCCTTTTGCTTTCTCTGTTCCCTTTGCTTTCTCTGTTGTCTTTGCTTTCCCTGTTCCTTTTGCTTTCTCTGTTCCCTTTGCTTTCTCTGTTGTCTTTGCTTTCTCTGTTGTCTTTGCTTTCCCTGTTTCCTTTGCTTTCTCTGTTGTCTTTTTTCCTGTTCCTTTTGCTTTCCCTGTTCCCGTTGCTTTCTCTGTTGTTTTAACTCACTCAATGTAGAGTCAAAATTACCCCAAATCCCACCAAGTTGAGGGAGCCTCCTAAGTCCAGCGATGACTCGAAAAGGAACTCAAAGGAACATAGCATAACATAGATTACATAACACAGCAACACAATCTAACACTGAATAACACAATAATATAACGTTCTAACATATGAGAGGGTAGCACAGTCGAATCTAACCTAACCTAATCTGACCTAACCTAACCTAACCTAACGTGACCTAACCTAACCCAACCTAACCTAACCTAACCTAATCTGACCTAACCTAACCTAACCTGACCTAACCTAACCTAACCTGACCTAACCTAACCTAACCTAACCTAACCCAACCTAACCTGACCTAACCTAACCTAACCCAACCTAACCTAACCTGACCTAACCTAACCTGGCCTAACCTAACCTAACCTAACCTAACCCAACCTAACCTAACCTGACCTGACCTAACCTAACCCAACCTAACCTGACCTAACCTAACCTAACCCAACCTAACCTAACCCAACCTAACCTAACCTGACCTGACCTAACCTAACCCAACCTAACCTGACCTAACCTAACCTAACCCAACCTAACCTGACCTAACCTAACCTAACCTAACCCAACCTAACCTAACCTGACCTAACCTAACCTGACCTAAGCTAAGCTAACCTGACCTGACCTAACCTAACCCAACCTAACCTAACTAGCCTAACCTAACCTAACCTAATCTGACCTAACCTAATCTGACCTAACCTAATCTGACCTAACCTGATCTGACCTAACCTAACCTAACCTGACCTAACCTAACCTAACCCAACCCAACCCAACCTAACCTAACCTGATCCAACCTAATCTAACCTGACCTGACCTGACAACCTAACCTAACCTAACCTGACCTAACCTAACCTAACCTCTTTCACTAAGGGGGAAGCCACGTTAACTAAGCATGTACACTGTATGTGGGATAAATATCACTCAGTACTGATAACTCTATACGTCCATACTTCCTACTTACTGACGGTTTTAAGAGGCTCTGGGGAGACTTGTCATACTGGAGAGATAGATAAATAAAATAGCTAAAAGGATGTGTATAGCCTCAACCGTAGGAAAAGACCCTAGGAAGATAGAATAGATAGTGAGATAGGAAGATAAGAAAAAGATAGTGAGACAGCCAAAGATAAGGAAATAAATATAAAAGGGAAGTATGTCAACGGACTGAAAGGGTTAAACAACACTGATCTCTCTCTCTCTCTCTCAACGATCAACTATTCCATAAGGCCTGAGTGACCCCCCCTGAATCAATACCACCCCTATAAGAAGGACCAGACACTCTTCTCCCCTCCCCCACGCCTCCCCCCTTCTCCTTTACCTCCCTCTCCCCTACTTCCCCCTCCCTCCCTCCCTCACCTCTGGTCCCTCCCCTCCCTCCCCCTACCCCATATTCCCCCACTCCCTACTCCTTCCCCTACCACACCCCCTCCCTCCCAGTCCTCACCCCCACTCACTGCCCTCCCTCCTTCATTCCATTTCCCCTCTTCTCCCCTCCTTCGTTTTTCCTATTCCTTCATCTGCCTTTTCTTTCCCCTCCTTCACGCCCCTCCCTCACTTCCCTCACCCCCTCTCTCCTTCACTCCATTTCCTCCCCAACTCCTTCCTCCTCCCCACCTTCCCTGCCTCCCTCCCCTCCTCACCCACACTCCCTACCACTTCCTCAGATCATTCCTCCCTCTTTTTTGCTCTCTCTCTCTCTCTCTCTCTCTCTGTCTCTGTCTCTCTCTCTGATACATACTTTACAAGCTTATTCTCTCTATAGTTTGTCATGGTGTTAAAACTTACAAAATTCTCTCTCTCTCTCTCTCTCTCACACACACACACACACACACACACACACACACACACACATACCTGATTCGCTGTACCGATGTGGCGGGCGAGCTGGGATCAGGAGGAAAGGGGGGGGTCAGAAATACCCCTCTATACCATTGAGTTCTAGACAAGTTGACGATCACCACTAAAAAAAAAATAAAAAAAAAAAAGAAAGAAAGAAAGAAAAGCAAGAAAGAAAAGAAAGAAAATAAATAAATAAACAAAACAAAGAAAGAAAATAAAAATAAAATAAAAACAGATAAAGAATGAAAGAAAACAAAGAAAATAAATAAATAAATAAGGAAAACAAATAAAGAAAATAGATAAATAAGTAAGGAAAACAAAGAAAATAAAGAAAGAAAGAATGAAAAGGAAGAAAGAAAATAAATAAAGAGAAAACGAAGAAAAAATTACGCAAATGATATCGCGGATTTCGTCTTGACCTCTGCTGATCGATGACGTCTTGGAGCCTTAGTGCCACTTCCAAGGCGACTTATTTTCCCGCCTTAACAGAGGACACGAGCACTGGAAGATGATAACTGTCTTCGTTACTCGTCTCTTGGGGTCGCTGTCTGTTCATTCAATTATCTATCTATATTTATTCATTCATTTATCAGTGTATCTATTTCTTCACTCCTTTTATCTCCAGTTGGTTAAGCGTCACTCAAAAGACCTCTCGTAGCGAAGGGGTTAAAAGAGGAGACAGAATTCGTATCAAAGACTAATTCGAAAACCAAACGGAACTCTAGGATTTTTTTTTTTTTTTGACACTCGATGTATATGGAAATTCGTTTAAGTAATTCGACGTTCGTTTAACCACAAGCGAATTTTCGTGTAATAAGTGAAAGATTCGTTACACAGATCCTACTCTTGCATGGGATTTTATTATGCTTCTAAACAGGACTTTTGCCTAAGAAACAGATTTTTGTGTGTGTGTGGTGTGGTGTGGTGCGGTGTGGTACGGTGTAATGTGGTGTGGTGTTTGTGGTGTGGTGTGGTGTGGTGTGGTGTGATGTGATGTGGTGTGGTGTGGTGTGGCGTGATGTAATGTGGTGTGATGTGATGTGATGTGGTGTGGTGTGGTGTGATGTGATGTGATGTGATGTGGTGTGGTGTGATGTGCTGTGGTGTGGTGTGATGTGATGTGATGTGGTGTGCTGTGGTGTGGCGTCGCTAATCTCGTTATTAAGTCTACGGGAGTAAAGTCTCTTGCCTCTGATGATCGTTAGTGAGAGACAGACGGACAAAGCCGTTCCTAGAGATGCTCCGTTACGGTATCTAAACATTATATAGATAGACAGATAGATAGATTGACTGATAAATAGTTATATTGAAAATAGACAGGCAGATAAGTAAGTAGGTAGATAGATGGATGGATTGATAGATAGATAAACCGATAGACAGAAGGATATACACTGACAGACAGATAGACAGATGGATAGACACTGATAGACAGATAGATAGACAGACAGATGGATAGACAGACAGATAGATAGACAGATAAAGATATAGAAAAAGTCCCACCTCACGTACAGTTCCGGACATAAATACAGTTTCACTTCATTACGATACCTAGCGAGACACTGACCGATCACATTCGAAGCACCCTGAGGCGGTCTTCGTAGTACGACACACTTTTCAGAATGTTCAATGAGAATTTTATAATTGTTCGCGTAAAATATGGAATGATGTTACTGTCACCTGCTGTACCTCTTGGATATGGTGGTGTAGGATGATGATGATGATGGTGGTGGTTGTGGTGGTTGTGGTGGTGGTGGTGGTGGTGGTGGTGGTGGTGATGATGATGATGATGATGATGATGATGATGATGGTGGTGGTGGTTGTGGTGGTGGTGGTGGTGGTGGTGGTGATGATGATGATGATGATGATGATGATGATGACGATGACCTTCCTTCCGACGTAGGTGAAGATATGTTGTTAGGCAGGGTGAGAGTGACAGTGGGTGAGGGAGGGGGTTAGGGTAGGGGTAGGGGTGGGAATGAGGGTAGGGATGGGAATGACGATGAGGGTGGGGGTGGGAATGAGGGTAGGGGTGGGGGTGGGGGTGAGGGGTGAGGGAGGGTGGGGGTGAGGGGTTAATGGTCCCAGACTCACATTATCGTAACCTTCCTTCACTCTTTCTCTACACCTGAGCGTCTTTTCAATCTCAATTCTATCTTTTACCCTTTCAGTACGAGATAAAAAGCTGTGTTCATCTATTTCTTTATCTATTTTTATTTTATTCAGCCAGTGTGTGATTTTTAGTCTTTTGAGCCTTTAAAGTCTTCATTAAGCCTTACGGAGAATGAGGACTTTTTGATGGGAGGGCATATGTAAGAGTGGCTCCGTTCGTCTGTCCCTCACTAATGATTTCCGGACGCATTGAGATTCACTCTGGCTCATTTTAGTGACTTATAGTGAAGCCACACCACACCATACCTTCTCACACCACACCACACCATACCGTCTAACACCACACCACACCATACCATCCCACACCACACCACACAATACTTTTTCACACCACACCACACACCACACCATACCGTCCCACACCGCACCACACACCACATCATACCGTCTAACACCACACCACACACCACACCATACTATCTCACACCACACCAAACACCACATCATACCGTTTAACACCACACCACATACCACACCATACCATCTCACACCACACCACACCACAGCTTACCATCTCACACCACACCACACAAATGCGCCTTCCCACACCACACCAGACAAACTCACCCTCCCACACCACACCACACAAACTCACCCTCCCACACCACACCACACCACGTAGGTTCAGCGCAGGGCCCTGAAGCTCCCGCATCTAGTACATTTGCTCCTGAACTAAAACAACCATTGGACGATTTACTCAGCCAAGGAGGGGTTTTTCGTCCTCAGAGTTTTATATAAATGGAAACCGAAAATATACGGTCACGTTTCAAGCATATTTTCAAACTTTTTTTTTTTTGGGGGGGGGGCTGGTTTTGCAGTTTTTATTTTCCACATTGTCAGAGCAAATAAAACGGAAATTTCTGTCCTAATAAAGATGAATGTGTGTGTGTGTGTGTGTGTGTGTCTTTTTTTTTTTTTGACAAACTGCTAAACCCTGAGATGATAATGGATGAATGGATGTAATTTTTATTTATCTGTTAACTTATCTATTTTTACCTGGAGCTTTTCACGTGAACTTTCTTACTTTCTGGAGCTTCTGTTTTTTCACCTGTAAGCTTTATTATTATTATTATTTTTTTAAATGTACAGTTGCAGTTAGGAATATCGTTTCACTTTTTTAGTCGAACGATTTTGAAACATTTACAGGACATTCTGAAAAATCTACTGGTTTCCGCAGATCGTATCACTGGGTTTCGGAAGGCACTGTTCACTGTCTCGTAATGTATCGTATGGAGGTGGACCGGTATTAGCGTCCGCGATTGTACCTTGTTGGTTTCCTAAGTTCTTCGTAAGGCTGGTTTTCCCTCCCGTATAGTTGCACATTTTTTTTTTTCCCCGTAGAGTTTCACACGTTTTTTCACTTTAAGAGTTTTACCTCCCGTAGAGTTTCCCAAGAGAGTTTTTCCCACCCGTAAAGTTTCCCAAGAGAGTTTTTCCCTCCCGTAAAGTTTCCCAAGAGAGTTTTTCCCTCCCGTAAAGTTTCCCAAGAGAGTTTTTCCCTCCCGTAAAGTTTCCCAAGAGAGTTTTTCCCTCCCGTAGAGTTTCCCAAGAGAGTTTTTCCCTCCCGTAGAGTTTCCCAAGAGAGTTTTTCCCTCCCGTAAAGTTTCCCAAGAGAGTTTTTCCCTCCCGTAAAGTTTCCCAAGAGAGTTTTTCCCTCCCGTAGAGTTTACCAATAGAGAGTTTTCCTCTCGTTGAGTTTCCCAAGAGTGTTATTTTCCCCTCTTAAAGATTTTTTCCCCCTTTTTTACAAGCTTTTTTCTCATGTTCAGTTACCACGAATGAAGGACAGTAGGAACTGATTGGCGAGAAGCGCATCCTCATGGCTCTAACTACGATATGAGGACGATAGTTGTGTATGTATTGTAGGTGTAGATGTGTAATTATGTATCATAGAAGTGTACTTGTTGTGTAGGTATGGTAGTTGTAGATGTGTATTTGTTGTGTATGTATCGTAGGTGTAGAAGAGTTTGTTGTGTATGTATCGTAGGTGTAGATGTGTATTTGTTGTGTATGTATCGTTGGTGTAGTTGTGTATTTGTTGTGTATGTATCGTAGGTGTTGATGTGTATTTGTTGTGTATGTATCGTAGGTGTAAAAGTATTTGTTGTGTATGTATCGTAGTATAAGTATATTTTTGTATCGTACGTATCAACTCCTTGAAACTGGTGTATTTTTGCCATTAATTATCTGGGGTTTCTTGAAATCATTTATCTTCCTTCCAAAATTTTAACGTCTTTCATAAGCTTTGAAATATCGACTGGAGACAGCAGGAAAGAATGCAAATAAATAAATAAATAAATATAATAAAAATATCGGATTGTGGGCTTTGGAGCTCCCGTAACACCTCTTCCTTACCGATTAACTCAGCACATCACACCTGAGTATCCTTTTTCACTGATGCGAAGTATAAAATCCAAAATAAATCGCTAAGGAAAAGGCGCAACGGAGCCTTCCACGACATCTAACTGGCCTGAAGGTGACAACAGGAATGGCCGTATGCACGTTGACGTAAGACCTCGCAACACTTCCTCAGAGGCGAGTTAGGCTACATATCACGCCTGTGTATTTCCCTTCCATGTTATGTATATGTTTTTCTTTACGTTCCTTACTAAAAGATAAGGGGAAATTAACTCCTTTGTTGCCGCTACAGACGATTTTATTCATCTCAGTGGAGGGCTCTCATACTGAAGGGGTTTAGTAAGGCTGTACTTAACCCCTCCAGTTCGAGAAATCTACCCTAAGCTAAGTAAAACCGTCTGCAGGTAGCAGGGGTAAAGTAGAAAATACATCCTTGATTTGAAGGGGTTGACGTGTAGCCTAATACCCAAAAAAACATCATTAAGGAAGAGATGTTAAGAAGCGACTTGAAGCAATGAAAAAATGACGGTTATTCTAGTCAGAATTTTCAACTGAGCGATTAATTATGCTTCAAACACTGATATTCCATCTTTTATGTTACTGATTCAAAATATATCGACGCCAAAGTGATAAAATTAACATAAAAGAGGTGTAATGCAAAGGGTGTAGGAATGTGAGAAGACATAAATCGCTTAGTAAGATGGGCTGAGTGAACAGCGCGGCACGGGGACACGCCACACCACACCCGGAGAGAGCCCTGCCGCGTCCTGTCCTACCCCTCACAGCGTTTGGCCGGCACTGGCTTCTTACCTGCTCTCCTGCCTGTCCTCATCCCCACACCTACACACACGCACACCCGCCCTCATTCCCCCACACCCAAACACCCCTGCCCTCACACCCAAACCTACACCCACAAATCCCCACACACTCCCGCTCTCACCCACATACTCCCGCCGACACCTACACACCCCCACCCTCACACTCACCCTCACACCCACACACTCCCGGCCTCACCCTAACACTACTATCGCCACCCATCCCACTCACTTCCTTCCGCCCACCCATTGATTTTCTGCCCACTTCCTTTGACTTCCATTGTACCAACCCAACTACATCATCCATCCTTACATCACGCCCGAGCATCCACCACCATCCCAGCCCATCCTGCCCACTCCTCCACCCACCCACCCCACCCATTTAAGCTTCAATGTTCCAAAAATATAAAACAACTCTCTTTACTTCCCCCCATCATGCTCCACCGCCATCCCAGCCCACCCCACCCACTCCTCTACCCACCCCACCCAGTTCAGAAAGACCTAACTTGACCTACGCATGGATCTGGTGACCTAACGGGACCAAAAATCAATATCCATAGAATACTTAAATGACCTGGAAAATCTGGGGTCGCATTTTCGTCGGTCCAGGAGGCTTTGTTACATTTTGCTTACTACACATTAATGCTCCTTTGTACATTATACGGTATAATTGTATCCTCTTATTCTCAACACTGCCTCATAAGTAACATAGCTGAGAATATTAATTGTGTATGAGCCGACGAAATACGAGCCCTTAAATCATTCCTTAAAAACAAGTGTTGACCTTTTTTTTTTTTTTTTCCCACAGTTCATCAGAGCCACGACCTGATTCACTTTCTATGAACCTAAACCCACCTAATAGACCTGGATTCGTATTCTCGTCGGTTAAGCAAGTTCCCTAACACGCCTTCCTTAACGATTTATTTTTTGAGTATGGCTGGTTAATATCCTAGTGTACGTTATTTATGCAGAGGGTGAAAGACTGACGAAGAGAGTGTATGTGAGTTAGGTGGAGGGGGGAAGAGGAAGGGGGAGGCCGAGGATGAGACGGAGGGATGGGGTGGAGAGGTATATGAGAGAGGGGGGTGTGAGTTGGGAGCAGGTGAGTGAAATGGAGGGGGACAGGGCGACTTGGAGACGATTTGTTTGTGGCCACCCCAAACGGGATTGAGGCGTCTGGCAATAGATAGATAGATAGATGACGATAGTGTAAGATTTTATGTAACACAGAAGAGGACAGTAAGATGTACTAAACAAAATAAATCGCTTAGGAAATGGTGTTAAGGAGCTTGGCTTGCTCTGGCTGAACCTGAACGTGACTGATATGAAGTAGAATGACTTCATGACATTTCTTTGTGACTAACACCATATTTTATTGTTAATCTTCTGTAGTTCGGCATTCAAGATGGAGAGATGGCAATTTTAGGCCAAGTTAAACTGAAAAGAGTATACAAAAAAAAAAAAAAAAATTATGGCAACCAGAGAAATTGTACCACACTTCCATTCACTCTCCAAGGAGACAACGAGATGGAGATAAGCAGTCTCAAGGTCCTTATTTATTTTTCTAAGCTGCGAAATCCTGACAGTGAATGGTCTCCAGAATATAACATACGATCATCCCTCAGCAATTCGTCCTTTTTTTTTTTTTTTTTTTTTTTTTAATGAATGGGATACCTGTAGTCCGGTGGTCCGGTGTATGGATATTTTTTTTTTTACGTCCTCTGTTCATTTTCTATAAAAAAAAAAATCTAGTGGAAATGAGCTGTGATAAGAAGCATCCTCACTCTGTATAAAGGCGTGGTAACCTGCCACTATGATTTGGCTTCTGAATATTAGAGATTTGGTTTTAATTCAAAATATATCTTTCGTAGCTTTATCTTTATTAGATGTTATAATCTGTAACCTTTCTGCTACAGAGTTATTCGTATAAATCTTACCAAGTTCGAATTATATTATAGGTATCAAACTATGAACGTCAAGTATCTTATATCTATAGATGAGGCACCACAAGCGTTTCATAATCCTTTTTAAAAACGTTGCCATCTTTTCCATAATTTTCTTTGTTTTCACTTTTCAGATACATACAGCTTTCACGCGAATAGCAAGAGGTGCCTCCATGAAGGAGCATACAGGCTACTTTCCAAGCATTAAACATAGTGCAGTTATCCCTATGAATGAGCCAGATCAACAATATAATCACAATATGCAGCTTGCTTTTCTTTTTTATGTTTCACCGCACAGCATTCTTTTTCCTATTAAGACACTTTTGCAATATTGGTGAGCAAAAATCGTATTCTGTATAAATTTTTCGTAACATTCCTTGTCCCTACCCTTTAATGTGAGCATTCGTTCACTTCCCAGGACTGTAGACCTGTTTCATATCAGGGTCTTCATAGCACCATCCACTCTTCTTTGTTGAGCCACTCAGATCTCCACTTACTTTGTTTGTCTGTTTTTAATAAGTAAGGGGTAAATGTGGCTTTCAGTTTCCCCATCTCAAATAGAGGTCCTTCCTAGGTTGAATGAAACTAATCAGGAAGCAGCTACAATAAAATAAGAGATACATCATCACCTTAGAGAGGTTAAACAGAGGACTACAATGTACAAGGGAGTGACTTAGTGAGCTATGGTTCACGTGTATTCAAAGACTAAATAATGTCTCTGTCTACATATCAAACTATAAAGCGTGTTTCCTAACCTTTTTACTCAAACTTGGCCAGGAAGCACCCTCTCCCCATCATTGTTACCAACCTGTAATCAGAGACTATAGTAATATTGTGCAGGTCATGAAAAGTGCTATGACAAGTATGTGAAATAAGGTACAAAAGAGCAAAATTATGGACCAAGTTAGTGTGAAATGGGTATAGTTTACGTTTTTAGTACCAGAATGTGTTGTTGTACTCATTTATTTTCAAATATGTGCTTGAAATCCCACCTTGAGGGATTTTAACAGGACAGGCTTTCCCCAATTAGTCCATTACAGCAAGGGTCTGCTGTACATAACTTGTGCAATTTTTTCTCATAAACTCATCTTCAGGGGGTTGAGAAAGTTATTTCTGTACTTGGGTTGTGGGGTTGGAAAAGTCATTATTTATACCTCAGTTGACCCTATGTTTTAATATATCACTATGTGTTTACTAACTTTATTCATTCTCCAACTGGTTTTCTACCAACACAACCTGAGGACTGCCTCTACAGTTCTTTTATAGCTCGTATATTTCATCTCCATATCAGTATGATATAAACTATGCAAGCTGTTTTCTAGTCTATCTATTAAATGATTCTGCTGATATATGAACTACAATATGCTGAAATTGTCTACTGTATAAAGGTAATGGTCCAGTATGGTAATCTGCATTCCCAGATATAAGTTGCCCAATATAAAAAAAAAATAAAAAATACTGCACATCACAGACAAAAATATGATGCAGAGTATATACAGGTAGAATTCACAATATACTATATTAGCAATTCAACTTACTGTTTAAGTATGATATAATGACATGTCATAAAATCATACATACCGGTAACAGATCAGCCAGAACAATTATAAATATTACATACAGCATACTGTAACACTTTGATACATAAGTCTGGGTACTGTGTTGTGGTTAGCATACTGTGTGTTACTGGTAGTTATAAAGTGCTTGTGCTGTGAGAGTGTGTTGCAACAAATACAAGAAAAAAGCAATTATCAGATTAACATTTGGGATGATATTGTGGTAAGGGATGCTGCTGCTTCCTTTCTTCATAAAATATAAATCATACAACCATATATATATATATACATCAACATATACGTAAAATGAAACACTGATACTGCTATTCTGGGTGTCTGGTGGCTATATAGGTAAATAAGCTGGACTAATAGCAATTCCTGCCATAGCAATTTTATTACTCAATATTTCACTTCCTCTAACAATTATGTGTCCTGCTTAGCCATAAAGCTGTGTATTTGCACAAATCCCATTAATCTGTACTCTAATCTTGTTACAATATGGCACAGCAGACTTTTTAAATCTAGCCTAATTCAGTTCTCACATTAGGCATACGTGGGAGATTCTTGGTATTCTTACATCACTAAACTGTGTACATTATTGTCACTTGTTACAGCAAAATCTTGATAAACCTGAACATATAGGGCTCTGACCTTTTTAACTATCAAAATCTTGGCTTAATCAAGGCACTCTGCCTTCAGGTGCTTCCTACCACATGCAGCACTGAAACATTATTAGCCAACATACAGTATGTGTACAGATAATTACTAATTTTGACAAAGTAACACTATCAGCACTGCAGGTGAGAACTGTCACCTCTGACGCATTGTAACAAGGCAAAGCGCATGGTAGATGACTAAGTTTGGAAGTTACTGTTTTATTCATCAGAATATTTGGAAATATAGTTTGAAAATTCAACGAACATGCAGCCATTTCAACTTATCAAAGGCTGACTTATCAAAGTTTTAATGCATTACTGTCCATAGTATTGCTGTTATGAGTACCATGCTTTCATGTACAGTATCACATACCATCACAAATCAGTACATTATTACTCCTTTTAGCTTGACATAGTTTAACAGAGCTCCCTGCAAGTGCCACTTCCAAGTGGCAAGACAGAGTTCTGGCGGGGCTCTGGTAGTGTAATGGGTCAGTGTATCACCCCAGACAGGCAGAAGTGTGGGTTTATGTATCACAGGTGGTACCATGGCAAATTTTGTATGCCTTTTAACAATTAGTGGAAGTGAGTAGTATCTGTAACTTGTCAGAAGTTTTTAATGGAGTTCAGTGAACGTACTGCTTCAGAGTGGCAAGGTGGAGGTCTGGGCACAACCATGATGATGTTGCTGTTGTTTTTGTTGCTGTTGTTGTTGCTTAACTCCAGTCTGTCTAGGCAAGCAGACCTGTCAACCACAGATAAGCAGCTGCTTCTATGGAGCTGTCCTACTGGTGCAGTACAGTGTATATCCTGTACTGCACTGTACACTGTGTAGGAAACCGGCACTCCCTTTAGCAGACAGTACCTCATTAGGGTCAGACCAGAGACTACCCTAATGGAAAGGGTGAAGGGAAATACGAGGATGTTTGGCTTCTGGGTGGATGTTGCAGCTACATCATTCTACTCACAGTACACAGTGCCACCATGTGCAGGCACCTCATCAGCACTTGTGAAGTAACTGATTAGAGTGTCACCTTGGAAACAGAAATGAACTTACTGCCAGTGGTGTTTATGTTGCAGACTTTTCCAGCCTTGTCACAGTAACCACACAGTTTCACAACTCAGAGCACCACAATTAACCAAAAAAAAATCATTACAGATTGTGCCAGTGACACTTACCTTTAATTATCATCACAATTGCTCTTCCCCCTCTCACATTACAGTACTTTCTCCCTTTATGAAACATTTCTGTGATGCATGCAAGGAGTTCAAGAGTGGGCCTTCATGCTGCGTACTGATGTAATGCATTAGCCCCATTGTCATCGTATAGGTTTTAGATGCTAAGTGAACAAGTGAGTTAAGGCACTCCAACCAATGTGGCCTATAAGAATCTCATTCCAAGAGGTAGTTAAAGTTTTATTTCTCATGTAATCCCACCATGGGGCAAGCAACTGGTCCTTCTCCCCTGAAATATCTGGTGAGTGGTTTAACCCCAGGCCTGTGTGCTCTTGATGGAGCAATGCAGGATTAAATGATGGATGGATGGACAGTCATAAATTCACAATTTTTTCCCTGTCACAATGTATTACCAGATCAATGCTCCACGGCTGTCACAAAATACCATGTTACACAGCTTAGCATTACACAGCATACCAAAGGCTACCAAGCATTCCCTAGCAAGACCTGGAAAAGTGTCACAAACATAAAATGCTGTGACTTGAGCAGGATGGAAATTAATTAATGTATCTCTGAAACTAACTGAGATAACATTAGTTCTTAAGAGCATCATCACTAATACCATTACATGAGTACTTATATATGGTAGGTAGGCTTAGGATGTGTACAATATGGACAGTGGATATTAATACTAAAGAGGTGACAAAAGAAAATATGGAACACATACAGTAGGCAGACTGCTGGGTCTCAGACAATGGACTTTTAGCATATGCATAGTCCTGGTCATGTAAATAATCCATCCATCCATCCATCATCCAGTCCTATGCCAACCCATGAGAAGCACAGCAGTCTGGGCCTAGGCAAGTTGGTCCTAACATTTAAGATGAGTGAATGTAAATAATAATAATAATAATACAGTAATAATAATAATAATAATAATAATAACCATTATCATCATCATCATATGGCAGGCAGGAGGGTTGTGGCATCATGTGGCCAGGCTGATGGGACTAATACGGTTGACCTGGTAACAACCTTAGTGATGGACAAACATCTTGACACTCTCATACAAAACTGGCGTTGGGATATTAACAAGCCTCACTACAAGTCAGCCATGTGTTCCAAAATATCAGACCTTTTTCCAAACACCTGATACTGTAAATGGGTGGAAATTGGCAAAATAACATTAAAGGTAGCAATGAAACTTTAACAGAAAACAAATATTATAAAAAAGAGACACAGAGAGAATGAGGACTTACAGTACAGGCTGTAGTGTACTCTAGTGCAACTTGCATCATCAGATTAATATTCATTCATTCATTGACAGGGGCGCACCCGGGGGGGGGGACCACCGGGCCCGGGCCCCCCCCTTAGCTCTCTGGGTCCTTTAAAAATTTATATACATTTATTTCGATAACAGCAAAACCTGCATGTGACCTCCTCGTAATTATCGGATTCTCTGACCTCACCTCACTAGGGGCCCCCCCCTTAGAAAATTTCTGGGTACGCCCCTGTTCATTCATCATCCAATCCTACATTGCCCATGAGAAGCATAGGAGCCCAGGGCTAGGCAAGTTAGTCCTGACATTTAAGATGAGAGTGACCAGCCTCACTCATCCCTGAGCGGCAATAAACCCCAATCATCCCTTGGATATAAACCTTCACCGGCTCAATCCAATTGGAGCTCCGTAATTACCACTAAACCACCAGGCGACAAAATTTTGTTATATGGTTACCACCCAGCATAGTAAATGGTTTCCTGGTGTACAGGAAACCATCTGGCTTGTCACTCAGAGCAGAGTCACCCAAAGGCAGAAGGAAGAGGAAAGAATGAAGGAAAGAAAGATAGAAGGGGGAGTGTAAAGTCACCCGTAAGCAGAAGGATGAGGAAAGAATGAAGGTAAGAAAGACAGAAGAGGATGGACAGAAAGAAGGATTGAAGAGAGGAAAGGGCAGACACCCAAGAGCAGCACTACAGTACAATGAGTGAGTGGATGGTAAGCGTCCCCACCTACCACAAACCAGATTAATAACGGGTGAGATTTTAAATAACATGTTTATCACTGAATTATTTAATAGTAAACTAGAAAGTACTTAAAGAACACATACCTCTACCAACACCATTAAATTTTATAATTTACAGCTGTAATTCCTCTTTCCTAACAGATGTCTACTTTTACGGTCTCACACAGTCAGTACATTCTATGGTCTTGGCCTGGCTTGTTACACAGTCTCAGAGAGCACGTACCCCTGCCAAAACTAATAAAATTTATTACTGATTTCTGCATTCGTATACAGATCCACCTCAAAATCTAATCAACTCTTCCTTGACTCACTGCCCACTTACTCACCATACAGTATTTGACTGAAATCCGATAACAATTTTCGGGGATATTTTGTACATAAACAGACAAGAAGATGGGTGAATACATAACCTCCATCCAACTTGTTAGCAGAGGTAAATACAGACTTCATGGGTGTAATCTATGAGCGATGATCTTGTAAATCTAGACTTGTAACCCATGAAGGCGTACAATGTTGTACAATGAAATGAGTTTCCTAATAAAATTCATGATACAATAATTACTATAGTCATATCAAGGACACAGTTACAGTAGGCTACTGATACAAGTCTGTACCTAGTACCCTACTGGCTATGAAAGATAAACAGGGATCTATATAAATTTCTGATTAGTTCATCGGACCCAGTCATGTGACTACATAATACAGAATTTTGTCTTACTGATACCTTTTTCCCCCTCAGAATCCCACAGAGGGTGATCATGCCAAAAGTCTCCAGGCTGCTGTATCTTTCTATTGTCCCCTGAGCCATCCTTCTTCCTCTGCCAACTCTCACCTAATCCAGTAACTGTCCATCTGGAGATCTTCCTCTTGCAACACTAACATTCATGTAATTTTCAGACACTCTCCTTGTCACTATATTTTCTTACACCTTATATACATGTCCATACCTTTACTGTATTTCTGTTCATCCACTACACAGCACCAATCTCTGTTTTCTCAACACTCTGTCTATACCAAAGCTTTCATGCACTGTATTAACTACACCTGTTACTCTTATCTCAAATAATGCTCAAAAAACTCATCTTAAATGCTTGAATTTTTTATATTTCTGCTATGCTCATTGTCTGTGACTCACACCTATTGTCAGTAGTTGGTGACACAATACTATCTCTCAGTGTCTTTTCACTTCTCGGACACAAAATACCTCTTCTACAAAGTGTTGCAATTCTCCAGTCATCTCTACATTCTTAATGTTATCTCACCACTCATACTTCAATACTTGTACACATTCATTCGGTTTTCGAGGTTCCCAGTTCCAGACATGGTCAAGTGCCACTTTTGGCAAAATAAAGCTATGGCCATAACAGACTTCCTGTGGCCCTATACTATCCCAGGAGTACCAGGGAGTCCAGAAAAGTCAATTCCAATAGGGTTGAAACTGCCCATACGTGTCATGTGTCCAGCTCCCTAATGTGAAGTGCACCTTGGTCACCTAGATGGACAATAGTGAGTCTTTGTTGACACAGTGGCAGCCAGTGGATTTTGATGTGCTCAAGTGATAATAACAACAGAAAACAGTACCTGCCTATGATGGGAGAAAATCAGAGTCACTGTCCTCTCTTTTGGAATGCATACGATTTCCTCCCATTAGCAACCTAGGGGATACTTTTCCCTACAATAAAAAGAAAATTGCCCTGGTACCTCATGAGAATACTGAGATAAGGTGAAAAAAAATAGAAAACAGTATCTATGATGGGAGAAAAAATTAAGTTATTGTTTTCTGTTCTGAAATGCAAATGAATTACCTATGATGGGAGAAAAAATTAAGTTACTGTTTTCTGTTATGAAAGGCAAATGAATTACGGTGCAAAAATTTATTCATGTTACAGTACTGGCCTAGAAGATACTTTTCCCTAGAGTAAAAAAAAGAGAGAGAGAGAGAAAAAAAAAAAATAGCCAACAGCTCATCAGGTTACCATCCATTCACTTAGTGTAGTGCTGCTCTTGGGTTACTGCCCTTTCCTCTCTTCCTTCCTTCTTTCCTTTCTTCCACTTCTGTCTTTCTTTCCTTCATTATTTCCTCTTACTTCTGTCTATGAGTGATTCTACATTGAGTGACAAGCCAAATGGTTTCCTGTACATCTGGAAACCATTTGCTAGGCTGGGTGGTAACCATATAACCAAATTATGGCACCTGGTGGTTTAGTGGATAATTAAGGCACTCCAAACGGATTGAGCCTGGGCAGGTTTACATCCAAGGGGTGGCTGGGGTTTATTAATCACATAATGGCACTATGGGATGAGTGAGGCTGGTCATTAATCTTAGATGTCAGGACCAACTTGCCTGGCCCCGGGCTCCTATGCTGCTCATAAGGCAACACAGGATTGGATGATGAATGAAGTGATGAATGAATGCTATTCTTATTTTGAATATACTTTTAAGACCATCATTATGAATGTTGAACAACAACAGTGACATAACAGCCCCTTTGTCACTCTTATTCTTACCTCACCTCAAACCTTTCAGTGAGTCTCCTAATCACTCACAGACACTACTTCCCATAAAGAAAGCTTAAATATCTATAATAAATTATAAACATTAAGTTATGATATGTATAACATATGCATGTAGATTTCAGCCATAATACTAACACATATATAATAATTCCCTTCATATAAGAGAACTAAGATTTGTACTAGCAGCCAATGTCAGCACCACAGCTGGCTTTTCTTTTGCTGGATTTAAAAAACTGAGCCTTGCCTGAAGAAACCCAAATGATGTCCTTGGACTGATTGGAGTTAATGAAGATTTTTTTCTAAACCATTCAGTCTGATTTCTGTTCTAAGCTTGATAAAAATGTACAATTGTATCCAGAATTACCGGTGCTTTTAACCCAGGCTCACAAATACTGGTTAATACAGTACAGTATATGATAATGAACTGAAGGGGTTCATACTGTCTTATATAACAGTACATCACATTCCACTTATAATCCATGTGACTACAGTAGCATGGAGGCTGTTAAGAGATTATCCTACTAGGACACAACACTGGTCTTGTTGAGGAGAAATACCCACTATTACAGTATGGTACAAGTCCGGCTCAATAAGAAACTGACCTGGATTATCTCAGCGTTATTGTGATCTGGACCTGAACTCTTGGGCCAGTCACAGAAAGGAGAAAGCTTCATCCTCTCATATCACCAGATCCTTATGAGACAGTGTGAGTCATCCCTTTTACAACAGCAGATGAAGGAGGGACACCTTCAAGAGGGGACACAAATGTCTGTATGAAGACCATCTCCTCACCAGGAGCAAAGGTACCTCATCTCCCCAACCATACTGTATTACTTTTCTAACCTGGTGAAAATCCCTGACCTTTTATCTCAGCTGATGCCCATCTGTAGTCAGGCTAAAGGGTCAATCTCACAGGTAACCAAAGAGAATAATTCCTACAGTACCTCATACTGTAACCAAGACTCATTAATTTTCATTCAGCCACAACTTAATGTTCAAGTTGTGGAAATGGTCTGGTTCCATAAGGTAAAAAACATTACCAATACTAACAAGAGGACCCTATGGTGTAACGCTGCAGCTAATGCCAACCAGCTTGACTGTCATGTATAAAGGGCCTCAGATCACAAAAACTATACTGTAAGGAGGGGTTCTCTTATAAACTAAAAAAATGCATCATTCTTTGATACTCACTCCCATCAGTAGTACACTATTGCCTACTCAGCCAGAGTTGACATTGGAATATTCTCACAGGTACTTGCAGACAGCTTGTTTGATGGTGAAGTTTCAAGTGTTTTCTTGCCCTCATCATTCTCATCGATTACAGCTGTAGTTGTGTTCTTGTTTCCAATTGTGATAAGATGATTTGATACAGCGGAAAGTTTGCGAGGGACTGAAGTAATAGAGGTCTTTCTTGATGCATCTGAGGCACTGAGGCTGTGACTGTTGGCAGGGGTGGAAGTTCGTCGTAGGGTCAACACAGTCTTGCGAACCCTTTCCACACGAGGATACCATGTGGTGCGTAACTGTTTATGAATCTTGGCAGAATAAAAAACAGAATTAATATCTTCATATAAAATCTTTCAAAGGTTATAATGACTATTAAGGACAAAGTACCAAAGTATATCTTTAACAAGCAGAATTTTTATCAGACATAAATACTATAGACTTATTGTAAAACTGCATGAGCGTCAGTGTACTGTTTCAGTGTACTGTCGGCAATGGTAGTCTTGTTGACTCTCCTGCATTCATTCCTTGGACTTTGAAAATTAATCTTTTGAATCCAAAACAAATGACAATCATGACAATCATCTTTGGTCATGTAAAGACATCAGTGTCAGTTATTGCTGATTCACCAGACTGATTTCTAAAATCCAGAGAGAGAGAAGCAGGAGAGGCCACAGGACTTTTGTTTCCAATAGAAGTCATACAATGTCCCAGGTATACCCTGTAAAATTGTAAGAGGAGGCCACATAGCATTCTCTGCAGTCCTTGGGGTTGAGTTTCATGTACAAATATGGATATCTAAGCCAACCACACTCACACTGTTAGATTAGTGATATATGGTAATACAGTATGTGGGATTTAAAAATGACCTCTTCTACACTGTGGTAGGTGGTGGCGACTATCATCCACTCACTGGATGTAGCAATGCCTACTTCTTCGTTCATTTTTATCGTTCTTTTCCTGTGTCTGCCCTCCTCTCTTCCCATTTCTCACATCTTTCCTTTCACTTTCTATGACTCTTCTTTCCTTCTCAGGTAGCTTTACACTGAGCGACAAGCCTAGTGGTTTCCTGTATGCCAGGAAACCACTTACAATAATGAGTGGTAACCATATAACCAACTCATCCATGTTCCTTACATGTCAACAAGTGGGTTGGTGGAGGATTAGTGCCCTTCCCTGTAAAACAACTAACTCTGAGTCAAATGGCCACCCTTTACAGGATTATGGCATCTTGCAGTAGATAGAAAGACTCTTCCATATGAAACTGTTTGACTGAAAGATATACTGTACATATATAATTGCCTATTTATCCCCAGGAATTGACTGTCAATGATAGTAATGTGCCACCAACCCAACAGTGGGAGTGTGACAGGTTTAATTTTCCACAACTGTAACTGGAAAATGTACCATAATCCTGTTGGACAGAGCAGAGGCAACCATATGTACAGTGTTTTAAGGTATTCCACTCTCCCCATGATAGTCACATTAGTGTACAAATGAAGAAACATGTTCATTTGCACCATTCGCAATGTGTATTCTTCATACACTTACTCAGGCACGCTAACACTGTCACATCGTTTCGTTTCGTTTCGTTTTTAAAGGCTCCAACATGCTTGCATGTGTCGGCCTTGGTCACCTAATGGCGGCTCTCCACGCTGCACGATCCATTGCAGCCTCCCTGTTCAGTCCCTTAACCCTAAGGTCACACTTAATGACCTCGTCCCATGTCTTTCTCGGTCTACCCCTCCTAACCCCACCCCCAATATTAACACTTCTCACCTTCCTCACCCAATTATCATCCCCCATCCTCTCCACATGTCCAAACCACCTCAATCTACCTCTCCTCATCACAACACCAATACACTCCAGTCCCATCCTACCTCTCAACTCTTCCATTGTAAACCCAGCCCCTCCAGGCCTTGGACGCAGGGACGCACTGCACATCCACCTAATCATTGTCATTTCTGTACGTCACATGTTCATCAAATTATCACAGGTGGGAAAGGAAAAATTTGGGACAACTTTGCATATGCATAGAACCAAAACAAAACTGACTGCCAGTACATCTTAAAAGGAAGATGCTGTACAACACTGGACTAGTTCAGAAGTTACTGTCTTGTCACTAATCTGTTCCTGTATTACCCACAAGGAAGTTACATCTCTCAGGAATTTACAAAACATGATATTCTTAGTATACTAAGATAATAATAAATACTTTATGAACAGAAATGTACAGAAATCAACAAAAATATTTGGGGAATTAATTCTATTTTACCTTCTCAACCAAAACAGCTTTCATTCCAATGAATAACTAGCAAATTGAAAGCTTCTAAAATTTTAACAACATTAATATTGGGTAACTGCTAAACTGTATACCTTTACTGCCATATCATGTTAATAATGATGTACTGTATTATTTTTCCATTTTTTTTCTTTAGTATCCTTATTAAACTTTAGCTGTTTTTATATTGCAACATGTTACTTTTATTACACTGACTGTTTCTGTATTCTCCAGTCTTGACCATTCCACTTTAATTCATGATTATTTTCAACTCAGGTTTTGAAATTCAAGTAAGATGTAGTATTTTTATGTTGATTCATGATTATTTTTAACTCAGTTTTTTTAATTTAAGTAAGAGGTGGCCTGTCGTTTTAACGGACCCAGGTTCAAATCCCAGCTGGGGCAGGGAACAGTTTAAGGATTTGAATTTCATTAAATCAAGCTTTACTGATCTACCAGAAGACCCGCCGACATGCCGTAAAAATACCCCTGCCAATACCAATACACAGGTCCTGTATGAGGCAGCCCTAGCATGTATTAAATATGGACAGTAGGTGTTAGCGCTGAAGTGGTGACATGAAGAGGTGTATGGTATGTAGGAGGACTGTTGGGCCTTGATAGCAGGCTGTGAAGCCTATGCCCAGAGTCGAACACATAAAAAAAAAAAAAAAAAAAAAAGTTCTTAGGTTGATAATGCAAAGAGTATTTTTGACATCACCAATAAAGAAGCTTACATTAACCGTGGTCCTGAGTTTTTAGTTGTGCAGTTTATATATTATTGAGAAGTACATTATATTTCATGTTGATAAAAACTGGAAGTAGTCACACTGTCTTACTTTCTTGAGGTTGTCTTTATTGCAGATGGCCACCAGGAAGATGAAGACACCCTGCAGGGCGTTGATGATGTCAGTCAGCACCCTGTACAAGCCACAAAGATATGTTATTAATTTGTATGCATTAACAAGCAAACCAAAATTACTTTTTAAAAATATTCTAAAGTAATGCAGTTTGTTATTAAATGTTTCCCACCATTCACTCTGTTTAGCCATGTGAACCTGTTCAATTCAGGTAAGCATCTGTCCCATGAGGTCTTCCCATTGTTTCACAACACCACTGATGCTGTGTCTGTGTCTTTGTGTAACAGGCACTTTGCAGTGCTCCATTATATGTGTTATGGTGTGTGGACCTATTGTACTACCAGGGAACGTGTCATCTGTGATTCCACCTAACCCAAGTCAAAGCTGGTAACAAAGGAGGGTCAGGTGATGACCTCTCAGGCCCAACTATGTAAATTCACTCGGCTCTATTCAATGATACCTGGAATGGGCGAATGTTGGGTGGGAAGACTTGTACCTGTAACACATTTTTCTGATCAAGGTGTTGTATTGCCCTTCACATTACTGTTGTTGTTGTTGCAAAGTAACCCCAATCTGTATAGCCAAGCAGATCCACTAAATGCCAGCAAACAATCACCCCTGCAAGACTGTCCTGTGCAATGAGCCAATGTCCCTTTGCAGTAGAGAGCACCCCACCACAGTGAGGCAAAAGGTAAAGAGTGTGCGACTTAGGTTCCAGGGTGGACAGCACTTTTATGTCTCTCCACCCACTTAACAGGAGTGCCACCGTAGGTTCCAAATCACCCTGTTATTTGATTATATGATTACCACCCAGTGTTGTCAATTATTTCCTGGGCTACAGGAAACCATTCTCGAGTTGTTACTTGGTGTAGAGCCACCGGAAGCGGAAAGAAGAGTCCTGATAATGAAATGTGATAGGAAGGATGGGGGATATTGGAAGAGAGGACTGACACCGAAAAATGAATTATCAAGGTGAAGGGAAAGTAGCCAATGTATCATCAAACTGAGTTTATGATGGTCATTGCTCTGCACATGAAGTGTGTACAATATGTAGGTGTTTCTTCTTTGCTGGTATTGGAGTGTCTGAAGAGGACCTGGTAATATCTAAGTGGTGATTGCTTTATACAGTATACCTAGTGGTGTTGTGGGCAGACACAAAAAAAGTGATAAAGGTGAAGGAAGAAGTAGACAGCACTACATCCAGTGAGAGGATGCTGGTCACCACCATGTACCACCAAAATCGTAAATATATACAGTACTGTATTTATCACTTGACACAATACTCACCAATACTTGCAGCCATTCCTGTCATGCAGGCTGGACAGGATCTCAGTGACCCACATGACTCCCATCACAATGAACAGCTTCACATACAGCCACACCCTAAAAAATGGAACAAAAGTAAATATTTCATGCTGTGCCACTTCACATTCACAGATTTCTCAACTTTAATACCTTGGTTGTGAATTATATTGTATATACTGTATTTTGCATTCAGAACTGACTGTCATAATGTCAGTTTTACAGAGCATTATAGCTACACCAAATATGTTCAATTTACCACAATTAATATTTTGACTGAATAACTCATGTTTAATTCCAGCTTATAGAAACTTGACCAAGTCAAAGGATGGATGTCCCTATCAGACAAAGCCTTCAGTATACACTAGTAATGTGCAGTACAGTGCTGGTTTTTCAGTATCATTTGAACTTTATACAAAATCAGAATTGCTTATACTGTACTAAAATACTGGAATTAACCTGGGATATAATTCTTAAACAAAATGTTCTCATTATGTTCTCCTTTTATACTTTTTCTTTTCTTTGCAATGATGTTCATAGTAATTTACAGAAAATATAGATTAAAATCCAGTTGCTGCCCGGGCACCTGATTTACCAGTTACAGTATCCCAGTTTACAGTATACATGTGTGGAAAACACTTCTATCATTATGTACTGTATAACAAGCACATAAAGTCCACACTACACTGCTGAAGCCAATAGTGCCCCCAGCATTAGGCAGTTCATCAAATGCCATATAATTCAACCTACACATGATCAATTCATATCTGTTGGCTGGTTTCACATAAAAGTTCAGTTTTCATTTCTCAATAGTTAACCTCTTCACTACAGCAAATTAGGTTTTACATTACTCAGATTATCACCACATGATTTA
Organism: Coenobita brevimanus; assembly: GCF_032717465.1. Lineage (NCBI taxonomy): Eukaryota > Metazoa > Arthropoda > Malacostraca > Decapoda > Coenobitidae > Coenobita > Coenobita brevimanus. Next base: position 2,669,953 of record NC_136982.1, on the reverse strand, counting down.
CTGACCCTCAGAAAGATCTGTAATACAGGAGGGGTCAATGAAGACTATAATTCTGATCCCACTAGTTTGAAAAACTATATTTCAATAAAATCAACTGATGCTGCCAAGCATAAAATAAAAAATATGTTCTTGGGCTGAAGGAATTAATAAAAAGAATGGCAGTATGGCAGCATCTAAACTGATTGATGTCATACTATAATATTTTTTCACTCTGAGGGAATCAGTAACATGCATTAAGCATAAAATGTAAAATTCTTTGTATGCTGATGATTTGGTGTTGATTGCAGAGAATGAAGGAAGGCAGAGGAAAGCTTTAGGAAGTGGGGAGATGGTATGGGGCACAAGGGCTTAAGAGTAAGTGCAAATAAAATAAAAGTGTAAAAGTGTTGGTATCTAAGGTTGATGGCAGTACTGTCAAAGAAGGGGGAAAGTGGCCATGTGCGGTTTGCCACAAGGGCGTGGAAATTAATTCCATCTTATGCAGTGTTTGTGACAAGCAGGTGCTTAAGAGATGCAGTGGTACTCTGTTAGAGGTAGACTATGGCATAATGCTGATTTCATGTGTGCAGTATGTCAAGGAGAGCATGTGGAGACTGTCAGTCATGAAAGGACTGATCTTGCTGGTGAGTCTCTTGAGTGTGTGGAAGAGTTTTGTTCCTTGGGAGACATGTTATGTGCAGGAGGTGGGATTGGAGCTAGCTCTGTGTCTAGAGTAAGGAGTGGTTGGAAGAAGTTCAGGGAGCTGTAGCCTCTCCTGATATTGAGAGGGCTCTCCCTCCATGCTAAGTGAACTTTGCATTCAGCATTGTCAGGAGTGTAATCCTGTATGGTAGTGAGGCCTGGGCAGTAAAGGAAGAGGATATTTGTAGACTCAAATGTAAAGAAATGACGATGAATAGGTGGATGTGCAATGCTTCATTGAATGTGAGGACTGGGGGACCAGGGTTTACGATGTAAGGGCTGAGAGGAAGGATGGGACTGGAGTATATTGTTGTTGTTTTGAGGAGGGGTAGACTGAGATGCTTTGGGCATGTGGAGAGGATAGGGTATGGCAACTGGTGCAGAAAATGAGAAATGTGAATGTTAGGGGTGAGGTTGCGCGAAGCAGACCAAAAGATGCAAGGGTTGAGGCCATAGAGTGTTACCTCAGGGATAAGTAGGAAGGCACTGAGAGACTGAGCAGCATGGAAAACTGCCATTAGGTGACCAAGGCAGACAAATGCAAGCATGGTGAAGCCTTTATTTATTTATTTAAAAAAAAAAAAAAAAAAAAAAAAAAAAAAAAAAAAAGGCTCTGCTAAGAAAATGTATCATTTGTCTTAAAAAATTCCAGTTATTATATTGTTTGCAAGGGAAAGCCTCTAACAACGCTGCCTTGGAAACTCTGTGCCTTGATTCGATGACAGAACAGAGAGGCACTCGTACATATACGAAAGAGGTGAAGCAAGAAAGGAATACATGTTTTACACCAATTTGGCTCAGCTTTTTGCCATTTTTAAGCTTACATCACATGGTTAAATGGCAGAAAAGACAATGCTGTGACTCTACCTCCTACCCATAGCACTTCTTAATGACTTACACCATTCTCCAGTATAATGTTAATCTATTTTTACGGCTCCACATTCAAGATGGAGAGATGTCAATTTTAGGCCAAGTTAAAATAAAAAAGGCATACAGTAGTAAGGTGGCTGGTGCATTAAAGGCCTTGGTACAGAATGGGATCTGGGGACCAAAGTTGAGTAAAACAAAATAAAAAATCTAACAGTCAGTTTTTGAGGAGAGTCATAAGACTTGAAAAGAAGTCAGTGCAATCTATACTTAACACTTGCCCAATCAATTAGTTGTACAAAATTTCAGTTGCAACCCATTTGGTCCTATAAGAAGTGTTCAGTGGTAAATGATTGATAAGGGAGAACCCAAATCAATAAGTGTGGAATGAGATTTCAAGAATGTGATTTTCAAATCATCCTAAGATATCAACAATGTGATATTCAGACCATCCTATTTACTGTGTGAAATTTTATTTCAGTATTGTACAGTACTGTCATACCATTTTAGGCACTGTAATGAGATGCACACGGAGAGAGGACAAAATATTTTAAGATACAAAATGGCAGATGCATCTTTGGGATGTGTAGAGGGATTCTTTAATTGGAGTGATGTGCTTTGTGCTGAGGAGGGATGGTGGTGTCTGAAACAAACTGAAGAGTTGATGGAAGTTTACCTCTTTAGATAGTGATGGAACTCTCACCCACATTTTGGTAGGGTATTGTATGTATGTGTAGTGGTTTATGTTAATAAAACCCAGGCAGAACATGAGGAGAAAGACTGCAGGTTTGAGTGTGGATACAAGAGATGCTAGATGGATATGTAGTGTTATCCAGAATGACAGAGAAGCAAATGGCAGAGCTGCTAATAAGTGTTAGGGAAGTTGGCTGGGAACTAAATGCACTGGAGCTGTGATGTGTAATAACAGAGTGAGGTGATCCTGACATGTGGAGTTAATGGACGATGGGTAAAAAGTCTAGGAGTGTGAATGTAAACGGTAGAGCACCAAAAGATAGACTTGGGAAGACTTGGGATGAAGTCCTTTAAAATTGCCTCACATTAGATGAGTAAACAAAACTTAATCCAAAGATTGAATAAAAGGTGAACAAGACTGACATATGCAGTCATGGACAATGCATTTCAAAATCATTAAACCTATTGCATATAAATTTTGTAATTACTGTACAGGAGAGAATATTCTCTTACTGTTCCTTAGTCTTAGATTTGTTGCCATCAAACACCATGGTTTTCCTCTCCTTGAGCTTCTGAGACAGTAAAACAGCCGTATGGATGAAAAAGAACAAATTCATCACCACCAGAATAAGGACGATGCCGGAAAGGTATGTCCAGAACTCAGCATTGCCTGCAAGAATAATTTACTTTAAATGCTGAACCTGAGCTGAAGAATTGTACATAATACTCAGTATATATAAGATGCTTTTCTCATTTTCTCGTCATTCACATCAGTGATGATCATAGCATGAAATAATACTGTACCTCCATGTTTTATGGCCTACAAGTTCACTTAGAACTACTACACTAATGGAGGTTTAAATATTTCCTTTCATGCACATACACTTTCCATTTCATATATTCTGTCTCTGCCTTTCTCCTGCTTCAGCCCTCACTGCTTTTGTGGCATGTTGCTCTCTTACTGTTAAAAAATAAATAATTAAATAATCCTGCCTCGGCATCACGGTCATCTCTATTTAACTGTTGGCTCACACCTTGTTCTCATCTTGTCTTCAATACTGTTTCAACCCAACTTCACTCCTCAGTTCAGCCTGTAACACAACCACTACTGCCTAATTCACTCCTGCTGCAGTCATTGCTACCCAACTCATTTCGGACTCGATCACTGCTACCCAACTCACTTCGAACTTGATCACTGCTACCCAACTCACTTCGGACTCAACCACTCCTGTTTAACTCACTCCTGATTCAACCACTGCTACGTACCTCATTCCTGACTCAATCACTGCTGCCTGACTCACCTACTGCTAAACTTCCCTCCTAACAACTACTACTGCCTACCTCACTGCTGACACAACTGCTGCTGCCTACCTCACTCCTGACTCAACCATTGCTGCCTACCTCACTCTTGACTCAACCACTGATGCCTACTTCACTCCTGACTCAACTGCTGCTGCCTACCTCACCTTTCTCTCAACCACTACTCCATGACTCACTCCTGACCTGAGTAATCAGCAATAACCATTTAGATCAGACTTTTGCCTCAGTAGATTGTAATCCCTGACATGTGAAGAAGCTGTTGTGGTACTGTACTTTAATCACAGTTCAGATGTAACCTGCAATTCATGTACCATTGCCTGCCTCACTCATGATTCAACCATTTCCTCACCTCTATCTCATTTATCTCTGTATTAACCCTCTGAACCCCAGGTGCAAGATGTCTTTTTAATTTCATTCATACCATCTCCTGATAACATTATTCTGCTTAGAATTTCTGAACTGCAGAGGTTACACATATCATTAATTAAGCATTCAGTACAAGTTATCTTTCCTAAGTTGAATAAAACTTATCTGGTAGCAGCAAGAATGAACATCTATCTATCTATCTATAGCCCGACGCCCTAATCCCGCAAAGGGTGGCCCCAGACCAAACGCCTCCAAGTCACTCTGTCACCCTCCATTTGACTCCCCTCCCCCCAACTCACCCCCCCCTCCCTCATATACCTCTCAACTCCATCCCTCCACCTCATCCTCGGTCTACCCCTCCCTCTCCCTCCCTCCACCTCACCTACATACACCCTCTTAGTCAGTCTTTCATTCTCCACTCTCTCCACATGTCCAAACCACCTCAGTGTATTTCTCCTAATCTTTTCAACCACATCCACATCTACCCCACAACGTTCCTTCACTTCTTCATTCGTCAACCTGTCCCTCCACGTCACTCCACATGCTCCTCTCAAGTAACTCATTTCCACTGCTCTCACTCTTGACTTGTTCCCCTCTTGCAAGGTCCACGCCTCGCTTCCATACGTCAGGGTAGGGATCACAATACTATCATGCAGTGACTTCTTAACTTCCATACTCACCTCCCTATTTCTCATCACTGCTTTCAGTGTACCAACAACCTTTCTTCCCTGCTGCACCCTTTCACGTACTTCATCCCCCAAAGTTCCATTCTTACTCATCACACTACCCAAGTACTTGAATGCACTCACATTCTCCATATCCTCACCATCCAACCTCACTGCACACTCTGTGACTTCATTCCTCTCAAACACCATAACTTTACTTTTGTTTACATTAACTTTCAGCTTCCTCCTCCTACACACTGTCCCAAATTCATTCACCAAACCTTGCAACTCCCATTCATCTTCACTCAACAATACTGTATCATCAGCAAACAGCAACACCAGAAGCTTCCAAATCTCACCCTCATTCATTAGGGCCACCCCCACATCCACTGCCCTACATTGCACCTCCTTTACAACCCCATCCATATATATATTAAACAGCCATGGAGACATCACACACCCCTGTTTCAGTCCCACATTGAGATCAAAGAACTCACTCAGCTCACCATCCACTCGCACCATAGCCCTAGCTCCCTCGTACATACTCTTCACAGCACTCAACAATTTCCCCTCCACTCCATATATTCTTAATACCTTCCACATACCTTGCCTATCTATTCTGTCATAAGCTTTCTCCAAGAATGAACAAAAAAATAAAAAAATAAAAAATTCACTTTCAAGAGGATAACTCACCTCTGAACCAGCATGGGCCCTCAGTGAAATTGGGCCGAATGACATTAGGTGGCTTGATTATATCCAGCACAAGACCCACCAGTCCTATGAGGAGCGGACAACTCCATGCGTACAGACTGTAGAAGCCAAATACCTTGAGGCTGTGGTATTGCTGCTGTGAAGTCCTGCAAGGAATCAACACTTATTTTTTTTTTTTCTGCACAATTACTGCATATGAGATTCAGTGAGAGACAAAGGTTCACCTAATATTTCACCTCCTCTTCTCACTTTCTTCTATCTATCTATTGCCAGATGCCACAATCCCATAATGGGTGGCCATTTGACTTTGAGTTATTTGTTTTATGGGGAGGGGCACTAATCCTCCACCAACCCACATGCTGACACGTAGGGAGCATGTATGGTTTGGTTATATGGTTACCACCCAGCATAGTAAATGGTTTCTTGGCTTACAGGAAACAATTTGGCTTGTCACTCAATGTAAAGCCACCTGTAAAGGAAAGAAGAGCAATAAGAAGTGACAGGAAAGATGGGAGAAATATGAAGAGAGGAGGGCAGACACAGAAAAAGAATGATAAAGACTAAGGAAGAAGTAGGCAGCTCTACATCAAGTGAGTGGATGATGGTCGCCACCACCTACCACACTTTCTTCTGCTGGCTATTATTTAATCTTTTCTTGTCCCTAACCTCTGGTAGTTAATATTTCTGAGCTGAGAGAGATAGTATATTTCACCGGCCATACATGATACTCTTTGCATTGATGCATCAGGGGGGAAAATGATGGACAAGATTCAGCTTGAACGTGAAGTAGATACAGCAGAGCAAAAGGCCGACTTTTGTCTCTGACTACTGTCCAAATCTCTCTCACTTATTCATCTATCAAAATCAATACTTATGAATTCTTGTATAGTTATGAAAACTACAGTACAGTACTGCAAAACTAATGCAAACTAACATAGTGCATTTCTTTCAAAATGACATCAGATGCTAAGTTTCAGAACTATACAGTACACTACTGCAATATGGCCCAAAATACAGTAGATAACTTGGTTGGTTGTACAGAAGGGAATGATTATGAGTAACATGCATGGTATGTAATGTGTACAGAAATGAAGGAAGTGAGAGGAAGGGGAAAGCCAAGGAGATGATGGAAGGACAGTGTGTGAGAATTTGGATCACAGAAGTTTGAACATGCGGAAGGTGAGAGGCATATATGGATAAAATCAAATTAAAATGAAGTGATTTTTGAGGAAATGACTAGCTATCAGTGACCTATAATAGCCAGCAAGTGAAGCAACACAGCAGGACCTGCTCATGAATAGTTTAAAACTGCAATCTGTAGACCACTGCATAAAAAAGCTGCATGACTGAATGTGAATGAATAAGGCACTATCTCCTGTTTTCCATGCTGCCCTACTAAAATATCAGAAGAATCTGAAGGCTTATTCCAACAGTAAAACTTAATGACTTGTTGGTATGGATAATAAATACATACACTTTTACCCAAATACTAACCTAAGTGTGGACCACATGTCGAAGCACATCACATTGAGCCAGAAGAAAGTAGCCAAGGTGTTTACATGTCCAACAAATGCTGAAAAGAAAATATCTGTGAAATATTGTGTTATCATTCATATGACAATAATATTAGTGTCCTGTCCTGTTTTAAATCATTACAGGAGTTCATCACTACAGTGTTATGCCTCTTTATTCTCAAGTAAACACCATCACTGTTGATTGTGCACTTTTTCAAAGTATGAATTCAACAAACTTACTAACAATGTAAGCTGATTTCTGGCTACACCCCTGAAGGCCCAACCCTCCACCCACCTGTTTTCTGCCCATGGATCTGTTTCCAAATGAAGCGATTTTACCCCACGTACAATACCTGTTTTCCCCAGTGGATATATTTCCTCCTTGAATCAACTTTTCCTATACACCCTTTCTCCAGTGGGCCTATTTTCTCCCCATGGGGAGATGTCTATTCCTTACATGAATTTATTTTCTCGTGTGGACCTATTTCACTTATGGGCCAATTTTTTACACAGTAGACCTTTTTTCCCACTTGGGCCCAGTTCTTCCATGAACTTATTACAATATTCACACTTTGGACCTATTTTCTCCCCATATAGGGCTCTCCTTTTGCCCCATGGATCTATTCTTCCCCTATAAAGTAGACAAATATTCTTCCATGGGCCTGTTTTTCCAGCATGGGGGACTTAGTAAAGTCTATATGAAGCATATAAAAGTGTGTGTATGAAGGAAGGATACTCTGTCATTTGGGGAGGAAGAAAAAATATGTGAAATGGGACAAAGTGAAGGCTGAGGGCTGTTGGTGAACTTTTGCTCATGACTACAACTGTGTGTGATTCCATCACTTTGCAAAAGGGTGGACTACTGAGCCTTCATGGTGGGTTGCCAAATACACTGGTCCAGTACTAGGGGAAGATGGTATTAGAATTTTGCTCTACTCTGACAGATGGCCTTAAAGAGATAAAAAAAAAGTCTTGCCATAAATCTCCTTGTCCTACGTAAACAAGGCATACAATATTAGCACGATGATTAAATAATACATTAAAATACTAATTACAAATGATACTGCATGATAATTATAGGCAAATGACTGAATTTCATCAGAGTACAATATTGTGTTTTCTTGCAGTAATGATTTTTATGAATTTAAAACTCTGTATCTGCCAGCTGAAGATAACAGCAAAATATAACATAAGATGGGACAGTTCACCATCTTTATCTCATCAACATCCCTCCTGTCTTTTCATTTATTTCTTTCATGCAAACTTTCCTCCCTTGTTTTCAACTTCATGGACACAAAGTACATTCATAAATGTGTACTCAGAAATAACCATAGGAAACTATAGAACCGAAGGTCATATACAGTTCTATTTTACACTTACCTGCTATGAAGCACTCAGTATCATTCAAGTGTGGCATCTCATTGATAATGATAATGCTGAGGTGGGAAGCTATCATTGCCACCGCCATTGACACCAGACAGCGGCCATTTGTGCGGTCTCTGAGATCTGGCACACCTAGGTAGATCAGCACAGTGGCAGCCAGGAAAACGCTTGACACCCCACGCAGAACAGTTATCAAGATATGCTTCCAGTGGCATTCCTCAGTATCATCAAAGCCGCATATAACAGCAAAGTCAGTAGGGTGGGGATCTTTATCCAGATATAGGTCCGTACAATAATCTTTAGGTGGGATGCTGTTGGTGAACACTGGTACATGCAGAGATCCATTTGTCAGAAGGTAGAATTTGTCTGCCTCTCTAGCTTTTGGCACTAAAGAGAAGAAAGTACTGCAGAGTGGTAGACCATAAACAACTGTCCAGTCTTCTCTTGGTGCTGCTGTAACTGAGAGATCCTTATAATCATGGAAGAGTGGCTGCCATCTTTCACCATCATCAGTCACTTCCACACAAGTTGTACCCATTAACAAGAAACCTTCTGGGCAGCATTTCCGTACACAGGTTGAATTGCTGCACATGGTCTGATACTTTCGTATGGGATCTATTGTGCATAATCTAGCAGTGTAATCTGGCGGACTACTGTCAGACCCTTTCTTTTTTGCCACACAATAATCTAACATGTTGTTGCTTTTTAAGGAACTTGTTATATGTAACACTGCTTGCTGATGACTGTATAGTAACTGACCATCCAGTCCAGTCAGGTTAACATGAGTAACATTCTCATTAGCAGTGCAGGTTATGTTTACCACATCCTCCTCAAGCCCCTGCCACTGGACTAGATGGTGGGACACATAGACTGGGGGGGTGAAATTATTGTTATCTGTATCTGGGTGGCAGGACTCATCATCTCCTAAAATGTAACCCAAGGGGCAACACTGGGGTACAGGGGGTGGCGGTATGCATGCTTGTACCTGTATTACTTCTATTCCATCTTCATACAGCTTATGCTCAATACAGTAATCTTCAATTAACATATTTTCATTTTCCCAAAGAAGAGTACCATCAGGTATAAGAAAAACCAGGTACTCATAACTGTAAATGGGAACAGGAGTGAAGCCTTCTTTGCAAACAGGGTCTCCTATACTCACATTACTGAAGGCACTGGTGTTGCGAGCAAAGGGCCCCTCTGGACCCAAACATGGTACAAATGTAATCTTCTCCACACAGTGATCTCCAGACCACATTTCATCTCTTTCACATCTACATTTCCGTAGTGTTACATTGCTAAAGGAGGTTTTAGCAGAAGGTAGTGAATGTGGTGTGACTGTAACTGTGTCCTGAGGGTTGGCTAAAACTGTAGTGCTGGTTTCTGGGTCCATGGTGGTAGTGGTTGTGGCTGCACTCAGTGTGGCCATCAATACTGCACGCAACATGTGGATTCCTACCATCGTACTGAATAAAGAGAGCTTCATATAATCTCCATGCCTCCAGCTCATTCCACCCATTCGTCAACAATGTGCTGTACCTGGAAAAAATATATACATATGTTAGTATGTGGAAATCAGAAGTGTGCCCAACATGGTACTGTACTGTATGGTGGTAACCATACAAGTATAGCTAGCAATGGGGTGCCTGGAAATCTGGTGAGTTAAGGCACTCCAAATGGATGTGGCTCATAAATGATGAAAGATAAGGAAGGGTGGAGTTTATTACTCATATCATGTTGCTCATGAATTACTGACTGGTCAACCCTGCCTTCAACCCCTTGAGTAAGAGGATGTACCAGTACATTGTGTATTGTTCTGGCTAATGATACTTTCATTCAGCTGAGGAGAGACTCCTCAGAGGTAACCCATTCAGTCCAATGAATTATTTTTGTTTTATTCTTGTTCATACCAACTGACTTTATTGAACTTAAAGGGAGATGTCTTATAGTGAGAGGGTTAACGAAAGGTACATTTGACCTCCCAAACTTGTAAAACCTCTTGAAATAAAATAATCTGGTGGTAGCAAGAATAATGTGGAAATATCAGTGAAAGGGTTAAGGTGTTAAAAACGAACTTCTCTCTCCTGTTTAGCTTGAGGACATATATAGTTTATGCTGGCTAACTCCATAGTTTTCTTTTCCCTCAGGGTGAAGGGGGTTGTTACTGGGACTAACACAGTCCTGGGCCCATATACTCCTGAGAGGACAATCCAAAATTGGTCATTGGATGAAAAGATCGATACTCTGCATTGTAAAGATACAAATTTATTATTATTCCTTATCATATAAGTATTCTTTTTCATTATACTACTGTATAGGTTGTGATGTTTGAAACACACTCATATATCATTCAGACAGTCATTCAAGCTCGCCTCTTCACATGCTCATCTCTACCTTTCTTAACATGGGAGACAAGGACAAAGAAGTGCAGCTGTTGACCAGTGTGGGAATATTCCTGTCAGAACTTTTTGTTTTGAGCTGTCTCCTCCTGTCATCTCAGAGATAATTAGACCACAACAAATCCATCTGTCACCATGTAATCATAGACGTGGTGTTTGTCACTGCGGCCAGTTCTCAACAGAAATTAGGGATGCATTCCACATTATAAGCAACTTTCTTACAACTGGTACTGAAAAACATTGTTGTTGTGGCCCCAAGCTTATCTGAAACATAATTCTGGTGGACTGCAGACTTATATTGCCTTTTTTCTGCAGCACACCATCCTCCTTTCATGGAATATGGAAGAAGTTGAGGAATGTTTATATGACCAGGCAGTTGAGTTTGCTTGCCTCTGTCAGTGCCATCACATACGGTATCCCTCTCCAAACTGAAAAAAACAGATCATTCTTATGGGTAGCAGTAGAACTTAATTTGGTAATTTTTTTTTCTGTCTTCCATACCAAAAAATATAATGATGAGCTACTGTCTTCATAGGCTACACCTCTGACTGCTAAGTACTGTACTTTGCTGTACCAAATAAATTGAGCTGGCATTAGCCACACAATAACACATATGTATGATACAGAATTGCTGGAGAGGGACGCCTTCCCGTGCTGACCAAGATACGATTATGATGCTCTTATGCAAATGTCCCTCATCTCTCTCCTTGCCCCATAAAAGGAGTATGGTGGAATGTATGAAAGGAGCAACCACAGTTTCACGCTGAGATAAACTTCAGGCCACAACAGCAATAATGATTGTTGTAGTGATAGCATGAAATTCCTATTACAGCTGTAGAAACAAATGTTTCTTCATGGTCCCAGAGAAATTACCGGTATGATCACTGTTATTAGTGTAATGTTATTGCTAAAATTATTGTTATTATTATTAGTGATGGCCAAGGTAGAGCTGCAAAGAAAGTGGTTGAGGAGGCGAAGGGGAAGACAGGAGGAAGCAGCTCCTGTGAGAAGAGTGGAGAAATTGCAAGATAGTGAGAAAAGGACAGAGTATAAGAGCATAGTGGAAGAAAGATTGGGAAGGTATGAGCTAGAGCAGATGGAAGGGGTGGAAGACGTATGTAAGATATTCACGGAAGAGATAAGCGCAGCGTGTGAGGCGGTTTGTGGAGTGAGGAGGAGATGCAAGGGTGTGCAAGGGACAGCATGGTGGAATGATGAGGTGAAACGAGCTGTGGAACAAAAGAAGAAGGCATATGGTGAATGGTTGGCGAGTAGAGGTAGGGGAGAAGATGAGAGAGAGAAGAGAGAGGTATATGTGAGCAGGAGAAGGGAGGTTAAGAGACTGGTGAAGGAGAGTAAGAAGAAAGTGGATGAAGAGTTTGGGAGGAATCTGAGTGTGAAATGGAGGGAGAGTAAGAAATTGTTTTGGAAGGAGATAAAGAAAGTAAGGCAGTGTGAAAGGGGAAATAGTAGGGGAGTGAAGGATATGAATAATAGATTGTTGGTGGAGAAGAGAGAGAAAGTGAGGAGATGGAAGGAGCACTTTGAGGATTTGTTGAATGTAGAGAGTGAGAGCAGTGTGAGTATAAGTGGTTGGGGAATGGCTGGGAGAAGAAGAGATGAGAGGAGGGAGGAAGAGATCAGTAGGGCGGAAGTAGTGGAAGCGATGAAGAAGATTAAGCTGGGAAAGGCCCCAGGAATTGATGGAGTGTGTGGTGAAATGCTTAGGTATGGGGGTGAGATTGTTGTGGAGTGGATATGGAAGTTGTGTAGATTGGCTTGGGAAGAGGGAAGGGTTCCAGAGGACTGGAAATCAGGTATAATTGTTCCTTTATACAAAGGAAAAGGGGAGAGAGAAGTATGTGGTAACCATAAGGGTATTTGCCTTCTTAGTGTGACTGGTAAAATATATGGTAGAATACTCATTGATAGGGTTAGGCATATGACAGAGGAGCTAGTTGGAGAAGAACAAGGGGGATTTAGGAAGGGAAAAGGGTGTGTAGACCAGATATTTGTTCTAAGATGTTTAGTGGAGAAGTATCTAGAGAAGGGAAGGAAAGTGTATGCTGCCTTCATGGACTTGGAGAAAGCTTATGACAGAATAGATAGGCAAGGTATGTGGAAGGTATTAAGAATATATGGAGTGGAGGGGAAATTGTTGAGTGCTGTGAAGAGTATGTATGAGGGAGCTAGGGCTACGGTGCGAGTGGATGGTGAGCTGAGTGAGTTCTTTGATCTCAATGTGGGACTGAAACAGGGGTGTGTAATGTCTCCATGGCTGTTTAATATATATATGGATGGGGTTGTAAAGGAGGTGCAAGGTAGGGCAGTGGATGTGGGGGTGGCCCTAATGAATGAGGGTGAGATTTGGAAGCTTCCGGTGTTGCTGTTTGCTGATGATACAGTATTGTTGAGTGAAGATGAATGGGAGTTGCAAGGTTTGGTGAATGAATTTGGGACAGTGTGTAGGAGGAGGAAGCTGAAAGTTAATGTAAACAAAAGTAAAGTTATGGTGTTTGAGAGGAATGAAGTCACAGAGTGTGCAGTGAGGTTGGATGGTGAGGATATGGAGAATGTGAGTGCATTCAAGTACTTGGGTAGTGTGATGAGTAAGGATGGAACTTTGGGGGATGAAGTAAATGAAAGGGTACAGCAGGGAAGGAAGGTTGTTGGTACACTGGAAGCAGTGATGAGAAATAGGGAGGTGAGTATGGAAGTTAAGAAGTCACTGCATGATGGAATTGTGATCCCTACCCTGACGTATGGAAGCGAGGCGTGGACATTGCAAGAAGGGAACAAGTCAAGAGTGAGAGCAGTGGAAATGAGTTACTTGAGAGGAGCATGTGGAGTGACGTGGAGGGACAGGTTGACGAATGAAGAAGTGAAGGAACGTTGTGGGGTAGATGTGGATGTGGTTGAAAAGATTAGGAGAAATACACTGAGGTGGTTTGGACATGTGGAGAGGATGGAGAATGAAAGACTGACTAAGAGGGTGTATGTAGGTGAGGTGGAGGGAGGGAGAGGGAGGGGTAGACCGAGGATGAGGTGGAGGGATGGAGTTGAGAGGTATATGAGGGAGGGGGGGTGATTTGGGGGGAGGGGAGTCAAATGGTGGGTGACAGAGTGACCTGGAGGCGTTTTGTCTGCGGCCACCCTTTGCGGGTTTAGGGCGTCGGGCTATAGATAGATAGATAGATAGATTATTATTATTATTATTATTATTACAGTATTATGATTATTATTATTATCAATCCTATACCTTACGGGATTTTGGCGTCTGGCAATAGACATATAGACTATACCGCTGTGGGAGATTCAATATCTGTGTGTGTGTGTGTGTGTGTGTGTGTGTGTGTGGCTTTACAGGAAATGACCAGTAACCATGAGAACAATGACAGATCCTGGGAAAAATAAATAGCTAGGAAAATAATATTAAAACAATTAAGGGAAGGATCAGGAGTATATTTTTGAAATGCATATAAGGGCAACAAAACTACAACAGGGAGATGTTGCAGTGTAAGGAGTGGTAGCGAATGTGCTGTGGCAGTGTGGGATGTTAGGATGAAGTGTGGCAGTGTGAGCTGCGGCAGTGACAGGTATGGTAATGTATATAGTGTGACGTAAGTGTGTGAGGTGTAGCAGAATGAAGTGTGGCGGTTTATTTCAGTTTGACACGTGACAGTGAGGTGAGGCAATGGGAGGTATATCAAAATGTGAAGTGTGATAGTTAGGGTGTCAGAGTGTGAGATATGGCAGTGTGTGAGCTGTGCCAGTACGGGGTATGGCATTGTCTTCAGCACAGTGATATTCTTACCTCCCTGTACCATAGACCAGTGAGGAGGGAATCCCCTAACTGTCTCTGTGAAGCGATATAAGGGTGAGATACAAGGTCCTCTCCTCCCATACCTCCCCTACCCCCGCCCTCTCCTCCCTACCCTATCCCACAGTACTTCCCCTACTCTACTCCTAATCTTCCCTCCAGTACTTCCCCACCCCACCCTATCCTACTCCCATTATCCCACACCCTGCCCTCTCCCACCCTCCTTTCTGTCCCCTACCCGATGAAACTATACTCTCCATCTTCCTCACCATTTTTTTTTTTTCTTCTCCGCCCAGAGGCAGGAACGGGAAAATGGGCTGAAGGTCCCTATTTATCAAGGATCGCAACCAGTTTGTCGGGTAAAGAAGTCTTATCTATAGTAGTTGATTATTATTTTAAAAAATGGTTTGGTTTTCTTTCTTTTTTTTTTTACGCTTTCTATCCCCATAGATATACATATATACCTAGATGCCGCATGACACTACTTTGCGGCCGCCATCTTGGAGCGGTCGAGGTAGGTTGCCATTCGTACGATAATTATCGTACATGTACGATTAAACTGCCTCTACTACGATGTACGTACCTTTTCTTATTATCGTATATTCTGTACGATTATTCTGTGTTTTATTACGTAAGTATTTTAATGTAAAAAATGATAATAAAAAAAGTCTTTTCATCAAGAGTAAATCTTTTCCATAGACAGTATGTTATCTGTAAAATGAGAAGTTGTAATTTTCCTTAGTGCACTTAGGGTAACTGTTTATGAGATAGTGTAGAGGAATTATTTTGTTTTATAAATTTGGATGCATTTATTTAACTTTTCTAAACTGAATATTGTTATATAAACCTCCCCTAAATGATACATATATCGAAACTTTTAAGAATTTCCATTACTTTTTTATTATGAGACTAATGTTGTTTATATAAATTTAAAACTATTGAAGACATGTTGTGTTGATTACTCCATCATTTATTTTATCATGATCTTATAACTGTAGCCTAGAGCGTAATGAAATAGAGTAAAAAATATATCCGATAATTTTCACAGCCATCCGATACATTTTTACGATTATTTGGGTGGAAAAACGATAATTTTGAAACATCAGTATCATAACGCGATTAAAAAAAAAAAAAATCGGGCAACCTGGGTTGAGGCAGGCGATGTAGTGTTGCAGACATTCGGCAAAGTTGACCACTGTTTACCTAGAAATGCCGCAACATTGTGCTGCTTTTGGGTGTAAAACCGTCGAAATATTGAAACAAGACAACAGGGAATAATTTTCCACAAGTAAGTTCATTTAAAGACTAGTTTTTGTGTGATAATTTGACGTCAGCTTGCAATGCATCTTGGATGACAAAGTCAGTAATGTCCATGTGGCTGCTGTACCAGGGCCAGTGGCAGGTGAAATTATTACCTTACAGTCTTAAACCTGATGCAAAATTATTTGCTTTCTTGATTTTCGTCTCCATAAACTATCATGGAAGATTGGGGGAAAAAAGCTGCATAAAAATTTGATAAGTCGAGTTTGGAGGCTGTCCATTCCAAGAAATGACCGGATATATTGTCAAAATGTATTGTTGTGCAGGTATCACAGTGTCCGTATTAATATTATAATACGTATTCAAGGCCAAGCACAATGATTCTGTTTCATTTATCCCCATGAAGGTATTATTTTACAAGTTGCCATTATGTGGTTCAGGGATATGACCACCATAAACGCATAGTATGATACCTAACTCTAAGGTAAGCATTCCGCAGCAGCAGGTTAGGTTAGGTTAGGTTAGATTAAGTCCAGAAAAATATACTGCACAACCTTGGGGGTGTATTGGCAATTTGTAAAAATTTACCCCCATGAAGTAGATTCCAACAGAGTAATACTTTTACCACAAAAACCAACTAGAAAATGTATGCAGCTAAACGTAATGCAAATTTTTCTTACCTTTTATCTAAATAGGTTTCCTAGAGATCCTGAGCTGATAAAAGTTTGGGAAACAGCATTGTATTTTCTATGCATGTGTAGTTCTGTGTAATTTTTTTTTGCCTTATGCACTGTATTTTCTGTACATGTGTAACTCTGTGTGTAATTACTTTGCCTTATGTATTATATTTTCTGTTGATGTGTAATCCTATGTGTAATTATTGTGCCTTCTGCATTGTATTTTCTATTGATGTAATTTTTTTTTTCCTTATGCATTGTCTTTTCTATTGATGTGTAATTAAATGTGTATTTTTTCCCTTTTTGTATTGTATTTTCTGTTCATGTGGAATTATATTTTTTTTCCCCTTGTGCATTGTGACAGTGCAACTTAAAATGTATATTTTTTATAACCTGTGACTTGTAAGCCCTCCTTCCATTTTTCCTTCCTTCCTCCCTCTTGTCTTCCTTTCCTCTTTCTTCTGTGTACGGGTGACTCTACACTCAGTGACAAGCCAAATGGTTTCTTGTATACTTGTGAGAGTTTACCTAAGTGATATAAGCACAACGTGTGAAAATCAATTTTTATCAGCAACCAGCTAGGTCCTAATGGTTTTAAGCTTTGAAGATAGGAAAACTTAGAATATACACATGGTCAGGTGCGGAACATAATTCTTCAGTTATTCTTTTATGACAGATATAATAGCCTTGCAGAGGCTTAGATATATTTGGTATTCTAAACACTAGCTATACGGCTATAATATATTCTTCATTATGAACATCCGATTATGTACAATCTTTATTTTTCTCCTCTTTAAGCCTAAGTTTAACAAAATCGGACAACAAATGGCAAAGTTACATTCATTTTCATAGTCTGAATTCACGCTAAAACAAGCGCCACTATCACACGCTGGACCGTTCCAAGATGGCGGCCATGCAGACGCATCGGCGCTGTACTGTACTGAAGAATGGGCGATGCGGCATCTAGGAATATTTATATCTACGTCTATCCCTACCTTACCTGTGAAGTAGTATGAGTGAAGACAAAGGCATAAACTATACTCTTTTCACGTTAACCTGGCCCGGATTTTTTCCTTGTACAGCTTATTTCACGTAGCCTATGTCAGGGTGAGAGAATGGGAATATGGTTTAGGTATATGTGGGGGAGTTAATGAGAATGAGAGGGCAAGAGAGGGAGTATGTCTGATGATAAGCAAGAAGTGGAAGGAGAATATAAGAGAGTATGGAACAGTGGGTGCAAGGATTGTATGGGTGAGGATGAAAGTAGGTATACAAGCATGGGCGATTGTATGTGTGTATGCCCCGACAGAGGACCGAGTGGCAAGAGTGAAAAATGAGTTTTGGGCGAGAGTAGAAGCATGTATGGATAAATTTGAGAGGAGCGAGAGAGTGCTTTTGATTGGAGACATGAATGGCAAAGTTGGGAATGTACGAGTGGATGGAGTGGTTGGTCAGTGGGGTGTGCCAGCTGAAGTAGATGGGAATGGTAGTGCTTTGGTGGACATCTGTGCTGGTAAGGGGTTGAAAAATAGCCAACATCTACTTTCGGCATAAGATGATCCACCGGTATACATGGAGAGTAATGAGGAGGATGGAGGGTGAACTTGTTGAACGAAAGGCAATGATAGACTACGTGTGTGTGGATGAGCGAATGAGAAGACAAGTGTTGGATGCAGAAGTGTGGAGAGGGTGGGGGAATGGAGTCTCGGACCATCACTTAGTGATGGCCATGCAAGATAAAGCTGCAAAGAAAATGGTTAAGGAGAAGAAGGGGAAGGCAGGAGGAAACAGCTCCTGTGAGACGAGTGGAGAATTTGCAAGATACTGAGAAAATGGCAGAGTATAAGAGTATAGTGGAAGAAAGATTGGGAAGGTATGAGCTAGAGCAGATGGAAGGGGTGGAAAACTTATGTAAGATATTCACGGAAGAGATAGGCGCAGCGTGTGAGGTGGTTTGTGGAGTGAGGAGGAGATGCAAGGGTGTGCAAGGGACAGCATGGTGGAATGATGAGGTGAAACGAGCTGTGGAACAAAAGAAGAAGGCATTTAGTGAATGGTTAGCGAGTAGAGGTAGCGGAGAAGATGAGAGAGAGAAGAGAAAGGTATATGTGAGCAGGAGAGGGAGGTGAAGAGACTGGTGAAAGAGATTAAGAAGAAAGTGGATGAAGAGTTTGGGAGGAATCTGAGTGTGAAATGGAGGGAGAGTAAGAAATTGTTTTGGAAGGAGGTAAAAAAAGTAAGGCAGTGTGAAAGGGGATATAGTAGGGGAGTGAAAGATAGGAATAATAGATTGTCGGTGGAGAAGAGAGAGAAATTGAGGAGATGGAAGGAGCACTTTGAGGATTTGTTGAATGTAGAGAGTGAGAGCAATGCGAGTATAAATGGTTGGGGAATGGCCGGGAGAAGAAGAGGGAGGAAGAGATCAGTAGGGCGGAAGTATTGGAAGCAATGAAGATCAAGATGGGAAAGGCCCCAGGAATTGATGGAGTGTGTGGTGAAATGCTAAGGTATGGAGGTGAGATTGTTGTGGAGTGGATATGGAAGTTGTGTAGATTGGCTTGGGAAGAGGGAAGGGTTCCAGAGGACTGGAAATCAGGTATAATTGTTTCTTTATACAAAGGAAAAGGGGAGAGAGAAGTATGTGGTAACCATAAGGGTATTTGCCTTCTTAGTGTGACTGGTAAAATATATGGTAGAGTACTCATTGACAGGGTTAGGCATATGACAGAGGAGCTAGTTGGAGAAGAACAAGGGGGATTTAGGAAGGGAAAAGGGTGTGTAGATCAGATATTTGTTCTAAGATGTTCAGTGGATAAGTATCTAGAGAAGGGAAAGAAAGTGTATGCTGCCTTCATGGACTTGGAGAAAGCTTATGACAGAATAGATAGGCAAGGTATGTGGAAGGTATTAAGAATATATGGGGTGGAGGGGAAATTGTTGAATGCTGTGAAGAGTACGTACGAAGGAGCTAGGGCTACTGTGCGAATGGATGGTGAGTTGAGTGAGTTCTTTGATCTCAGTGTGGGACTGAAACAGGGTTGTGTGATGTCTCTATGGCTGTTTAATATATACATGGATGGGGTTGTGAGGGATGTGCAAGGTAGGGCAGTGGATGTGGGGGTGGCTCTATTGAATGAGGGTGAGATTTGGAAGATTCCGGTGTTGCTGTTTGCTGATGATACAGTATTGTTGAGTGAAGATGAATGGGAGTTGCAAGGTTTGGTGAATGAATTTGGGACAGTGTGTAGGAGGAGGAAGCTGAAAGTTAATGTAAACAAAAGTAAAGTTATGGTGTTTGAGAGGAATGAAGTCACAGAATGTACAGTGAGGATGGATGGTGAGGATATGGAGAATGTGAGTGCATTCAAGTACTTGGGTAGTGTGATGAGTAAGGATGGAACTTTGGGGGATGAAGTGCGTGAAAGGGTACAGCAGGGAAGGAAGGTCGTTGGTTCACTGAAAGCAGTGATGAGAAATAGGGAGGTGAGTATGGAAGTTAAGAAGTCACTGCATGATAGTATTGTGATCCCTTCCCTGACGTATGGAAGCGAGGCGTGGACCTTGCAAGAGGGGAACAAGTCAAGAGTGAGAGCAGTGGAAATGAGTTACTTGAGAGGAGCATGTGGAGGGACAGGTTGACGAATGAAGAAGTGAAGGAACGTTGTGGGGTGGATGTGGATGTGGTTGAGAAGATTAGGAGAAATACACTGAGGTGGTTTGGACATGTGGAGAGAATGGAGAATGAACGACTGACTAAGAGGGTGTATGTAGGTGAGGTGGAGGGAGGGAGAGGGAGGGGTAGACCGAGGATGAGGTGGAGGGATGGAGTTGAGAGGTATATGAGGGGGGGGGGGTAAGTTGGGGTGAGGGTAGTCAAATGGTGGGTGAGAGAGCGACTTGGAGGAGTTTTGTCTGCGGCCACCCTTTACGGGATTAGGGCGCCGGGCTATAGATAGATAGATAGACTATATCAGTGGAGGAGAAAGACAGTACTATAGTCACGGCGCACGACTCTGAGGTTGTCATTATCGTACCCTGGCAACGTACCATTCAAAAGTGCGTCCAATTTCGTATCATTATACATGAATGAATCATATTATTATGCACGAATATATTATACACGAATATTATTATACACGAACATACTATACACGAATCACTAGCGTCTCGTACACGAAATCAGACGCACTTTTGAATGATAGGTTGCCAGGGCACGATAATAACAACCTCAGAGTCGCGCGCCGGGAGTATAGAACTCTGCATCCTTTCCATAGCACTGCCTCATGACTAGCATCATTTTTTAAATCTATATTTGCAACACGGCAATCAAGACAAAAAGATGGCAATGTTAGACCAGATTATCGTAAAAGCAATGTAGCAGTCATATACACAACAGAACCTTTTTAGCCCATGGACGTCAGTTTTATTATATTCATTTTTACCAGACGATTTTCTTCATCTTGAGAGAGTCAAGAGGTTAATGAAGGCTTTATTGAGCAGTGCCATTCTGAAAAGTCTCTTGAGGAATCGTATTGTCCGGAGAACGTTAAGGAGAGAGAGAGAGAGAGAGAGAGAGAGAGAGAGAGAGAGAGAGAGAGAGAGAGAGAGAGAGAATCACCGTGCCGCAGGGTTGACCTCAAGAAAGTTTATAAGTACGGCCGGCGGCTCCTTACGTAACTCCCTCGCCCCGACAACGCGGTGGGGGGAGAATGGAGTATCCCCTTCCCTTAACCACTTCAGCCCAAGGACGTATTTTATAATGCAAACTACGGACGATTGTCATGCTCACTCCGGACGATTATGCTTTCTACGGACGATTATTATGCAAACTACGAACGATTATTATGCTCACTACAGACGATCATTATACACAATACGGACGATTATTATGCTCACTATAGACGATCATTATACACAATACGGACGATTATTATGCTCACTATAGACGATTATTATACACAATACGGACGATTATTATGCTCACTACAGACGATTATTATATTCACTACGGACGATTATTATACACAATACGGACGATTATTATGCTCACTACGTAAGATTATTATACTCACTACGGGCGATTATTATGGACACTACGGGCGATTATTATGCACACTACGGAAGATTATTATGCACACTACGGAAGATTATTATACTCACTACAGACGATTATTATGGACACTACGGACGATTATTATGCACACTACGGACGATTATTATACACACTACGGAAGATTATTATGCTCACTACGGACGATTATTATACTCACTACAGACGATTGTTATGCTCAATACAGACGATTGTTATGCTCACTACGGACGATTATTGGGCTCACTACGGACGATTATTAGGCTCAACGGACGATTATTGTTCACTACGGACGATTTTTATGCTCACCACGGACGATTAATATGCTCACCAGGGACGATAAGGACGATTAAGCTCTACAGACGATTATTATGCTCACTACTTACGATTTTATTCAGCTCATGACAAATTTTAATTAGTGATTTCTTAAAGTAACTGTCTTTTTTGTTTTATTTATATTCTAGACGATTTTTTTTCGGTTTTTAAGTTTTTTTAATTGATTGGGTTGATTTTTTTGTTTTGTTTTTTATTGATCTTTAGTGGCCAGTCAGATCTTTCCAAGCTGAATAAAATCGTCTCGAATTAGAATGAAATAAAACGCGTCATTGGGTTGGAAGGATCATTTAACTCCTAAGATCCAAAAACGTCTCTCTCTCTCTCTCTCTCTCTCTCTCCATACGCTTTTATTCAGTTCATGGGATTTTTTTTCTTTTCTTTGTGCAGTGACATAACCCCTTTCTCCAAATTAACATCTTGACACCGAGGATTTTCTTTCAGCTTCATTATTACTACCACCAGACGATTTTATTCAGCTCATGAATGATTACTCGTACTGAAAGGGTCAAAAAATCAAACTCTAACCCCTCTAGTTCGGAAAATGGCTTCCGGACTGAATGAAATCGTCGAAAGGAAGCGAGATTACTGCAAATTTATCTACCTCGACTCGAAAAAGCCCTCCCAAGCTGAGAAAAATCGTCTGGAGGCCGCAAGAATGAAATACAAAAAGATTTCTTGAAGGTAAAGTAAAATTCGTTAACACTCCGGGAACAAACACCTTCCTACCCACAGACGAGTTTTGGGGGGTTAGGTGTGTGTGTGTGTGTGTGTGTGTGTGTGTAAGATTTGTTTTTGCAAGAAGGCCGCGGGACAGCAAGATTACGCACTTCGATCTCGATGGACCGTATGTCCGTTGGGTTAAGAAGCTCCCTAGCACCTCATCCTTGGCGATTTATTTTGCAGTTTACACCTTACTATTATCTAACTGTTACCTTCACACTTTTCCAATACCGACATGAATGACATAAATAGAAGTGAAGGGAATTTTAACACGACATGTGTAAAATTAAACTGTTCAGGATTGCTACGAAAGCCTACTAAACTGAGTAGAATATAGTGATAAAACAGTTTTGGGCCGACGTGGACCCTCCTCAGGTATTGGTACCTGAAGTGGGAAGGGGTTAATGAAGATTGTACAACAGGTAACTCCAGGGCGAAAAGCCTCTCCTGAGCCGATTATAATCCTCTGAAAAATTTAAAGAAAGAAAAGAAATAAAGACTAAGGGACGTGATCGGAGTGAAAGAGTAAAACACACGTCATCGATGGGAAAGAATTAAATGTCATCGGTGTGAAAGGGTTAATCTTATCCCACATTCCATATATCAAAATCGGAAAGCAACAAAATCACCACAATCTCAGATAAGCGGTGGGTATTTCTAAGTTCCCGAGATAAACACTGGCGCCGGATGTGACACGATAACAGGCGGGAGTGACTCACTACGACGCACTCCTGTGACGTCACTGGGAAAGGCGGGAATGACGTAGAGCCGAATATTCCCCAATTCATCCTTTATGATCATTACACCTTAGAGAAGTAATGAGCTTCCTTTGTGATTATTTTACATATTACACCTTTGAGCCATATTGCGCTTCTTCCTTTGTGATTATTACCCATATTACACCTTTGAGCCGTATTGCGCTTCTTCCTTTGTGATTATTACCCATATTACACCTTTGAGCCGTATTGCGCTTCGTATTTTGTTTATTATACATATTACACCTTAGATAGATAGATAGACACCTTAGGCCCGTATTCTTGTGAGCCAAATACTTTCTACCTTCCCTTCCTCTGTTATTGTTATATATTTTATGTCTTAGAGCCGTATTGCGCTTCCACCTTTGTTATTATTACGCAGTATATATTACAGCTTAGAGCCGTATTCTTGTGAGCCAAATACATTCTTGCGTCGTATCCCACGTGGTTATTAGGCTTATATGTATTTCACTGTAGAGCCGCATTTTTAGGATTTTAGGAAATTTTCAAGCATCTTTTTATTTGTGATTTGTGCTCCATTTTACAGCATTTTTTTGTTTTGTTTCATGACCCACTGATTTCAATATATATTACATAAGCATACGAGAGAATAAAAGCGTGCTAGAGCCAAAAAATAAACAGGTAAGGATGTGTTAAGCAGCCGCCAAAATTCACGATTAAGTAAAAAAAAAAAAAAAAAAAAAAAAAAAAAAAAAAAACGAATAAAAGCAGGCGAGAATACGGCTCACTGCCTCAGAGGGTAATGACCACACACACACACACACACACACACACACACACACACACACACACACACACACACACACACACACACACACACACACACAGTTCTAGGAAGGCACTCGGCTGGGATGTTTTTATGAGCATGGAGATGTAACTTTCTCTCTCTCTCTCTCTCTCTCTCTCTCTCTCTCTCTCTCTCTCATGAACTGAACTTTAATCTCTCTCTGCTGAATTTGATAAATGTACTTTCTCTATGATGAACTAAGGTAACTCGGTACTGATTTTCCACAAGACCCACCGACATGTAAAAAAAAAAAAAAATCTCTAATACAGCCCTAACATGTATTCAATATGGACGGTTGGTACTAGAGCCAAAAGGGTAACATGGAAAGGTGTGTGGCGTGTAGGAGAGCTGGTGGGCATCAGGGAAGAGATTATCAGGTCTAACGTCGAGAATTCGATAGATACAAACAATCGGCACCATCACTAAGACGAACTTGGAATTCTTTGCGTGAAACGAATCTTCTCGTGTGTGTGTGTGTGTGTGTGTGTGTGTGTGTGTGTGTGTGTGTGTGTGTGTGTGTGTGTGTGTGTGTGTGTGTGTGTGTGTGCGCAAGTATTTTCCAGGACTTTCTGCACTTTTTCTATCATTTCTCTGTGCAGCTGTGAGAGAGGCAGAACTAGGTCGCATAAAGATAAGCAAGTTTGGGTGGAACGAAGATGATGCATACGATTTTCAGCCCTGTCGACGAGAAACCCAATTATTTTAGTACGTCTGAGTCGGCTGAGAAAATATTAAGAGAATTTGTAGTCTTGCTGATGTGATTCTTCCAGTGTATGTTATCTATGGTGATGTCAAGGAAGATGATGTCCTTAACTGCTTGAGAGACATCAGCGCTTAGTGTGACGTCTTGGCGTAACTGATGGTGATGCTGAGGTCTGTTCTTAGGTTATCGTATCTAGAAATGCATCAGTCTGTAAGATGTGTAAACAGTGACATCAAAGGTAGAGTCACAAGATATAGCGATGATGTGCGTCCCTTAGAGCGTCATTACAGAGCATGACGAGGCGCAGTGAACCTACAGTATCTTGGTACCCTCTGTGAACCACTGGAGGTAGGGAGTTTTTTTTTTCTTTTTCTAATGCAAGGAAGAAGGAATCAAAGGCCAGGCTCCCGCAAACCATTCCTTCAAAAATCAAACAAACAAACAATACAAAAGAGAGGCCAATTTAAGATCCGTTCATTTCGAGATGCCTGGACACACTGCGTTTGAAAGACTAGAGACCATATATATAGGATGCAAGAAATAGACAGAGGGAGACAGTTCCAGAGTTGACCTGTTGAGGTGGCTGTGGCTCCCTTGTTTTATCACAAGAAAGAGTTCTCCAATAGATCCCATTTTGTCCTGCCTTCCATACTTTTGCATTCTTTCCTGAATGTCACATACTCTTTCCTTCTCATACTTTTCCCTGTGCTTCATATTACTATCACATAAAATTATCTCACGTAACATACTCTTTTCTTGTGTGCTTGATCTTATTATCACATAAAAATGTCTCTCATTACATATTCTTTTCTTGTGTGCTTCATATTACTATCACATAAAAATGTATCACGCAACACATTCTCTTTTTGTGTGTGCTTCATATTACTACCTTATAAAAATATCTCACATATCATACGCTTCTCTTGTGTGCTTCATCTCGCTATCACATCAAAATATCTCACATAACACCTTCACTCCCTACAAGAGGAAGAGAAACGCCGGCGAACTTTCGATTTTACAAGTACCTGACCGTCCAGTGCCTCTCGATCAGGAAATAAGAGAGGCGGGAGACCAGGCACAATTTCGGATCAAGGACAGCAGCTATCTAATATGACACTGCGGTTCACCAGGTCACATACTTCAGCCACGTCCACAGAAGCCACAGACACCTTCCGCTACTTCATAGTTCGGTTTCTGAAGGCCAGGAAGCTGATGAGGTAGTGTGTAGCGCAGGAGGGCTTCATGTCCGATCCGATCCGATGATATTTCGGGGATATGTCTTTGTAACAGCTCCCCTCTTCTTCTTTAATCTGTGGCTGGTTCTTGTTGTTAGCTTTTCGATTCCTTTTCTCGCTTTTTCCATGCCGCATATATGTTGTCTTTACCTCTTGTATCTCTTTCATGTTTTCATATTCAAATAAGAGTCTTCCTATTATTCTCTTTATTTTTTTTTTTTTTTCGTATGGTTGATGTAGTTTATTGATCATCATTCTTTCTTCTTTGTAGCCTTCGCAAAATAGTAGAAAGTGTTCCAGATCTTCATTACAATAGGGAATCTTGCATTGCCATCCTGGTGTCTGTTTTCTGCTCTCAACGGCAAGCTATTCGTTCTTGCCCTGAATAATATCACTTCTTCTGGCCTGTTGTCATATATATCTTCGGTTTTCCCCAACTGTGTCTTCCATTGTTTATCTGTCTTTAGGCTTTATCTTTCTTCTGCTCCTTTTCTCCACAGTCCTAGGTCCTGTTCTTCCATTTTTTGTTCGGTTTCTCTTTACTCTCTGCTGTTAATCTATGTTCGTTGATTTTTACTCTTTTTATTAACTTCCTGCTATTTTTTTGCCCAGGTATTAGTTCCTCCTTCCAGGGTATCTCTCATGATCTTCTCCACCAGTTCATTTCTTCCTCCTTTTAATGTTGACTGAACGTATGCCAGCCTTGCCTTTATCACTCTTGTTTCAGTGAAGATCCCACCTCTCCTCTTATTCCTGCCAATGCTGAGTTTCTTCTTCCTCATATGTTGTCGGTGCGAGGGGGAAAGGGGATGCAGGCGCTGTTTACGAAGTGATACAAACAGCTGGTTCTTATTATTGTGTGTGTGTGTGTGTGTGTGTGTGTGTGTGTGTGTGTGTGTGTGTGTGTGTGTGAGAGTGAGTGAGTGAGTAAGCACGGCTGGGAGGGATGCAGTCATTGTCCTAGTCAGTCACACAGCTGGTCAAGATACTGTACAATCACTGCATCAATTATATCCACTGAAATGAAACACCTAATAGAAGACCGTAATCAAACTTGAAAAGCTACTTTGTGTCATAGGAAACTTCGCAACATCTCTTCCTAGGCGATTTATTTTGCCGGAATACAACTTCAGACTCATGCTATTTCCATCTTTTCGTATATCAATTTAATTTACACCACAAACATACGAGGGAATACAAAGGTGTAATAAACAAAATAAATCGATGACGAGGAGGTGTTACGGGACGAGTTTACTGTCCAGTGTCTCGTATGGTTAATTGGTCTTCGTTGTGCATCATATGTGGGTTTTAGTATGCGCTGACAGTGGATTATACCCGTACGTATAGCCATCTTTCATTCATATATGGCTCTAGGAACTCAGTGCATGGTGTAAGGTATTTTTAACCCCCTCTCTCTCTCTCTCTCTCTCTCTCACACACACACACACACA
>NC_136982.1:2620000-2640000 GCF_032717465.1 Coenobita brevimanus | reverse complement strand
AGAGAGAGAGAAGAGCACTCCGACGTTCGATGAGGAATGAAAACTATGAAATGTAAACACAACGCTGGGAGGGAATGAACCAGCAAAAGAATATAAGAAGGAATGATGCTCTGACCTTCGATGGGGAATAAAGACTTATGAAAAGACACATAGGAGGGAATGATGTGCACAAGATTATGAGAAGGAAGGACACTCACGGACGTTCAGGGTGGAATGAGATAATAGGCAAGACAGGACACAACGCAAGGGGAATGTCCGTGAATTTTTGCCCGCGACTGTACATTCCACAAGGACAAGGATTGGCTGCATCCGTGTTAGCCCCTTCAGTACGATTAAGTCTTCCACTGTATATAACGATTGTGTTCAGCTTCGGGAACCATCGCAATAAAAACTTGGGATAACGTTAACCCCCTTCACTGTAAGACTCACCATCATCATCATCATCATCATCATCATCATCATCATCATCATCATCATCACCACCACCACCACCACCACCACCATCATCAATAAACATGGCACCCTATTCTCGTCGGCTGGCTAGGCTTTATACCATCTTTTCCTATTTACTTTGCCTGTTACCTTATTTTTTCCTATTAAATTACGCTCATCTTTCTTATACCGACGAAAATTACACTACTAGCATACAGGAATATATTAACGCACTAGAAATAGAATTATGCTAGTAAGGAAGAAGTGCTGGCGAGCTTCCTTAACTCCTTAAACTCGGTGACTTATTTTAAACTCTATTCTTTGCTGTCTACGGAAGATTTAGTTCAATTTAGGAAGGATTTTTAGTAGTGAAGGGGTTAACTACGGCCCTCATTCTCGGTAGCTCCCTAATACCTCCTCCTAAGCGATTTATTTTGCTTCTTATATCTTCCCGTCCTTTTCTGTGTTACTTAAATCATTCTTATATCACCATACTCTGCATAAATATCGTAAACAGACGCTATTAGCCAGCCGTATTAAAAAAGTAAATCGCTAATAAAGAAGCGTTAGGGAGCTTCCGTAACCGCCGAAAATACAAGCCAAGACTGTGCGTAACCCCTCTAGTTTTAGAACCCTCCCACGCTGAATAAAATCGTCTGGAGGCAGCAAGATGGAACTTTTAAAAATACATCAGTCTTTCATCTTACACTGCGCAGCCTTACGTCTTTCACTGCGCAATATTCCATCTAACGCTGCGCAGTCTTTCATCTTACACAGCGCAGTCTTACATCTCACTGCGCAGTCTTTCATCTTACACTGCGCAGTCTTACATCTCACTGCGCAGTCTTTCATCTTACACTGCGCAGCCTTACATCTTACACTGCGCAATATTTCATCTAACACTGTGCAGTCTTTCATCTTACACAGCGCAGTCTTACATCTTACATTGCGCAATATTCCATCTAACGCTGCGCAGTCTTTCATCTTACACAGCGCAGTCTTACATCTCACTGCGCAGTCTTACATCTCACTGCGCAGTCTTTAATCTTACAGTGTGCAATCTTACATCTTACACCGCGCAGTTTTTCATCTTACACTGCGCAGTCTTTAATCTTACAGTGTGCAATCTTACATCTTACACTGCGCAGTCTTTCATCTTACACTGCGCAGTCTTACATCTTACAGTGTGCAATCTTACATCTTACACCGCGCAGTTTTTCATCTTACACTGCGCAGTCTTACATCTTCCCGTACCCAAACCATCCAACCTTACTTCCGCCTTCTTCCCCAAATATTATGATTTAACTGCAGACACGAGAGAGAGAGAGAGAGAGAGAGAGAGAGAGAGAAACATCACGTCTATCACTTTGCCCATTTTCTTCAACTCTTAAATTTCGAAAGACGATTTACCCACTTCACTCACACACCAGACGATTATTCTCGCCTGGGGGAAACCTTAAGAGATCTGAGGGTTCATTGTTCATCTACTACTACTACTACTACTACCACTACTACTATTTCTCTACTGCTACTACTGTTTCTCTACTACTACTACTTTTAATCCTTTACCCACAGTCTTTTTTCACTCTTCCTTTCTCCTGACGATTTCATTCATCTTCCTAGTGATAAACGGGCTAATGGAGGCTGAATACAACCCCTCCAATTCGGGTAGCCTCAAAGCTGAATAAAATCGTCAGGAAGCAAGAAAAAAAGAAGAAAAGAAAGAAACTAAGGCTGCGACACGTGGCACCAGTTAGCCTTGAACTGACACAATCTTTTTAAAGTGGTTTTTGGACACTCCGTAAAACATTTTCCTTGGTGATTTATTTTGTATGTCTCACAGTGCAGTATCTTTCCGTATGTTGTTGCTGCAAAATATATCGATATTGAAAACGATATAAATAAGAGAATGGGTAAGGAGTAATATGCAAAATAAATCGCTTAGGAAGAGATGCT
This sequence comes from Coenobita brevimanus, assembly GCF_032717465.1. Taxonomy (NCBI): domain Eukaryota; kingdom Metazoa; phylum Arthropoda; class Malacostraca; order Decapoda; family Coenobitidae; genus Coenobita; species Coenobita brevimanus. Next base: position 2,637,612 of record NC_136982.1, on the reverse strand, counting down.
ACGACTGAAAGGATTAGAAGCAACCTCGATTCCTTTAAAATATCGTTCAATCTATTCCATTTTTACACAAGACATATTTTGTAAACACCTCTTGCGCGAACCAAAGTGACACCACGGACGAAAGATTTGGTAACAACCCTATCAGTGACTTTCCTTGTAGGCTTATTGTCAGATCTTTCGTTCGCTGTGTCACTTTGTTTCGCTCAAGAGGTGTAACCATACATTTCCGGGTGTGTGTACATCTGAAGCCACACTCCCGAGGTACAGTGGTCCTTGTTTGTATGGGACGTGTGTTAGGAATGTAATGTTGTACGGCGATGAGACGAGTCCGAATTCTCATCAGCTAAGGATGCTCCCTAACACCATTTCCTAAGCGATTTATTCTGTTAATTACATCTTACTGTCCTCTTCTGTGTTCCATAAATCCTTCCAATGTCGTCTGCACAAATAACGTATAAAAGGAGATTGACCAGTCAAAAAAAAAAAAAAAAAAAAAAAAAAAAATCGCTAAGGAAGAGATGTTAGGGAGCTTCCCTAACCGACGTGAATACGAGCGTTGGGCAGTGAAGGAGGAGGATATTCGAAGTACCGGTATCAAACGTATAGAGATGTGAACGATTACATGGAGCGTAGTGCGTCCTTGAATGACGGCTTGTGGGGAGGGGGGTGTTAGAATTGAGAATGATGAGTCGAGAGGAAGGATGGGACATGAATGTATTAGCGTTGTGATGAGAAGGGGTTTGGCTGAGATGGTCTGAGCGTGTGCAGAGCGTGGCTGATGACAACAGGATGTGGAAGGTGTGTGCTGTGAATGTTGAGGGTAGTTGGGAGAGGCAGACCAAGACTAAGAACAAGATCCTACAGAATGACCTCAAGGTTAAGGGGGTTGCTTATAGAGGCTGCTAGAGATCGAGCAGCGTGGAGAACAGCCATTAGGTAAATAAAGATAATGGAGTCTTTAGAAACGAATCGAAGCGGCAAAGGGAGTAGTAGTGGTAGTTGTAGTAGTTGCAACCCCAGACTCATCTAAACTTGAGACGCCCTCCTGCAGCCCACCATCTTCCTTTGAGGGGATAGGGAGGAAGCTGAGGGACATTTGTATTCTGTAGGGCATGACAACGATCATACGTCAGTCATCGTGTACCCAGCTGAGTGGCCTTATACAACCGCTCTACTCTTTTTACCTTAACTTGGTCCGCATGTTCGTCCTTTTACAGCTTATTTCACATAGCTGAATGGCAGGAGAAGACGGCTCTATACATCCTTTCCATGGCACTTCTTCGTGACTAGCCCTATATTTCTGTGGTAATGCGTGGATATAACTCGGCATTCAAGACGGCGCGATGGCAATTTTAGGCCAGGATAGAGTAAAACGGGTATAGTAATCAGCTTAGTGTTACTTCAGCATTACTTGTATATCCATCCAACACATACACCTCAAGCCTCTGTACCAACATTCTGACTTTAACTGTACAGTCACAATAACAATTCCACCCACCCTTCCAAGCCGGCTGTGGCGATGGAAGGTTTTACGTGAAATATTTATGACAGCAACATTAAGCACACAACACAAGAGGACGAGAAGGAAGGATACTCTGACGTTCGGGAAGGAATGAGGCTATGGAGGGCGAGACAATGCTATACTCTTTTCACCTTATCTTGGCCCAGATTTTCGTCCATACGTCGCTTATTTCTCGCAGCTAATCGGCAGCAAGAACAGCGGTACGACTGCATCTTTTCCGTAACACGTCTTCGTGAATATCGCCATAGTTCACTGGCAGAAAGAGACAATGCAGTGGTTCTACATATTTTCCATAGCACTTCTTCGTGACTATCACCGTACTGTCGTTCAGTAGTAGAAGACAGTGCTACAGCTCAATTTTCCAAGACACTTCTTCGTGACTATTACCATATTCTAGTGTTGATCGGCTGTTACAACTTGGCGTTCAAGATGGAGAAGTGACAGTTTTAAATCAAGTTAGTAAAAACAATATAGTGGGAAATGTAAGTGGAATTCTGCTCGTCAAAAGGAGTAATAATCTTTTTAAAAATCTTACTATGAGGACTGATGGAAGACAAATGAAGCGAAGCACAGGCGTGAAAAAGGGTTACTGATCTCTTCACCGGATATCCTGACAATATATTAAGGTGTGTGTGTGTGTGTGTGTGTGTGTGTGTGTGTGTGTGTGTGTGTGTGTGTGTTTCTTATGTGAGTGTGTGTGTGTGTGTGTGTGTGTGTGTGTGTGTTTTTGTGTGTGTGTGTGTGTGTGTGTGTGTGTGTGTGTGTGTGTGTGTGTGTGTGTGAGAGAGAGAGAGAGTGTCCCTATGTGAGTTTGTATGAATGACTGTGCGTGTGTGAGTTTGTGTGTGTGTGTGTGTGTGTCTGTGTGTGTGTGTGTGTGTGAGAGAGAGAGAGAGAGAGAGAGAGAGAGAGAGAGAGAGAGAGAGTGTGTGTGTGTGTGTGTGTGTGTGTGTGTGTGTTCATTGTGAGATTGTATGTATGACTGCGTGTGTTTGTGTGTGTGTGTGTGTGTGTGTGTGTGTGTTTGTGTTGGTAATTTCTTTGTCCGGAGCAGTGACGTCACGTACTTCTTAACGTGACAAACACCACCGCCTCTGTTTCCTTCCGCTCAGATACCAAGAAAACACCCTTACTTAACCCCTGTCACCCCCACGACGTCTTTCATTGATATTCCTGTTTTCCCATCATGATTTTCCTTCGTCCTGTTTTCATAGTACGACCGAAACTATCTAAATCTCGCAGTGCCGTGATGTTTCGTGTTAATGAAGTTGATGCCCATAAAATCGATCCTCACAGTAGCCTAACCACACAAACAATATCATAATTAGGCTCATACTTCTTCCCTGAGAAAAGATTGATGGAAGCACATATCTTTTAATGGAGTAGTAGTAGTAGTAGTAGTAGTAGTACTAGTAGTTGTGGTAGTAGTTGTAGTAGTAGCAGTAGCAGTAGATGTAACAGAAGTTGTAGTAGTAGTAGTAGCAGTAGATGTAACAGTAGTTGTAGTAGTAGTAGTAGTAGATGTAACAGTAGTTGTACTAGCAGTAGTAGCAGTAGATGTAACTACGGTAGTTGTAGTAGCAGCAGTAGATGTAACAGTAGTTGTAGTAGCAGCAGTAGATGTAACAGTAGTTGTAGTAGTAGCAGTACTACTAGTAATAGCAGTAGTAGTAGAGGAAGCAATAGTAACAGTGGTAGATTGAGGAAAGTTTGTATAACCGGGAAACTCCTCCGTCCGGTCACAAAGCCACTACGCGAAGGTGTCCCTCTCCAGCATCCCCCCCCCCCCACATATGGAAAATATTTTATCCTGTAGATGCAACAATTCCGGCCCTACTTGAACCCACTTTAGGTGTGGACGAAGAAGATATACTGTATGTGTACCTTGCTGGTGTAATATGAGTGGAGGGGGAGAGGGAGGGTGGGGGAGGTAGGAAGATGAGGGAGGGTAAGGGAGGAAAGATAGCAGCAGGAGAGAGAGAGAGAGAGAGAGAGAGAGAGAGAGAGAGAGAGAGAGAGAGAGAGAGAGAGAGGAGTTTAGGCGGAGATAGACGGGTAAGAAAAAGGAGTGTGTTGAAGTATGTTAATTTCTCTCTCTCTCTCTCCCTGCCAAACCCGAAATAGAAAATTAAATAAACAGACCGGGTGGAATGTTAAAATATAGAGTGCGAGGGGTGTATAAAACAGTGCGAGGGATGTATAAAAGAGTGCGAGGGGTGTATAAAACAGTGCGAGGGGTGTATGAAATAGAGTGCGAGGGGTGTATGAAATAGAGTGCGAGGGGTGTATAAAAATAGAGTGCGAGGGGTGTATAAAAATAGAGTGCGAGGGGTGTATAAAAGAGTGCGAGGGGTGTATACAAAAGAGAGCGAGGGGTGTATAAAACAGAGTGCGAGAGGTGTATTAAAAGTGTGTGGGGCTGTATAAAGAAGGCAACAAAAAATACTTAACTCCAGCACTGAAAAGCATGTAACTTACACCATGCAATTCTACCCTCTCGATATTTCCTGAGAGAGAGAGAGAGAGAGAGAGAGATGCGTGGTTGTGAGAAGAGGAAATTATGATGAAGAGAAGCAAGTATCGTGAGAGAGAGAGAGAGAGAGAGAGAGAGAGAGAGAGAGAGGCGTGGTTGTGAGAAGAGGAAATTATGATGAAGAGAAGCAAGTATCGTGAGAGAGAGAGAGAGAGAGAGAGAGAGAGAGAGAGAGAGAGAGAGAGAGAGAGAGAGATGCGTGGTTGTGAGAAGAGGAAATTATGATGAAGAGAAGCAAGTATCGTGACAGAGAGAGAGAGAGAGAGAGAGAGAGAGGTGCGTGGTGAGGGTGTGAGAAGAGGAAAATATAATGAAGAGAAACAAATGTCGTGACGAAAGAGAGAGAGAAGAGAGAGAGGTGCGTGGTGAGGGTGTGTGAGGAGGAAATTATAAAGAGAAACAAGTGTCGTGACAGAGAGAGAGAGAGAATTATCCTTTTCTTTTCGTATCAAAAATACTAATGTATACTCTTTTCACCCTAACTTGGTCCAGATCTTCGTCCTTTTGCAGCTTAAGTTAGTGGTAGAAGAATATTACGGCTATACATCCTTTCCATGGCACTTCTTCGTGGCTAGGATCATACTTTGTTCTTAATCTACTGTTACAATTCAGGACTGACACTGGAGAGACGGCAATTTTAGCTCAAGTGAGAGAGAGAGAGAGAGAGAGAGAGAGAGAGAGAGAGAGAGAGAGAGAGAGTTACAAAAGGCGTTATGAGGTATTTCCCGTTTTACTTTTTTTTTTTTAAGGAGAACTGCGAAGGAAGACTGCAGGAACTTGCCATGTCACTTATTCTTCCTGCAGGTCAAAATCTCCTTGGTTACTAGTCAAATCAACCCTCCAGTCTGACTACACCTGGCTATCAACTGAGCTGAGAGGGGTTAGCGATCTGTCATGCTGGTGTAAACTCTCTGAACAGACGATATTTTTCAGCTTAGGAAAATCCCTCAGTAGTGAAGGAGTTAATGAAGTCTATGGCCCGTATTCGCATGGGTCAAGGAAGCTCCCCTAACACCTTTTCCTCAGCGATTTATTCTTGGGATCCGATTGGTTCATATCATTTTGCACCTTACCTATGCAGAGGAGGTCGATTTTAGAACTATTTAAGCAACACGAGCACGACAGCAACATATAAGCTAAATAGCCTAAATCGCTTAGGAGGAGATGTTAGGAAGAGTTAGAAGAGGAAGTCCTTAATTTGAATAAAACTGTTTGTTGGGGAGAAGAATGGTTTACAAGGACGTCATCAGAGTGAAGGGGTTAACAGGACGTGTTTGGTTGGTCTCACACACACAGCCTCCCACTGCTTCAAGGCATGCTCTCTCTCTCTCTCTCTCTCTCTCTCTCTCTCTCTCTCTCTCTCTCTCTCTCTCTCTCTCTCCGACCCTTCCTTACATCGTGCCATGAATCTGATAACATTCCTTTATTCTATTCCACTTATTTTTACTCTATTGTATTTATTTTATATTTACTGGTGGATCTGCCCTGGTACACAAACGTCCTCTATCCCCTCCCTATCCCCTGACAGGAGGATGGTGGACTGCAGAGGAGGGACAACTTCAATGGGTTTATGTTCAGATAAGCCTAGGGTTCTTCTACTGCTACTACGACTACTACTACTACTACTATGAATACTGGAAATGGCAAGAATAAAAAGCCCTCAGGTTAGTAGTAGTAGTAGTAGTAATAGCTGTAGTAGTAATAGCTGTAGTAGTAATAGCTGTAGTAGTAGTAGCAGTAGTAGTAGTGGTGGTTGTTATTGTAGCCCAGGTTCATCTAAAATGTGAACCCAGTGGACTACAGGCTTAAACTGCCCTTCTGCAGTCCACCATCCTCCTTTCGAGGGATAGGGAAGTAGTTGAGGGACGTTTGTATAGACGCAGTTGAGTCTCCTGGTTATATCCGTGCCACCACGTGAAGGCGCCCCACTCCTGCACCCCTTCTTAGGATTATGTGGCTAAATATAAAATTCAAACACAAAGCTGATTTACTTAAGATTTCAACTGTCAGATACCTATTTTACATTTAATTCGGCTATCTTCAACGAGAGAGAGAGAGAGAGAGAGAGAGAGAGAGAGAGAGAGAGAGAGAGAGAGAGAGAGAAATGTGGCGAGGGTGTGAGTGGAGAGGAATTTATAATGAAGAGAGAGAGAGAGAGAGAGAGAGAGAGAGAGAGAGAGAGAGAGGTTGTGGCGAGGGTGTGTGAGGGGAGGAAATTATAATGAGAAACAAGTGTGACATGAGAGAGAGAGAGAGAGAGAGACGTTTGAGGTTTCCCAGCCTTCCTAAGACCGGTTCTAGGCATACTTATGAATTCACTCTAACCAATTTTACTTGGCGCGTTCTCTCGTCCGTTGAGGGAGCTCCCTAACACCTTTCCTTAAGCGATTTTTTTTTTTTATTGTACTCTCCTCTTCAGTGTAACATAAATCCTTCTAATAACGCCATACCTTGCATAAATAACGTACAAAAAAGTATTAACCGGCCATATCCAAAAGTAAATCGCTCGGGAAGAGGTGTTAGGGAGTCTTTGCGATGGGTCCTGGGGGGTACGGCCTTTCTAAGTTTTTCCAAGTCACTACATTGAGAGAGAGAGAGAGAGAGAGAGAGAGAGGTGAGGGGGAACACACACACACACACACACACACAATAAATGACTACGATACGGCATCAGGACCGGTTAACGTTAATTCTCACAACACATTGATCACGTTATTGTACCATTAATCAACACTTGCTTTAAACTAAATATTCTAACTCACTTAAATAACACCGTAACTCAGATCCAAGAGATGCGAAATATACTGAAACATTGAGTACCTTAATGGAAAAAGCACACAGATTTGAAAGTACGGAATGTACGGGTCCGCGATCGAAAATTTTAGGGAACATGCGATACCAGCTGAGAACTCGCATCCTGGACATTCTCTCTCTCACACACAGGGTCACACATGCCTTCCCGCGCTATGCACAGATTTGTCGTTTTATTTTTTCGTCTAGATTTTTACTTCGTCTAGATTTTTATTATCGATACCCCGTTCTAACTTAGATTTGTGTTTTTCAGGAAGAAATAGAAACGTGGGATGGTTTTGCACCCTCCTTTCCCCTATCCTTCCAGCATTAGTCATAACCTACGATAATTTCTCTCGCGTAACTTAAGATTTTTTTTCTATAGGAGGAACAAGAGACATAGGAGGACGCCGCACCCTTTTTCTTAGCCAGCCTGCAGTAAAAAATCAGTTACGACCGGGAATCTATGGTAAAGATGTTGAATACCACCTCAGATCACACCCACGAACGCGGGAGTAGGGATTGCCAATGTGGATTTCGACAAAACAGGGTTACTAATCATCCACCAAACCCGCTAATGTCAAAAATACCCCGGCTAATACCATCACACCAGGCCTAAGGAGCCAGTCCTAGCATGTATTCAGTACGGACGGTGAGTATTAGCGAAGAAGTGGTGACATGAAAAATGCGACACGAGGGACTGCCAAAGCTCAGGAACCGTACTGTTGGAAAAATTTTAAGACATTTTTTTAATCAGAGTACCGTACTGCACATTTAACGACTTCCTGCATTTTATCTATCTGTGCATTTTGTTAGGATATTAAATCTCTCCACTTCCTTGAGTTATCTTCTCTCGCAACTCAGTTTTATTTCCTTCAGAATATTTGAATTTGTTTATATTAGAGTCCCACCCGGAGGACGCTACAGTGAGGGTGACCAGGTTTGGCCTTTTTAGGCCAAATTGGCCTTTTTGAAGGGCTGCTGGCCAAAAAAAAAAAAAAAATACAGTTTAAGGCCAAATGCTGTTTGGCTTTAAATTTGGCCTTTTTCAACCATTAAAGCTCACGGTCCCGATTTGGAGACTTTGTTTTTCTGCTTATATTTTTTCCCTAACACTAAAAAAAATTAGTAATGTAAAACTGCAGTGATAATGGTAAAACATGTATGCTTAATAGTTTGACAGAATATTTTAGGTTTGTAGCCCTGGCCCCTGATGTCAGTCATGTACTCGTGTCACTGTTTACGAAGACCATCTTAGGGGTAAGTTGGATTTTTGGCTTTGCTCTTGTTTGTACTAGTTACATCATTGGAAACAATTTATAATCCAACTTCAAGTTTATAGTGCATGTGCCTAGTGTGTCAAGTCATAAGAGAAACAGCTGTAATTATGATGTATACCATTATAACTGAATTATAGACATACAGCGTATGAGCTGTCACATATATATGAGCTGTCACACCAAGCTAAAATTACTTTTTCCAGTAATGAAGCTTGTACAAATATTCAGGGTAAGAGAACTCATGATCTTTCATTTGCTGAAATTGGAATTCCTTTAAAAGTTGACCAGCTGAAAAAATAGTTATTTCTGTAGCAAGGTGGTCAGTCTGTATGTCTGGCATAAGTAGATCTGTATCTTTATTATTTTTAGTGCAAATGATAATTGTGCAAATATCTGTGACCAGCGCCATCATATTTTCCTTTTTCTTAATGAATTACTGAATTGCCATATCAGGAAGCTGGAATTTTTTTTTTTTTTAACTGAAACTCGAACAAATATTCAAGATGACAGCGGTGTTGATACTTTCATTTGATGAAACTGATTTTTTAAAGTACATCATTAGCACAAATCTGATTAATATTGATGTAGTTTATCTGTCTAAATGTGTATTTTGTACTTTAATTGTTCTGTGATGTTACATTATGTGTTAAAAAATAAGCATTATTATGGAAATAAAAAATTTAAATCGTTTGGCCTTTTTTGGCCCATTTCTCTGACGAGTTTGGCATTTTATCATGAAGTCAACCTGTCAACCCTGCTATACTGGCCTCAATACCCAGACAGGACCAGCCTAGGTTGGGTTGGGTTAGGTTTGGTTAGGTATTGCTGATTATTTAAAGTTTCCTCTTTCAGTGAGTTATCTGCGTGCCAGTTGTCCAAATGCCTTAAATCCATGAATGAAAACTGTCCTAAGCATTTACCATAAAACCTATGTCCAAAATTACACACACACACACACACACACACACACACACACACACACACACTGCCCGAACTAATTTGAAGTTTTCCAAATCAGCTCCCTTTGTTCTTGCTTTACCCTCAACCCTTCCACAAAGATAACTAAATCGGATCGAAATTGTTTAAGTTGACCTTGCCATGACCTTGACCTCTGACCTATTGATCAATAAAATAATAGGTCATCTCCTTGGCTGACCCTCGGCATCTCCACTAAGTCTGGTTAATATCGGATCACATTTGTTGGAGAATATTAGGTCACTGGAGATCGGCCCCTTATCCGGTACGCCTATAACTCGGTCGTTTAATTGCATAGTCAGTCGGTGAGAGTTTAGAGGCCTGGTAGATCTAAAAACCAAAACATCATCACTACGTGCCCTGGCGAATAAATATACAGGTTAATTTATTATAACTACACCTTCCAATTAAGAGATCTGATGACCCACAACAGATACTTACTATTTCCGAAAGACTCCTTAATTCCGTGCACTGATATCAAGAAGCAGGCCACACGCCAAAAAATAAAACTTAATGTAGGCACAAGCGGAGAAACTGTGCAAGTAAAGCGGGAACAAACGGGGAACATACACCTCCCCGTCGACGGTTTGGTTGTAACTAATACTCCGCTCCTCGTACAAACCGCTAAGCTTGCTATCCAAAGTCGCTGGAACGTTTGTAAACACGAAAAATTCTCTCTAGAAAGTGCCAAAATCTCAAGAATATCAGTACGTCTTTGGAGGTAGAAGAAAAGGGAAAAGAAAGAAAGGAAGAAAATAACTAAAACGCTGCTAACCTTCTTGACAGATATTGAAAAGTATAAAGCTCGATCTAGCGGTCAAGCTAACTTGGTAACTTTGACGCCCTCCCAGCCAGTGAGTGTGTGAGTAGTCGTGGTGAGTGTTTTGTTGTGGGGAAGGCTGAGTAATCGCCCGAGGCAGGAAGTCCAGGGAAGGGAGGGACAGAGGCAGAAGGGAGTGACAAGGCAAGACGATGGGAAGGGATAGGAGCGGAGATGACCAGGAAGCAGAGGAAGAAGGTGAACGGAAAGCGATGGAGTGGAGAAAGGAAGAGATGGAAGACTGTAAAAATGGGAATAACAAAAAACACTGATAACAAAAGCATGAACAGGTTTTAAAGACGGATCAAGCCTTTATCTCTGGGAAATACATATTGTATTAGGAAAGGCACTACGACTATAGGCTGAAGGGACGTAGTGTGATGTGGGAGTGAGGGAGGTGAGGGCACTGAGAGATGTGGCTGGGTCAAGGGTAGAGGAGGGGGTTGTGGGGTTGGGGGAGCTTCGGTCTAGGTGAAAGTGCCGAGCCAGGTATAGGAACTGGCATTTACTGCGACTTGCAGCAGCGGATGATTTTACGTAAATATATATATATATATATATATATATATATATATATATATATATATATATATATATATATATATATATATATATATATATATACATATATATACATATATACAGTATATAGATATTTACTGGTGGAGCTGCGTTTTTTATGTACCCATTTCTGGTACATCACTGGCAAGATTTAGGATCTCTTTACATGGTGTTGCACACACACACACACACACACACACACACACACACACATTGATACGCTATGCCACTGAACCTCTTATAGTTAAGAGATATCGTTATCATATCAGTTCAGGTTAATCCCTTCAACCCACGGACGTCTTTTGTGGTATATTCCTGCTGCTGCCACACGATTGTATCCTGGTTGGGAGAGGCGCCCGGTACCGAGAGGGTTAACGAATGCTGCGTTTAATGCCTCTTGATAAAGTCTTTCCAGAAGCGAATAAGATTATTTGAGTATTTCAGAGAAAGAATGTAAATCACTCCGAAGATCACATACCTCCACTGACGCCAGTATAATTTATGATTTATGAATCGACCTCCGTCCAGCGTCGTTTGCATAGGTAAGTGGTTGTGTGGGCTTAATCTGTCCTCGTTGCACAGTATCAGAGAAGGCATACCTCCGACGCCATTAACATTTAATATTTATTCCTGCATCAGATCCGGATCAGTCTCAAAATTAATCGTCTTCCTTGACCCAGTGGCCACCTGTCCACCAGAGTTAATTGAAATCCGGGAACAACTTTTTGAGATATCTTGTCAGTAAACATACATACATACAGACAGACAGACGGGTGAGTACATAACCTCCTCCAACTTCGCAGGCAAAGGTGACCCCAGAAGAAGTCTCCTAAGTGAGGGTCAAGCACTGTACGAGTCCGCTCAAGACTGTTACAATATACGAAATAATGCTTTTCCATTCCTGAACATGATCTGGTTTTGTAGGAAGAATTAGAGACGAGGGAAAGGTCTGGTCTCTCCTTTGTTCTTTCATCAAAACTTAACCAAGGACAGTTTTTTCGTTGCGTTAGGAGCTTGTGACATCTTTTACGATTAATTTGGCATATATGATATTTTACTAGTCTCTTCTGTGCTCTTTATATGTTATTATGTTACTCTTTTCACTTTAACTTGGCCCAGGTTTTCGTCCTTTTGAAGTTTATTTCACCTAAGTCATTTGAGGAAAAAGATAGCACTACGTCACTACATCCTTTTCATAGCTCTTCTTCGTGACTAGTATCGTATTCTAGTGTTATTTTATTTCCACAACTCAGCTTTCAAAGTGGAGAGACGGCAATTTTAGGCCAGGTTAGAGTAAAAGGAGTATAGACGATTTTTTTTTTTTTTTTTTAGCTCTGGGGGTGACTTTTTAAACTGAGAAGGGCTGAATAAAATCGTCTGGTGGCGCCAAGCATAAATTGAACAGAGCACGTTATCGGATTGAATGCTAATAACCTTTCCAATTTGCAGAATAATTCGCCGAGAAAAAGGTGCTGAGGATCAACTGAAGGCCGCGAGAGCTGGATGAGTAGTACAGAGTCCGTCAAAAGTAAGGTAAGAATTGAAGGTTAGTTTGGAAGGCATAAAACATACAGTGAGGCTTTCAGTTTTAACACGATTATGGATGTAATTCACCGGGTCGGTCGGGATCACTTGATGGTCGTGATCGTCAGCATTTTACCCTCCCGGAAGGGAGCCGAGAGCTCATATAGTCCGATCTAAGGGCAAGGCTGTGACCTTCACACACCCACACACCCGTCCCCTTGCTCGAGGGGGACAGTAACCACCCACTTCGTCAGTGAAACTTTTCGCAACCTGAGCAAGGCGCGAACTCCCGTCTACCAGATGGCAAGCGAGAACGTTACCACTGCGCCAGCGAGCGGTGTGTGTGTGTGTGTGTGTGTGTCCCCTACAGTAAATTCAAGTCCCTACACCGATTTTTGGTGCACCCTGTAGAAGCGGTGTTGCCTTAATGATGGTGGAATTAAATTGGTATCATCCTGTCATTGTTGGTTTGGTGTGTGTGTGTGTGTGTGTGAGAGAGAGAGACAGACAGACAGAGAGAGAGAATAAGACAGATGGAGAGTTTGTGTGTGTGTGTGTGTGAGAGAGAGAGAGAGAGAGAGGAAAATTGGGCGGGTCGAGAGATGGATGGAACAGGAGGGACTGGTGCCTGTTGTTGGCTGGTGGGCAGGACAGGGGCAGTACACCCTGTGAAATATGGACATTGTCGATTGACCGGTATGGGTCCATCTTCATTAACCCCTTCAGTACAACGGCGTCGTATATTTCGTTTTATCTATCTATCTGTCTATCTATCTATCTATTTATTTTTCTTACCTCTAGACAGCTTGACTCATCTCTGTAAACCCTTCTCGTAATGACAGTTACAATCTTCTTTATCTCTCTTACTCTTCTACATTCACTCACAGTTCAGTAGCATCTTCTTGTGTTTAGAGCTGGAATTTAGAGCTAGAATTAGAGCTAGAGGTAAGAACTAGAGGTTAGAGCTAGAGGTGAGAGCTAGAGTTTAGAGCTGGAATTTAGAGCTAGAGTTTAGAGCTAGAATTTAGAGGTAGAGTTTAGAGCTAGAATTTAAAGCTAGAGTTTAGAGCTAGAGTTTAAAGCTAGAGCTGTATCAACCATGAGAGTCAACCCTTGCTTTACTGTGACTATTTTTTTATATTTTTCCTGTTGACAGACGATTTTGTTAAGATTTGGAAACAGCTCCTAGGTCTTTATAAAAAATAAAAGTCGGCTTAATGGAGAGGGTGTGGCAAAGCGGGGAGTAAGAATACGTTTGAATTTTTATTTATTTATTTTTTGTTTGGTGCTATGTCCTGCCCCCCCCCCCCCCAAGCACCTGAAGGAAAACGGGAAAATCATAGGACGTTCGTTTTTCCTGTCGTGGGATGATCTATCTGTCTATCTATCTATAGCCCGACGCCCTAATCCCGCAAAGGGTGGCCGCAGACAAAACGCCTCCAAGTCGCTCTGTCACCCACCATTTGACTACCCTCCCCCCAACTCACCCCCCCTCCCTCATATACCTCTCAACTCCATCCCTCCACCTCATCCTCGGTCTACCTCTCCCTCTCCCTCCCTCCACCTCACCTACATACACCCTCTTAGTCAGTCGTTCATTCTCCATTCTCTTCACATGTCCAAACCACCTCAGTGTATTTCTCCTAATCTTCTCAACCACATCCACATCCACCCCACAGCGTTCCTTCACTTCTTCATTCGTCAACCTGTCCCTCCACGTCACTCCACATGCTCCTCTCAAGTAACTCATTTCCACTGCTCTCACTCTTGACTTGTTCCCCTCTTGCAAGGTCCATGCCTCGCTTCCATACGTCAGGGTAGGGATCACAGTACTATCATGCAGTGACTTCTTAACTTCCATACTCACCTTCCTATTTCTCATCACTGCTTTCAGTGTACGAACAACCTTCCTTCCCTGCTGTACCCTTTCACGCACTTCATCCCCCAAAGTTCCATCCTTGCTCATCACACTACCCAAGTACTTGCATGCACTCACATTCTCCATATCCTCACCATCCAACCTCACTGCACACTCTGTGACTTCATTCCTCTCAAACACCATAACTTTACTTTTGTTTACATTAACTTTCAGATTCCTCCTCCTACACACTGTCCCAAATTCCTTCACCAAACCTTGCAACTCCCATTCATCTTCACTCAACAGTACTGTATCATCAGCAAACAGTAACACCGGAAGCTTCCAAATCTCACCCTCATTCATTAGAGCCACCCCCACATCCACTGCCCTACCCTGCACCTCCTTTACAACCCCATCCATGTATATATTAAACAGCCATGGAGACATCACACAACCCTGTTTCAGTCCCACATTGAGATCAAAGAACTCACTCAGCTCACCATCCACTCGCACCGTAACCCTAGCTCCCTCGTACATACTCTTCACAGCACTCAACAATTTCCCCTCCACTCCATATATTCTTAATACCTTCCACATACCTTGCCTATCTATTCTGTCATAAGCTTTCTCCAAGTCCATGAAGGCAGAATACACTTTCCTTCCCTTCTCAAGATACTTCTCCACTAAACATCTTAAAACAAATATCTGATCTACACACCCTTTTCCCTTCCTAAATCCCCCTTGTTCTTCTCCAACTAGCTCCTCTGTCATATGCCTAACCCTATCAATGAGTATTCTGCCATATATTTTACCAGTCACACTAAGTAGGCAAATACCCCTATGGTTACCACATACTTCTCTCTCTCTCCTTTTCCTTTGTATAAAGGAACAATTATACCTGATTTCCAGTCCTCTGGAACCCTTCCCTCTTCCCAAGCCATGAACAGTAAGATAAATGGAAGAAGGGGAAATGTTAGCCAGCAATAAGGACACCAACAGCACTATTAATAGAGTAGTAGTAGTAGTAGAAGTAATAGTAGTAGTAGTAGTAGTAGTAACAGTAGTAGCAGTGTTTTTATTGTAAAGTGATATAAAGTGTCATCACGAACCACGACAAAACACACACGTGCTTACATTTAGCGTCTGGTTCGTTAATATATTCTGATGTTATTTATACAGTGAATAGACAGATAGATAAATAGATTAATAGATACAAACTTGTATTACCTACAACACAGCTCGACAACAACATACAGTACAGAGGCTTTACGGATATCCTGCTTCAAAATAGCGTAAACTCATAACGCTGTGGAGGCGCCAGGAGTGAGGGGCGGGTTTTTCCACCGCTCTGCACCTCACGCTCATGTTGGATGGCTTGCTGGCTAGGGGAATTTGTCCTCTTCTTGCCTCTTGCCCTCCTCTTCTTGCCTCACCTCCTCTTTCCTCTCCAGTCCTTGGTGCGTGTCAGGACTACTAGGCTTCAGTGAACGGGATATTAAATTTGTGACCGGAATCAGACATAAAATATGGAAGATATACGATACAGGATTTGGTGTAGGTTAACTGATACTTGCATGATATATAGTACTTTATTAAGGCAGTGAATATTTGTACAGGCCATACACAGAGATGACCAGGAATTATGCATTTTACACACACACACACGCACACAATATAGTAGATAGATAGATAGACAGATAGACACGTATGACCTCTTTTCCCACCTAAGGATGATGTGAAAAAGGGTCTGGAAATAGGAAAGACCTAACATCGAGCTGGCAGAGCACCCTCGTCTGTGTGGACCTCGAACCCACCTCGCCACTGCAGGCCTAAGAGATGTGTAAAGTTATGACTCCCCTTCTTTCGAATCCACACATCCCTACCTGTTGCAGTGTGGGTGGCAGTGAATTTAAGTTTTTCCGTCCATGCAAGAGGAAAGAGGAAGCTGGGAAGAGGGAAAACTATTAAAACCATGCAGTCTAGAGAAATAGGCACACACCACACACCATTCAAGCCCGCGAAATATATATACACTTAACTAATGACTATGTATATGAGTTCTAGAGCATTGTATGTACAGGGTCTATGAGAATGACAAGGCAATGAGTACGGAGACCTGTTTAGACCAAGGACTGGGTTTTGTACTCGTATTATCCAAAGACCTTAACCTTGAATCATAGGTTAGGTTAGGTGAGGTTAGTTAGGTTAGGTTAGGTTAGACTAGGT
This sequence comes from Coenobita brevimanus, assembly GCF_032717465.1. NCBI lineage: Eukaryota > Metazoa > Arthropoda > Malacostraca > Decapoda > Coenobitidae > Coenobita > Coenobita brevimanus. The sequence goes on along the minus strand of NC_136982.1, from coordinate 2,621,523 downwards.
TAGGTTAATCTATGCGTCGTAACGTGCCTAAAATGTGTGGATGAGGTATTGTTCTTTTACTTTATCCTGGGTCCCTATTTTCATCTTTTCCAGCACATTTCACGTAACTCAGGGGCAGAAAAGGACAGTGCTACGGCAATACATCCTCTCCACAGCACTTCTTAACGAGCACCATAATGTTAATCTGCCACAACTCAGCATTCAAGATGGAGAGATGGCAATTTTAGGCCAAGTTACAGCAAAAAGTGTATAGCGAGTATATCGAACCTTACCCCACAAGTATGGTAATATTGGTAGGATTCATATAACAACGACGAGGGTAATGAGATGTAATAAGCACAATTAATGGCTTAGGAAAAGGTGTTAGGGAGCTTCACATCTTCCTGACTAGCATCATTATCTAGTGTTAATCTGCTGTTACAAGTTAGCATTCAAGATGGAGAGATGGCAATTTCAGGCCAAGTAAAAGGAATACAGTTTATAATCTACTCTGCCAAGGTGTCCATCATAATCTGTTCGTGGGTGGACACCGAAGAGTACTTTCTCGCAGACGGAGTTTCGCTTCCCCTCCTCTGGTCGTGGGCATCTGACCCTGAGTTGTGCTTGTGACCCGTGGAGAAGAAGATGTTGGACACGGCAGACAGCTTCCGTGGCAGTGACGTGACGGAGGTTTTCCTGGAGGCGTCAGACATGTCCACACTGAGGTTCTTGGTGTGGCTGGGTGTGGCGGTGGAGGTGCCCCGAAGTACACCCACAGACTGGCTCACTTTGGCTACGCGAGGCCGCCACGCTGAACGAACCTGTAGAGTGTGGGCAATATCAGAACGCTGGCATCTTACGTGGTGGTGGTAGTTGTAGTAGTAGAGTAGGAGTAGGAATAGTAGTAGGAGGTGGAGGAAGAGGAAGACCAAGAGGAGGTGGAAGGCTCTTACTACCAGGCCATTTTCTTACCTCAAATGTTTATCAAAGGTTAGGTTAGGAATTGATTTTGAGAGGTTAAATTAGGTTAGGTCAGGTTTGGGTGGGTTAGGTAATAATTTTTAGAGTTACGAAAAGGCACCTTAGAAAATATTAGACAGCGAAATGACCTCGAAGCAATATGTCATAGTAACGATAAGACCCGGAACAAATTGTCTTAGCAGCGAAGTGTCAAGGAAGCGAAACAAGGAACGAGCTACCTTAGAACCTTGACATTAGTTGAACCCTTTGTTGAACCCTCTAATAGGTTCTTCTTCTCCCCAGACGATTTTATCCAGCTTAGGAGGGATTTTTGCGAACTGAAGGGGTTATATATGGCCCTCATCAACTCCTTCTTTACGAAAGGTCTTTCCCCGCTTGAAAAATCGTCTGAAAGGGGTCAACTTGGCACTGAGGTTTAATTAAGATTCTCTCTCTCTCTCTCTCTCTCTCTCTCTCTCTCACCCTCACGTCTTTTCCTTTCTTTAAACGACCAAGACAAACCCTGCCATTTTCTTACTTTCTTGAGGTTGTCTTTATTGCAGATGGCCACCAGAAAGATGAAT
>NC_136982.1:2520000-2617500 GCF_032717465.1 Coenobita brevimanus | reverse complement strand
TCAGTATTTATAACGAATACAAAGAACACTTAAATTAATTCTTGTTATTAGGAAGAGTTTGATATTTGATGTGTGTCATGGTAACTTCATATTAACAGTATTCAGTATTTATCATAGTCACGAAGAAGTGCTCTGGGAAGAATATAGAGCCGCAGCGTTGTCGTATTCTGCCACTGACCCACGTGAAATAAGCAGCAAATAGACAAAACTCTTGGCCAGATTAAGGAAAAAGGACAAAAATCTTGGCCAAATTAAGGATAATGACAAAAATCTTGGCCAAATTAAGGATAATGACAAAAATCTTGGCCAAATTAAGGAAAAAGGACGAAACTCATGGCCAAATTAAGGAAAAAGGACAAAAATCTGAGCCAGGTTAAGGAAAAAGGACAAAAATCTTGGCCAAATTAAGGAAAGGACAAAAATCTGAGCCAGGTTAAGGAAAAAGGGGAAAAAATCTTGTCCAAATTAAGGAAAACATATGAAAATCTTGTCCTGGTTAATTTAGATCAATGGTCCTCAAATTATTTTCAATCTCGGCACCCCAAGTCCACCAGATGCCCCTTTTCTAATATCATCACTTCTTTCAACTATCATTTTCCTGTAAAAGGACTGTGTTTTTTGCTTTGTTTTTACCTGTACTAGCAAGAACCCTGGCATACACGAAATTGGTCAGTTTTTTTCGTGCTGCCTTTCTGGATACCCCCAAGAACCCATTTTGCTGTCCCCTAGAGGTACTGAGACACTGCCTTAACAACACCTGATTTAGGAGGACTGTTGGACTTACCTCAGCGTTGACCACATATCAAAGCACATCACGTTAAGCCAGAAGAACATAGCGAGGGTGTTGACGTGGCCGAAGAACGCTGAACGCAAGAAAGAGAGAGAAATATAGTGTCAGTTTATTTTATGCTCATACAGGGTGTTTGAAATGTTAGCACCCCACTAGAAATTCATCTGATGGTATCTTGTGTGTTGTGGTGATGGCTGAGTATGCTGGTGTGGGCGTGGGTGTGGCAGTGGGAGTAGGAAATGAATAGCTGAGTCTTTTTCTTCATTGTCAATTTTTGCCTTGTCACTCATCTTTAATTAATGGCATATAGTTACATGAACAGCTGTTTTCCTTTTGCGTATTTCTTGCTTTTCAATTACATCACATATATAAATGAGCACAAAAACTGCTTAACTAAGAAATCAGGATCAAAAGAGGCAAGCAGTGATGTATGTCAGTTAGCACAAACACTGCATGATTAAAAGACTAGAACCAAAGTCAGATTATTACGCTAACTGCTCAACTTTTACCTATTCGTCCTTCTTCAATAAATTATGTAAAGCGACACAGTTACAGCTAATTTACATATGCCAATTAACAGCACATTATTAGCACAGGTATCTCATAATTAAAAGGTCAAAACCAAGAAGTAGCGTAATTAAACTCACCTGCGACGCGACATTCAGTATCGTTCAGGTGTGGCATCTCGGTGACGACGATGATGCTGAGGTGGGTAGCTATCATCGCCACGGCCATGGACACCAGACAGCGGCCATTGGTGCGGTCCCGCAGGTCAGGAACGCCCAGGTAGATCAGCACAGTGGCAGTCAGGAACACGCAGGACACCCCACGCAGGACAGTTACCAGGGTGTGTTTCCAGCTGCATTCTTCTGCGGCCTTGGGGGGGCAGATGAGAGCAACGAGAGAAACGGATAAATCATTGTGCAGTATGAGGTCAGTACAGTAGTCGGTGGGCGGGTAACTGTTGGAATACTGACTCAGGTGTAAGGAGCCGTTCGTCAGGAGGTAAAATTCGTCCTTTTCCGTGCGGTTTGGACTATAAAACAAGGGATTGCTGCAGAGAGGCAGGCCGTCGACAAGTCTCCAGTCTTCTGCAGGAGGTACAATGGCGGAGTGGTTCCTGTGGTCGTGGAAAACCGGCCGCCACTTTTCTTCCTCAGTCATGACATCCATGCACCCAACACCGTAGATCAACTTTCCATCCGGGCAGCATTTTCGTGTACAGGTTACATCGCTGCATATTTTCTGATGCTCCAGTTTGCGATCCACTGCGCAGACTTTGGCGATGTAGACAAGCTGACCATTTTCACCTCTCTTCATTCCTACACAGTAATCCTTTTGATTACTGAACAGCACTTCCCTTCCTAATTTTAACTGTGCTTGCTGATTCTTGTACAATAGTTTACTGCCCTTAGGACTCAAGGTGACATAGGTGACACGAGTAACCTCATCATCGTCATCAGAGCAGGTCATGTCCACCGTCTCCCTCACAACCCCCCTGCCCGACACTGCCTTCTCATTCCAGACAAAGACGGGCGGCGCAAAGACGCTGTGGTTCCCATCTGGTCGGCAGGAACCCTCATCTAAAATATAACCCTCGGGGCAGCACTGGGTCACTGAGGGCGGCGGTAGGCATGCGCGTCCTACCATTATAACTCTTCCATCTGATGGCGCGTGCTCAATGCAGTAATCTTCAAGAAGCATATTTCCACTCTCCCACAGAATGGTACCATCGGGCATGAGAAACAGAAAACTCCCCAAGGGAAAGGTGACATAAGTGAAGCCTTCCTTACAAACAGGCTCTCCTATACTCACGGCACTAAAGTCACTGGTGTTACGATCGAAGTGACCCTCTGGACCTAAACATGGCACAGTTGTTATCGTCGCCACACACTGATCCACAAACCACACTTCATCCCTTTCACATTTACATTTCCGTAGCGTCACGTTGCTAAAGGTGTCGGAGGAAGGCAATGACTGTGGCGAGACTGTGATTGTATCCTGAGTGATGGGTGAAAGAGTAGTACTGATTGTTGAGGCCGTGGTGGTGGTGGTGGTGGTGGTGGTGGTGGTGGTGGTGGTGGTGGCGGCAGAACTCAGCGTGGCCAGCAACACAGCACACAGCACTTGAACTCCCACATTCCTAACGCCTGGAATTCCCTGCCTCAGACTCATTCTGCTCAAGTCAGTGCAAGCGTACCTGGAGAAAAAAAAAATAATGTTAATTAGGCGTCACCGCTGGCCTCTCTCGCTCCAACCCTAAGCAAAATCTGATCAAAGTCAATTGGGGTACGAGGAAATGGGGCCACCTAAGATATCCATCATATTAGAAGAGAATTTACTTTGTGGCTTTTGTTGTTGATGATGTTGTTTCTGAGCCCCGGTCACGCTTGGCCCAGCATACCCGTCGACCGCAGGTAATCAACTGCCTATGCGGGGTATGTGTTGGGGAGCAAAAGTTTGAGAAGAGATGACAAAAAATGACATGAACTCACAAAAAGGTTTATAACGCGCGCACGCGCGCACGCACGCACACACACACACACACACACACACACACACACACACACACACACACACACACACACACACAGTACGCGCTAATTTTAACGTAAGTCGGCTACGGCATTCATAAGATATTATGTTACCATACATACATACACGTACATTCATAGACATACATACATACATACATACATAGCCTACATACATACATACACATACATACATACATACACACACATACATACATACATACATACATTCATACATATGAGTACATTAGACACAGAAACCCACTCGATATCGTCACTGATTATATCAATTTCTTTAAACTTTCTAGGATCAAACTTCGACTGCCTCAAATCGACTGCCTCAAATCGACTGCCTCAGATCTACTGCCTCAGGTCTACTGCCTCAAATCGACTCCTAATCTACCTTTATTAACTCTACGATGTCGATTATTCCGCCTTTTTCCCGCCTCTCTCACGCGCCTTACCTCAGCTTAGGGAGCATACCTCTCGTCGTGACGGGGTGACAAGCGCTCTGGCACCGACGGGCGTAACAGGCAGTGACGGTGACGGCACTGAAAGTGGAAGCTGCCTGGCCCGTGTTTTCATCGGTAGGGGAGATACCGTGTCGCCTCCTAGTATGCGATTTATTTTGCTTTACACGCTTCCATATCCCCTTTATTACTAATGCTTTATGTTACTGTCACTATCGAAGTTAAAAAATATTATTCACATTAGAGATACTAGTAAAGTTTAACATAAAAATAATAAGTGGATGAGAGAAAGATGCAACGTACTGTCCTCAGTCTGACAGTGAGAAGACAGTATTATCCTCCTTCTCAGTACTGTGCCTGATAAACATTGATATTCTCTTCTATATTATCAGTTTAAACCGTATCACTGTTTTGAGATGATTATTGAGAGGAAGTAGGTGTAAAAATAAAATAATAAATCGCCTAGGAGAAGGGGTTCAGGTGTCCCCCTTATGGCAACGAGAATCCTTTGCGTTATCGTTCTCCGTAGCTTGTCCACGCAGCTCACCACTTCCGGACGAGGATCTCATAAAGTCGGTGTTTCTGTACTCATTACTGGCCCCTTCATCCTTATGTCCTAGAGAGCGAGGGACACACACACACACACACACACACACACACACACACACACACACACACACAGCACTGGACTGAAGCGGTTGCAGGAGACTTTCTGATAGAGATTTTTTGTAACCCCTTCATTTCGAGAGGCTGATGATGATGATGATGATGATGATGACAGTGATGATGATGATAATGATGATGAGGAGGAGGAGGAGAAAAATTATGATGATGATGGTGTGATGATGATGATGAGGATGATGATGATGATGATGAGGAGGAGGAGGAGGAGGAGAAAAACGATGATGATTATGATGATAGTGATGGTGATGATGATGATGATGATGATGAGGAGGAGGAGGAGAAGAAAAATTATGATGATGATGGTGTGATGATGATGATGATGATGAGGAGGAGGAGGAGAAAAACGATGATGATTATGATGATGATGAGGTGGAGGAGGAGAAAAATGATGATGATGATGGTGATGATAATGATGATGATGATGAGGATGAGGAGGAGGAGGAGAACGTTGCAATTATGATAAGAGGCAAAACTCGAAAGGTGTGTGTGTGTGTGTGTGTGTGTGTGTGAGGGGGAGAGGATGTGTGCGTATGTAATTATGTGTGTGTGTAGGTGTTTTGTCTTGGGTTCGTATATCATAGGAAATTACACAATCCTATATATAGAATTAAAGCAAGGCGGTGCACGTGAGAGAGAGAGAGAGAGAGAGAGAATTACATGGTTGAGAAGATATATGTGAGAGACTAAAGTAGAAAGGTACTTGGGAGATACGAAGAAGGAGGAGGAGGAGGAGAAGAAGAAGAAACAAAAGAAAAAAAAGAAGACGGAAGAAAAGAAGAAGGAGGAGGAGGAGGACGAGAATGAGAAGAATATGAAGTAGAAGAGTCATGCCTATTGACAGCACGAGGGACCTAAGGCATACCCATTATCTTCTAAGTCTTAACCTTCCCCTAGAATACGTCTCCCAGGTCCTCGGTCTGTCTGTTGGGTGAAAGAGACAAGGGGGGGAAAACAAACTGAATCCACTTGTCTGACCGGCACACGTGAGAGGGGAGGTGTGAGGACAGATGGGGAGGGAGGGAGGGAGGAGGGGGAGGAGAGAGATTATATAAGCTATGGAAGGGTACTCTGGGATTCCCCCTACCTACTCTCCCCCGAAGTGGTGTGTGTGTGTGTGTGTGTGTGTGTGTGTGTGTGAAGAGCAGGAGCGATTCTTCTTCATCCTCAGTCTAGAACCTCAAACAAAAACAAAACAAAACAAAAACATTATCACCGAAAAATTTGTAGGAGCGTCACCTTGAGGGAGAAAGACAGAGGGGGGAGGAAAATGGGAGGTAGGAGGAGGAGAGCTGAGGATGGAGGGAGGAAGAAGAGAGACGGCGGAGGGAGGAAGATGGAGAGAGGAGGAGGAGGAGAGAAGGAAGAGGAATGGGGTAAGAAATCCACGGTAACCTTAATAATAATAATAATAATGTTGTGTGGTAAATAATCTCTCCAACATGCCAGGCAAAGGTGACTGTGGAAGCGAAAACGGAGAGTGGATGATCTGTTACTTCTAATCCTACCGTAAAGGAGCGAGTGTGAAGCGAATAGAAGCTAGTGCAGACGAATAGGAGCGAGTATAGAGCTAAAAGGAGCTAGTGCAGAGCTAATAGGAGCGAGTGTGGAGCTAAAAGGAGCCAGTGTGGAACTAAATAGAGCGAGTGTGGAGCTAAAAGGAACGATTGGAACAAAAGTGAACAACTTTTTTGGGGGAAATTAGCGACTGTGGAATAAAAATAGCGAATGTGGAACTAAAAGTAGCAACTGAAAGAGAGAGAGAGAGAGAGAGAGAGAGAGAGAGAAAGGGGGGGAATCTCCCTTCTCCCGTTGAGTCCCGGATTTTAGCATCACGAAGAAGACCCCGGACTTAGAAACTTACGATCATAACCGGACTTATAAACAGACTTACGATCATTACCGGACTTATAAACAGACTTACGATCATTGCCGGACTTATAAACAGACTTACGATCATTGCCGGACTTATAAACGGACTTACGATCATTGCCGGACTTATAAACGGACTTACGATCACTGCAGGACTTATAAACAAACTTACGATCATTACCGTACTTATAAACAGACTTACGATCATTACCGGACTTATAAACAGACTTATAATCACTGCCGGACATATAAACAAAGTTACGATCATTACCGGACTTATAAACACTTACAATCACTGCCGGACTTATAAACAAACTTATGATCACTACCGGACTTATAAACAGACTTACAATCACTGCCGGACTTATAAACAGACTTACGATCATTGGTGAATAACAAGATTTTTTTTTTTCCCATGAAGAACTAAACTCGTGGGAAAACTTTACATTCTCCCTCTCCATCTCCATATTACAAAAAATCAGATATGGGTTGTATTTGAAGTCGTTCCGGAGTCGTAACACTTTTGCCTTTACGATTTATGTAGCCTATTCCTCACTGATATTTTCCTTTAGGTTCGTTATATATTTTGAGTACGGACAGAGTTTGCCTCAGTAACGCACAAGAGGACAAGAAAGTGTACTAGGCAGAGTAATTCGGTAATGGAAATTTGGTACGAAATCTCTAGTGCCAACGCTGTAGTCATTTGTTTACATCTGATGGAACTGGCACTACAAATTTAAGTTGTGGCTGAATAAAAACAAGTAAGCCTTCGTTATGTGGTAAGAATTGAGTTTCCTTGGTTATTAGACACACCAACCCTTCCATCTGACTACACTTGGCCATCAGCTGAGGTAAAAAGGGGTTAGGGATCTTTGTCAGGTTCGAATAAATACACTATAGAATGTGGTCACGCAGTTGAGGTCATTCTAGTCTCCTCTTGCCCTTCCTCTTTTCCTTTCCGTTCCCTTCTCTTTCATGCATTTTTTTTTATCATCCTGTTGTCGTTTCCCTCCCAAGTTTCTTTTCTTTTCCCATCCGTTCCTTTCCGTTCCCTTCCCTTCCTTTCTCCTTTCTCTCTTCCACATTTGTATAATTCTCCCTCTCTCGTCATTCCAAGATTCCTTTTCCTTCTTTTGCATCATCCTCTTGCTCTCCTTGCCTTCTTTTCCTTTTCTTTCCCTTCCCTTCTGTTCCATACTACCCCGTCCTTTCCCTTCCCTTCCGCACCCTTTCCCTTCTTTCCCTTGCATCATCGAATTGTCTTCCCTTCCCTTCTACTTTATTTAATTCCCTTCTTTTTCCATTCATCGTCCTGCATCTCCTCCCTTCAGTCTCTCCTCTTGGTACTGGATAAGGACGCCTTCAAGTGGTGGCACCGATATAACATGGCGGTGGAGCTGCCCGGTTATACAAACGGGCCCCAGCTCCGTCCCTATTCCCCGAAAGAAAGATGGTGGACTGCAGGGGAAGGACGATTTCAGCCTGCAGTCCACTAGGCTCACGTTTCACATCAACCAGGGCTACAACAACAACAACCACTATTACTACTACTGCTACTACTACTCTCCGCACCCTTTCCTGTCATTACCAACATCCTCTCTTGCTCTCTCAACCCCCTCAGCTCCTTCACATCATATGTATTTCATTCTCGCCATCTCCAGACGATTTTATTCAGAAAAGGGGTGACGGTTTGGAACAGAGGAATAGATATAACCTTCTCTCTCTCTCTCTCTCTCTCTCTCTCACTCTGTTCACGAGGAGAGGTCAAGGCAAGAAATGAAAGACAGAAGTAAGAGAGCTGAAGGACCAACATGAGTCTCGTAACAATAGTGTGTGTGTGTGTGTGTGTGTGTTTTCAAGTGGAGGTCGTGACGCCATAAAGCAGTGTAGCGACGCGAGGCCCAGGCGTCACCCACACATCCGCCATGATACACCAACATTTCCACCATTGCCCCAACCCTCATTTCTGTTAACCCCTGTGACGCATAGTGCATTTAACTCTTATCTCCAGACGATTTCCTTGAGTTTGAGGGGGGAAACCAGCTTGTGGAGGGGTTAAAGGAGACGGTTTCTATATTATCCGCTACAAATGGTCTCTACATCTTAACAAAATCGTGCAGAGATAGAAGGGATGAAATAGTAACTCCCCTTCCTATTTCCAGACGATTTTCTTCAGTTTGCAGGGAGAAACCAGCTTGTGGAGGGATTAACGGAGACGGTTTCAATCTTCACCGCTACAAATGGTCTCTACATCTTAACAAAATCGTCCATAGGTGACAGAAATGAAATAGTAACTGCGTATTGTTAGTCTATGTCCCTACGGCTGAAGAAAATCGTCTGGAGAAGACAAATTCAAAAATACGTCATCGGGCTGAAGAGACAAACTAGGAAGAAATAGAAATAATCAAGACCTAAATATAACCCATAGTTCTTTCACCTTAACTTGGCTCAGGTTTTCGTCCATACACAGCATATGTCACGTAGCTCAGTGGCAGACAAAAGACAATGTTACAGGTGTTGCATCCTTTCCACAGAACTTCTTCGTGACTTCATCATATTCCGGTGTTAATTTACTGTTACAGCGCAGCATTCATGAAGAGATGGCAATTTTAGGCCAAGTTAGAGAGGACGGAGAGGAGAAACTAACAAGAAGAGTGTATGTGAAAGTTGGAGACGGGGAGAAGGAGGGGGAGACCAAGGATGAGATGAAGGGATGGAGTGGAGAGGTATATAAGAGAAGGGTGGGGTGAGTTGGGGGAAGGGCAGCGTAATGGTAGGGGACAGGGCTACTTGGAGGCAATTTGTTTATGCCACCCCTTACGGGATAGATAGATAGATGGATAGATAAAGAAAAAATGGTATATTCTCTTTACCGTGAATGGCATTTTGTAAGCAGTAAGGATCAATCACAACCATCCCTTACTAGACCACCAGGCTTTGGCAACAAAAAACAAGGCATGAACAAGCAGTAAAACATGTGCGAAAAAAAAGTCCACCACCAGATTATTGGTAATTGAATAGGGGGAAAAACGAGACCAAGATCACTAAAATTGGAGAGAAAGGCTGAACAGACTTCATTCAGAGCTTCATAACTAGGAAAATAAAACTAGTAATAATAATAATAATAAATAAATAAATAAAGAGCAAGAGCAATAAAGTCTACAATAATCTAGAAGCTCCTGTAATAACTGTATGCTGTGGCGGTTGGTGCGAATAGACTTATGTGGATTTGAAATGTTGGACTTGCCTCGTCTTTCCCGCCTGGAGACCCTCAACACAAGGACAGTATTGAAACAGTGTGGGTTCAAGCGCCTGGCCACAAGGGCATTATTAAACAGTGCTGCTTTGTTGGCGTTTTCGTTTTACTAGTAGTGCATTAAGGCGCGACTGTGAGGCGATGTAGTCAAAACACGGTTAAATTACAATAAAAATCTTGTACTGCATGCAAAATGAGATCACTGGCTGGCTTCTTCCGTCTTCCCCACACCACACCACACCACATGCATCTCCAGCCACAGGGGTGAGATGCCAGGCGTGTATATGTGAAGTAAATGTAAATCAATGCGTATAATTCAAGGAGAAAATTAAGCTTTATCTGTTTGTTTACGTGCGCGGTGGGACATTTAAATACCCGCCTTCAGCCATGTCACACCCACACCCACCCACACACACACCCACACCCTCACACACCCACACCCACACACTATTTATTTATCTATATTAAAAACTTATAGCATACAGGATTGAAAATACCATAACCATCCCAGATATCCTTGCTTTCACTGGGCGTGCTCTTTCAAAACGTGAAAATTGTCGAGTTTCTCCACATTCTCTCTCGATGCGACCCTTAACTCCATTAGGTTATGGCTACTACTCAGCGCAGTACCTGTTTTCCCGAGTTACAAGAAACCATTTGGCTTTTCGCTCAATATAAAGCCACCTGAAGGTAGCACTACATCAAGTGAGTGGATGGTTGACGCCCCTCTTTAGCCCATGATAAGAATAAGATGTTGATATTCACCTCATCAGATCATGAAGGGTGGAGTGGGTGGACAGGAGTGGGTGGGATGGGCTGAGTTGGTGGTGGATAGTGAGGCAAGCTGGAGGGACTGAGGTGGAAGGGTGGAAGTCAGAGGTGGAGGAGCAAAAAGTGGATGGAGTGGATGGGAGTGCTGCGACAGGTGCTTCATCCTCCCTAGCACCTCGTCCTTAGCGATTTATTTTTGGATATGACTGGTTAATATCCTTTTGTACGTTATTTATGCAGAGTATAGTGACATTAGAATGATTTAACACGGAGAAGGGTAGAAAGGTGTAAAAACAAAATAAGTCGCTTAGGAAAAGGTGTTAGGGAGCTTCCTTACCCGAAGAGAATACCTGCCCTAGTTTATGATTTTTCTATATTAATAACTTTGTACCTGTAAAAATCGTCCTTTAAATGCTGACTGACTTTTCTTGTTATAGGGGTTCGAGAGGTGGTTTTCAACAGGAGCATCCCCTCGTCGTGAAAGGTAAGAAGTCTCCATTTACGACTACTACTACTACCACGAATACCACTACCTCTACTACTACTGCTACTACTAATTCTTCCTCTTCTTTTACTACTTCTATTACTACTACTACCACTACTACCTCTGCTACTATCGCTACTACTACTCTCTTTCTATGTTGTTGCTGCTGCTACTACTACTACTACTACTACTACAACTTTCTCTCTCTCTCTCTCTCTCTCTCTCTCTCTCTCTCTCTCCACCTTTGGGAATTCCTACGACGCAGAATGCCACAATAGCATCAGGACCGGACACCGCCGCTACTACGAGTCCTCACTTCACGTTTGCTTTATTATTATTCCATTTCTTCCCAAGCCAGACGATTTTATTCAGCTTAGGAGGAGTGTTCTAGTAAGGATGAGTTTGGGAAGGCTCTAGCTTACCCCTCCAGTTAGAAAATTCTTCCTTCAGCTGAATAAATCGCTTAGAGAGAGCGTACGGAAGATAATAATGACGTACGGAAAGGTGTTTATAATAGCTAGAACCATTTTAAAACTATCTTTTCAAAAGCTTTAGCAATTATAAATGTGGCCTGCCAAAGTGACAAAGCAGATACTAATTTACAATTATTTCTGTTCTTTGTTCCCTTAAAAAATATTCTAGACCGAACACTTTGGACACGACGCGAAAACATTTGAAAACTCGACCCAAACGGACGCACATTAGGTCTTGCACCTGGCAACGTACCCAAAAGTTGAGGATACAGATTCATTGTTTATGCTTTTGTTTACTTTCTGACAGCTACCATACATTGCACAAGCGAACTAGAGTGAAAAATATCGAGAGAATTACCATTAAAAAATAATTCATGACGATGTTTTGCTGCTATAAAGATTTGATAAAGGTAAATACGAGTTATAATTTTGAGGAAGCCAGAGGAAGACAACTGGTTTACCGTGCGGCGTAGAGTTGTGTAGATTCCGATGCGTCAATTTTCAAGCGTATTCTGCATACTAATGTACGGGCGACTCATTGTACTGACTCATAAGCATAATGATGATAATTATAATGAAAGAACTTTTGAATTACTCTACTACGTATTCCCTGTGCCCAGTGCTATAATTGCATCCCTCCGTAAACACTGCTCTAAACCTGCAGCCTTTAACATCAACGAGCAGCCAGAGAGAGAGAGAGAGAGAGAGAGAGATTCAATATCCCACATAGGGGTCTTTGTGGTTGGCAAAACAGTTGATAGATTCACTTCTTAAGTTTACTTCCTTGAATTCAGTGGTCATTCTAAGAAACGTGTGTGTGTGTGTGTGTGTGTGTGTGTGAGAGAGAGAGAGAGAGAGAGAGAGAGAGAGTGAGAGAGACAGACAGACAGAGACAGAGAGAATTGTTTTTATCTGATGTCCTCTGCTTGTGTGTGTGTGTGTTTCAAGTACCATACATTCACATACCATTTCACCAAGAGTTACAGTTAAGGGAGTATATAATAAAAAAGGTAGTAAGCATGCATCACAACAATAATTATACTCTTATCTGATGTCAAACAAGAAATATATACAAAGTATGATCAGCATTACCTCGCAACACAACCACCATCATAGCAAGAAGAGCAACACTACACGCTGCCATTACACAGAATTACAGGGATACAAAATACTATATTCTCCGTCATCAGGAAGCAAGTCTCTCTTCCTCTCTCTCTCTCTCTCTCTCTCACACACACACACACACACACACACACAAAACATATCCAAGTCGTTGAGTCCAGTTAATATTCTATAGTGTCTATCAGGCGGCCTAAAATAATACTACGTCTCACATCCTCTCTATAGCTCTTCTTCGTGACTAGCACCATATACTAATGTTCCTAAGAGAATACTGCAACTTTGTTTCGTGATTTTACCTTTTTTACTTTTAATTCGGTGCTTTTTTTTTTTTTTTTTTTTTTTTTTTTTTTTGTAGCTATTTTACAAAGCCCAATGACGGGAAATGACAATATTACAGCTCTACGTCCTTTTCTTGACACTTATTGACTAGCATATAGGCTAATCTATTGCTTATCTATAGTTACAACTCAGCATTCAAGGTGGAGAGATGTCAATTTTAGGCCAAGTTAGAGTAAAAGAAGTATAGCACGATATAGCACCGTATGTTATCTTTTGCTACAAGTATTGACAATGAAATGATGGAAATTTTAGACCAACCTGAAGTGAACTGAGTATAGAGACGCGCTGTAGACGACCACACCCCTTCGCTGCTTGAGGGTGACTGATTCTGAACTTCCGAGACGAGCAGACAGTGACTCAAGTGTTGCATTGTGTTGCAGTAATGGAGATGTGAGTTTACGTCAGAGGCATGGCGGAGGAGAGGGAAGGAGGGTAAGGAATGCCAGGGCAGGAGGAAGGAAGAGAGAAAGAGAAAGAGACTAGGTAGGAAAGGAAATTACACCGGTTGAATTTCACGCGAGGCAATGGTTCTTTTATTATTGCTAAACTTTTTCTGTGAAGTGAAGCAGAATATTCCTTTTCTATAACTGTACACTTTATTACTGAAACAATCTGCCATTCAGTGCCAGGCTGTGATGCAAGACAGAAAGGACAGGAGAACAAAGCATAAAATTGTGCCTGTGTCTGTGTGTTATAAAGGAATATGTATCATTTGAAGATGCAAAGGGAAGCGTTAGTTGCAGAAGAAAAGGACAGTCACCATGAGAAGAGGATGCGAGGGCTGGACGCGGATGACGGGATATGCTCTCGTGTGTCAAACCCCTTCACTATCACGTTCTCCTTTTCCTTTTAATCTTGCTACCCCCCTAGAATATTATTTAGTTTGGAAATAACCTTTCGTGGTGAAGAGATAAATGAATCTTACCTAACCCCACCAGTTCGTTTTAATATCCTAGGCAGAATCGGATCCTTTAAAGATAGCAAGAATAGTTTAAATAGTCGTCGTTAAGGGGATTAAAACTGGGGTCATGGGGAAGAAGTTAAAGCCCTCAGTTTTTGACAATTATTAGTAAGAACCAAGGAGAATGTAAACACTCCATGGGTACTCCATGGCTACTCCTTGACTACTCCCTGGCTATTCCGTGTTAATAAGTGAAATTCGTGAGTGATGTGTTGGCTATTGACGAACATTCTGGATGAGGTTCACTGCAGGCTTGGACCTCCTCCTCGAAGGGAAAGCAGTTTCCGAAACTTAACCCTTCCCCATGCTGGCGAAGGACGAACGGGCAGGGTTGTTAGTAGTGGTGGAGATGCATGTGAATGCAGACGTGATGGAAAGGCAAGGTGTGTGTATGTGTTATCGATACGAACTAACAGGGTGTATTGTAAATACTGTATGTACTGTACAGGCATAAGGAACGACTACCACCAAAATCCACTTTAAAAATTCGTTATGGTCTAGATTTTGTACCCAGAACGGAAGACTGACACGTTACCACCGCGCCACCGCAACTCCACGTACAAACTAACCACACCTACCACTCACAGGCTTTCAAAAATGGCGGTGAATTTACCTGTATCGAATGAAATCTTGTGGCTTCCGAGGAAAATACGTAAGTAGTCTAGCCGCTTTTTGTAAGTTAAGAATACAGACGCTAGTGTGAGGGGAGAGAGGAGGGGGAGGGAAGAAAGAAAGAGACAGGGCGAGGGTGAGGGGTGATAGGGATACTCCTAACTTTTCATCTTCATACCACACCATAATCTCAAACCCATACGTTACAGCAATAGAACTCCTTCATGCAAATCTCGCACAGCCGCCACACTCAGACCTCTGCTTCTTATCCAGGCGTTCATAACACCATTCACCTTCCTTCCTTGTTCCCAGGGGCGCACCCAGGAATTTTCAAAGGGAGGGGCCCGTAGTGAGGTGAGGTCAGGTAGTCCGATAATTACCGGGAGGTCACATGCAGATTTCAAGTCAGGCAGCTGCTGGCTCATGTGTTACTCTTTGTTTGTACTTGCCAATTTTTCACGTTTTGCTGTTATCGAAATAAATATATATAAATTTTTAAAGGACCCAGAGAGCTAAGGGGGGGGGCCGGGCTCGGGGCCCCCCCCTCTGGGTGCGCCCCTGTTTGTTCCACTCTACTTTCCACTTCTTTTGCACATTTTTCTTTTGTCTTATCATTTCCTATGATTAATAAAATCACATGGGCACAGCTAGAATAAGATTAAAGACATCCTTAGATTGAAAGGGTTGGCACAAGACAGAATGTTACTTTGTATTTTGGTACTAAGTTTCTAAATACATTATCAGTGTACTTAACTTGGACAACAAAAATAAAAGCAGGGTTTGATGAAAAACTATATTATCTAAATCATCTTCTTACATTAGTGGCAATGTATCATCACTACACTGAAACTTAAAACAAAATCAGTCAACTAAACATTTATTCTACCACAAATCTAGACCAAACTGGTGACATAGCTGTGTATCTTGTGGGCGTAAGGGTTTCTATTAAATAACTGTTCAGTCAGCAAAAGGATGTCAAAATTCCATCTGTTCAGTGGCTTTATACTAATCTGATCTAGTACATTTGAAGAGAAGAATCTGAAGCTTCTTGCAATAAAGAGCTGAAGAGTATCCATCATTTTCAAGAATATTTTATTTATAGAAAAAACATCAGCCACCTTGTTCTGAAGTATTATAAGACCATGACTACAGTTATTAGTGGTGTTTTTTTTAGCCCACATGATTTGTGCTATAACTTCTAGTTCCATATACTTCAAATGAAAACTTCTGATATTAAGCAAATTAATGATATCAAGCAAATTAACTAAACAGGTACAACATTTAACATAGCATCAACTTCAGGCAGACTATGTTAATGTCAGTCAGTTACTACATACAGCCAACGACAAGCAAATATATGATTAATTTTTACACCCATCCATCCATCAATCATGCACTTATTTACTGCACTTTCCAGAGCACATGAGCCCAGGACTAGGCTACTCAGTGCAGATCAGTCATTCATCCCTGAGCAGCATTATCTGACTAATAAAGCCAACCAGTCCTTGGACTTACATCCTTATGGGTCATACCCACATTTGAACACTTTAAGCCATTAGGTCACCAAGTATCCCTTTGCTTCTTACATGTTTACCATTCAACACAGAAAATGGTTTCCTTCACTTTGTTTAATTTATAAAGGGTCCAACATGCTTGCAAACATTAGCCCTGGTCACCTCATGACAGCTCTCCATGATGCTTCATCTCTGGCAGCTTCCCTATTCAGACTCTTATCCATGAGGTCACACTGTATGACTTCGTCCCTGGTCTTTTCCAGTCTGCCTTTTGGGACCTTACCCCCAAAATTCAAACTTTCACCTTCTATGCCCAACTGTCATCCTCCAACCTCTCAACATGCCAGAAGTGAAAGAAAATAAATGTCATCAATGACACTGGCTGAAATACACTTACTACAATAATGTACCTTAAACTCTAAATACACACTACTAATGTACAGCCAAATAATCAATACAGTACATATTAATACCTTACTACAGCACTTTTTTTCTGATCTTGTGGCTAAGGGTAGTCAGATTGGAGGGTGCATTAGGCAAATAACCAAGGATACTAAATATTACATCAGAACTACAGCTCACTGAAAGTTATGCAACCATGATATAGTATTCACAATTAAGGCTCGTCAAAATTCATTCAACCACAACTTGGTATTTAGGTCACAGGTGTGGTCCAGTTCTATCAAGTAAAAAAACACAACTATAATCCAATTGATCATAACCCTCCAATATGCGGGCCAGCCATGCAGTAAATACCAGAACTCAGTTTGGAAGGACTGCCAATCATCAAATTTATGTCCATCTGGAACATTCTCCAACCATCCATCATCCAATCCTATGCTGCCCCATGAGGAGCATAAGAGCCCGGTTCTAGGCAAACTGGTCCTGACATATAAGATGAGAGTAACTCAAATAGTAAAACAGGAGGGTGATTTGGGATCCATGGAGAGAGGAACAGTTACCGGTACTTTGTAATTCTTACTTCATAAGTCTCCAGGTAAAATGAGCACTTTTATTCATAATAAAAACATGCTGCAATGTAGATGATCATGTTTTCATGCAAATAATATGTACGGTAAAATAAATATTTTAACATATCTGAGTTATGTTCATAAAGTACAGAAATATGGCACATTATAATTTAGAATAAAAGCAGCTGCATGTATATTTATGCTTTTCCTGTGGCATCCCTGGAGAGGAAGTGTTTATCTAGCTATATATTGCCAGATGCCTCAATCCCGTAAGGGGTGGCCACAAACAAATCGCCACCATGTCGTCCTGTCCAATGCCACTTCACTTCCTTGCTCCTAGTTCACACCCCATTCTCTTATGTACCTCTCCACTTCATCCCTCCATCTCATCCTTGGCTTCCTCCTCCCTCTCCCCCCCTCCACCTCACTCACATACACTCTCCTCATTAGTCTCTCGCTCTCCATCCTCTCCACATGGCCAAACCACCTCAATGTATTTCTCCTAAAGCTTTCCATCACAGCCACAGCCACACCACAATGCTCCTGCACTTCCTCATTTGTCAGTCTGTCTCTCCATGTGACTCCACATGCTCCTCTCAGATAACTCAATTTCCACTGCTCTCACTCTTGACCTGTGTCCTTCCAACAAGGTCCAAGCTTCACTTCCATACGTTAGAGTTGGTATCACAATACTGTCATGCAGTGACTTTTTCACTTCCATGCTCACTTCCCTGTTCCTTAACAGTGCTTTCAAAGAACCAGCAATGTTTACATTTTACAAAAAGATAATTTTCACATAAAATCAATACTGTTTATCGAACATGTTGTCACATGGGAGTATCAAATTTATATTTTCATAATACAGTAAATAAGTACACCAATACCTCTAGTAATTCATCACAGGTAATTTGCAGCACAGCAAGTAAAAATGATTTCCATCTGAAATGCAGTCAGGACTAGCTGTAATGCAGCTCGAGCCAAATGTGATGTCACATCAGTTGGGTGTAGTCAGCTGCCATGTGTGTATGTTTTGTACATATGTATGTGCACTTTGTACTTTGTGTGTGTACAATCTACCATTGAAATATTTCTCTGCTGGCGAGGTATTTAGGTATTTTTGGTGGAGATGTATGAGAAAAGGGGTGGCTGGTTGAGTGGCAAGAAGCAGTTGGGACTTTATAATGAATTTCCAACACTTGATTAAAGCAGCTTTGGTTTACACTTCAACTCCCCAGAAGCAAGTAGCTGCATTACTTGTGGTACTGAATGATATATGACATACTGTATTTCTGATGTCATCAACTTATCACCAAAAGTATAACGCAAACATCAGAAAATACAAATTAAAATAAATGTAGGTGTCTGATAGACACAAAGTCATCAGACTGTTGCCACACCAACCTACAGTCTTCTCAGCACTAAACAACCTACATTTCTCTTATGACCTTGAACACTACAAAAAATAAAAATAAATAAATAAAAAATACCAGGCCACCTCAGGCTACATCTGGCTAATTTTTAATGAGGTGTATTTTAACATACTAAGAAAATAAAATTACCACTGCCAGTTGAAGGAAAGTATCCAGCAAACTTTTGTAACAATGTGCATAAGTAGTCATAATGGCAGATATGGATCTACAAAAAATGCTAGACAGATCAATGTGTTAAGTGAAGGACACTAACCACTGGGGAAAAGAAAAAAATCCCTCATTTTCTTAGAAAGTAATAAGGTTAGGAGAATCATGATAATAAATAAGTCTTATCAACAGATACCACCATACCAACAGTGACAGCAGTAGCAACTTTATTTCTCTACTCATTTTTAAGAATCACTAAAAATAAAATTCTACTTAACTATTCACAAACTACTGTATACAGTACATCTAATTACCGTCTTCTTCAGACTGACTAGTAAGTCTATATAGTACTGTAACTATACTAATACTGACGGTAGCTGTTTAACAGCACCCATTGCTTGTAATATTAAACTACTGTATTGCATTACCACACTGTACACAACATACAGAAGACAGAACCATACATTACAAAGTTTAGCCTCTTCAATCCAATTGCATACAGTACAGTATATATTTGTATATTTCATTCTTGCTATCTCCAGGTGAGATTATTCAGATCAGGGGAGACCTCTTCTAGTTGTGGGGTTATAATAGGAATAAAACACAAAATTCCTCATTGGATTGAAGGGTTCAATTACTAACAAAAATCTGTTCTCTTTGTGACTTATACTATGAAAATTCTAATGTTTTCTTTTAACACAAAAATATATTGACCAGTTATTTACACAACAGGACACCATGATTTTTCTTTCCTTCTTCTTCTTCTTTAAGGCTAAAACACTTGACTGGATATGTCTGAAATTAAATTTGTATTCTGTTCTAACAATCATTCAGCTTATGAAAGTTTAAGGACACTAACATAAAGTTACACTTGTGAAAAAAAGATACAAAAACTAGTACCTTCTAGGAAATATTGCACTGTATTCAAAAAAAGAAAAAAAAAAAAAGAAAAAAAAAAAGACCAAAGCCACACTACAATGCTAATGCGAGGCTACCTGTATGCTCATATAATACTGCCTTCCAGTTTGTCCTGCAACCTTTAAACTAAACAATAAATCACAAAATGAAATGCAGTAAAGCCAAACAAAATCAGCTAAGTGAGGTGATATCCATCCATTCATTCTTCACTGAATCCTTTACTGCTCCCAACCTGATAAAAGCAAAAGTCTGACATGAGCAAAGTTTCACCATCTTCAGTTATTATGGACATAGTGGGCTATAACTCAACATATCCAGAAAATGTTCACTGCAATCAGATGACTCATACAGTAAAAAGAAGTGGTCATATTAAAAAGGTGTTAGATACCATCACTAAATAAACAATGGCAAAACAACTGTGTATGCTTGTAAAACTTAATAATCTTACAAACTAAAAACTATCATTATGCACTGATTACTCCACACTTTTCTTCAATAATGTCACACCAGTCTGATATACGAGTATACACTTTGGGTGATTTATTGTGTTCTATTTTAAGTGGATAATTACCATCGACCCTAGGAGATATTACCACGAGTGAAAAGTGGCTAAAAGCTTGGTAGCTAGCCAAACAATCATCACATTTAGGCAAGGAATGTTCAACCGCAAGTACAGTCACTCAGCGATTTTTCATCAGAATGAACCATTTACAACGCTGGGTGGTAACCATATAACCAAACCACACGTGCTCCCTACGTGTCAAGTGGGTTGGTGAAGGGTTAGTGCCCCTCCCTGTAAAACAAATAACTCAGAGTCAAATGGCCACCCTGTAGGGGATTATGGCGTCTCGCAATAGATAGATAGATAGACTGTACACAGAGTCAAAGTTCAAGCTGAGATACTCACATTGTTGCAAACCTTACTATAGATCTCAAATTTCTTTATTTCCAACAGCTTCTAACATCTGTTACAAAGTAATCAGGAGGTTTTGGCACTTGGCTTAGCTTCCAGTCCATAGAAAACATGTCATATTACGGCCTAACCTAATATGGGGATTAATTAATGGGAAGCATGGTACTTTTCATTTTTGCATTATGTTACTGTGCCCCATTAACCCTTTCATATTCCCCCAAGCTGAGGTCCTGTCACCCCATGCCAGCCCATTTATTATTATTATTATTATTATTATTATTATTATTATTATACTGTGGTAGGTGGGGGCACTCACCATCCACTCACTCAATGTAGTGCTGCTCTTGGGAGTCTGCCCTTTCCTCTCCATCCTTCTTTCCTTCCATCTTCTTCTGTCTTTCTTTCCTAGTCTTTCTGCCTATGGGTGACTTAACACTCCCTCTTCTGTCTTTCATTCCTTCATTCTTTCCTCGTCCTTCTGCCTGTGGGTGACTCTACACTGAGTGACAAGCCAAATGGTTTCCTGTACACCAGGAAACCATTTACTACGCTGGGTGGTAACCATATAACCAAATTTTGGCGCCTGCTGGTTTAGTGGGTAATTATTGTGCTCTAATCGGATTGAGCCAGTGAAGGTTTATATCCAAGGGGTGGTTGGGGTCTATTGCTCATGTAATGCCACTCAGGAATGAGTGAGGTTGGTCACTCTCATCTTAAATGTCAGGCCCAACTGCCTAGCCCCAGGCTCCTACGCTCCTCATGGGGCAACATAGGATTGGATGATGGATGGATGGATTATTATTATTATTGTGGTAGATGGGGGTGCTCACCATCCACTCACTCGATGTAGTGCTGCTCTCGGGTGTCTACCCTTTCCTCTCCTCCATCCTTCTTTCCTTCCATCCTCTTCTGTCTTTCTTTCCTTCATTCTTTCTTCATCCTTCTGCCTATGGATGACTTTACACTCCCTCTTCGGTCTTTCATTCCTCCTCCTTCTGCCTGTGGGTGACTCTACACTGAGTGACATGCCAAATGATTTTCTGTACACCAGGAAACCATTTACTATGCTGGGTGGTAACCATATAGCCAAATTTTGGCGCCTGGTGGTTTAGTGGGTAATTATTGTGCTCCAGTCGGATTGAGCCAGTGAAGGTTTATATCCAAGGGATGGTTGGGGTTTATTGCTCATGTAATGCCACTCAGGGATGAGTGAGGCTGGTCACTCTCATCTTAAAAGTCAGGACCAACTTGCCTAGCCCCGTGCTGCTACGCTCCTCATGGGGCAACATAGGATTGGATGCTGAATGAATGAATGAATGATTATTATTATTATTATTATTACTGTATATTTATTAATATCCATCCATCATCCAATCCTATGTTGCCCCATGAGAAGCATAGGAGCCCGGGGCTAAGCAAGTTGGTCCTAACATTTAAGATGAGAATGACCAGCCTTACCCATCCCTGAGAGGCATTACATGGGCAATAAACCCAACCACCCTTTGGATATAAACCTGCACAGGCTCAATCCGGCTGAAGTGATTATTATTATAATTATTATTATTATTATTATTATTATTATTATTATTATTATTATTCACTCTCATCTTAAATGTCAGGACCAACTTGCCCAGCCCAAGACTCCTACGACCCTTATGGGGAAACATAGGATTGGATGATGGATGGATGGATTACTATTATTATTTTAGAAGTCTTACTAATTGTAAATTCTGTACTTTAACACAAAAGAGCTGTTTTATGAACTGAACTTTAGCCACAAAAACTTCAGATTCAGTTACTGAAAGCCAGGACAACTTTGAAAAAAAGTTGCTTCACTAGACAGAAAGTCCATCCATCCATCCATCATCCAATCCTACATTGCCCCATGAGAAGTGTAGGAGCCCAGGGCTAGGCAGTTGGTCCCGACATCTAAGATGAGAGTGACCAGCCTCACTCATCCCTGAGTGGCATTACATGAGCAATCAACCCCAACCATCCCTTGGATATAAACCTTCAACGGCTCAATCCGACTGGAGCGCAATAATTACCCACTAAACCACCAGGCGCAAAAATTTGGTTTCATGGTTACCACCCAGCATAGTAAATGGTTTCCTGGTGTACAGGAAACCATTTGGCTTGTCACTCAGAGTAGAGTCACTCACAAGCAGAAGGAAGAGGAAAGAATGAAGGAAAGAAAGACAGAAGAGGGAGTCACCCATAGGCAGAAGGACAAGGAAAGAATGAAGGAAAGAAAGAAAGAGGATGGAAGGAAAAAGGATGGAGGAAAGGAAAAGGCAGACACCCGACAGCAGCAGTAGCCTAAAAATTAACTTAGAAAAATATTCTTACTAGAGCAATGATCTTTCCTAAATGATGTATAAATGAAATGTAGATATTTCATTAAATAATCAATACATCAAGTTGCAAAGAAAAAAAATGCATCCAAAGGCTGCATAATGGAGAGAGAGAGAAAAAAGGGCATTTTCCACAACCTTAATACAATTACACATCAGAGAAATGAACATAAATTACATCTCAGTACACTGTATACTCTAAAAAAGCTGCCACAAAATGCTAAATGTTGCAAAATCCTCACTATTCTGAATAAAAACATGCAAGAAGAAGAGATGAAAGTCCCTACAAACAGCCCATAACCTTCCTGTTCACTCCCTTCCGCCAATGGTTTCTGAAGAAATCCACTAAGCTGACACCAACTCTTGAGGCCTAAAAATCATTCATGGACACAAACAGCAGTAAATATATTAATGCTACCTGAGACACTGTCATGAATCCTACCATTCACTGCTTCTCCACAATGATGTCTTCTGTATTTGAATTCCTTCAGCCAGAGAACATAATTTCAAAGAGATATTGCTGCTACCAGGTGAATTTACTCATTTAGGAGGATCTTTATTAGTGATGGGATTAAGGCTATATCTAACCCTTCCAGCATGAAACTTATCTAATAAACAGAATAAAACTCTCTGATGGTAACTAGAATAAATACAAAGAATGCCATCAGCAATTTAGTATCCCAATATTGTTCAGTATAATGCACCTGTTTATTAGATACATTAAAGAGGCTACTTTACATGTTCACAGATTGTTTTAATATCTATGGATTCAATATGGTACTGTATAACTTGAGCCCAGCCATCATACAGTTGGTCAGTTAGTCTGATGCATCCACCATGTACACCAAATCCGGGTGCTGGAGAGGGACACCCTCACACAGTGGTAACATTACAACTAGGCAGCAGGTTATACAAGCATCTCTCAACTCCCTCCATGTCCTCAAAAAGGAGGATGGTACACACTAGATATGGGCAATAAGCCCAGAATCAAAACAGAACTGTTAACCTTTTTCAGTAAATGAGGAGACTTCAGTTGGCTCATAGTTCTTTCAAGCAAAATCTGGTAAATGGATGTTCATTACACAAAGGAATTACTGCACTAACATCCCTGATATTTTTAATTTCTATTATTTCACTGTTTTATTGGTTTGGGATCAAGGAGTGGCTGGTCAGAGTTGTTATGGTTATGTATATGGCTGCTCACACCCAGGTGAGAATGAAAGGAGATGAGTGATGAGTGCTCCATGAATGTTGGCCAGCATCAGGGGTCGGTCCTGAGCCCCTTACTGTTTGTCATGGTTCTTGAAGCTCTCTCACATGATTTCAGAAATGGACTTCCATGGGAGATGTATGCTGATGACTTGGTGTTGATTGTAGAGAAGGAATGGGAGGCGAAGCAAAGATTTAGGAAGTGGAAAAGTGGAGTGGCAGTAAATGGATAAAACAAAAGTGATGACATCTAGGGTTGGTGGCAGTACTGTCAATGCAGAGGAAGTGTGGCCAGGTGCAGTCTCCCACAAGGATGTGGGAAGTAACTCCATCCTGTGCAATGCTATTGATAAATGCGTATATAAGAGATGTAGTGGTGCTAGGGGTAGGCTGCAAAATGATGCTGATTTTGTGTGTGAGGTGTGTCAAGGAGAGCATGTAGAGACTAAAAGGTATGAACGGACTAATCTTGCTGGACAGTCTCTTGAGTGTGTGGAGGAGTTCTGTTGCCTGGGAGATGTTATGTGCTGGAGGTGGGACTGGAGCTAGCTCTATGGCTAGGGTAAGAAGCAGTTGGAGAAAGTTCAGGGAGCTACTGCTTCTACTGACATTTAGAGGGCTCTCCCTCCAAGCAATGGGATCCTTGCATGCCTCATGTGTCAGGAGTGTAATGCTGTTTGGTAGTGAGAACTGGGCAGTAAAGGAAGAGAATATTCATAGGCTCAAATATACAGAAATGACAATGATTAGATGGTGCACTGTGCATCCTTGAATGCAAGGGCTGGAGGGACTAGGACTGCAACTGAAAAGTTGAAAGGAAGGATGGAACTTCAATGCACTGGTGCTGTGATGTGAAGGGGTAGATTGAGATGGTTTGGGCATGTTGAGTGGATAGAAGATGATACCTGCATGCTGAAGGTGAGAGGTGAACATCATGGGGAGGGTTGCAAGAGTTAGAGCAAAAAAGACCTGGGATGAGGTCATAGACTGGCCTCAGGGATAAAGGACTGAAGAGGGGGTCAGCCAGTGCTCAAGCAGCATGAACAGCCACCATTAGGTGACCAAGGCCAATGCATGCAAGCATGTTAGAGCCTTTATAAATGATATGATGACTGGATTTGCTGGAATAGTATGACACACACTTCATTATGTTTCATTTATATATATATATATATATATATATATATATATATATATATATACACACACACACACACTATATTGAAAAAAATCCTGAACAATTATCTTTGGTGCTCTAAGACCTGTAAATATCTTTAGCAAAAAAAATGTTATATCATCCTACTTTCATATTTTTTATTCATAAAAACACCGGCAGTCCTCTATATACCTAATGGATGAATTCTACAATATCTCAAGCTATTACTTTACATACAACTGCTACTGTAACTTGTTGGATACTGACAAATCAGCTTTACAGGTGGCAATGGAGCTTAATAAACACTCTTTCCATAAATTTTTTGTACACTTGATAAAAGGTAGGCTATATGATTTACAAGAACTTGCTGCAGTAAAGATTTTCAGATCTGAGCTCTGCTACAAGGACTACAGCTGATACATACTTCAGAACCAGAGATTAGTAGTTGATGAGCTTTTTGACGGCACTGAGGCACCTCCACTTGTCCGGCAGATAAAATGGCTCAAATATATGTGGGAAAGGAGTATCAAAGCCACATACACGTTCAACAGGAGCCTCCAGGTGCAGGAAACATTCACTCTGAAAAAAAGACAGACTTCAGAGAGGCAGCACAACCAATAAAGAAAATGAAAAACAAGTTACAAGGAGGTTATGTTGGTCATGGTGAAACAAAGTGTGAAAAGAAAGACACATGGAGAGAATGTTGAAGATCATTTAAAAAAAAAAAAAAAATCTGACAGATTACTTTAAGATTATAGTCCTAACTAGTTGGACATCAAGATACACTGTTAAATAGAGAGTTTCCATGAGGTAAAATGTGATATGTGGTTGCAATCATGAAAAGGTCATAGCTAATATGTTAAAAACAATGATATTCTCTGCAATGGAGCTTAGAATTTCAAATACATGAATAACTAAATTCACTTGTACTCTTCTCATGACTACAGCTAGTTGTCTGTTTCCTATTCTCAGTACCAATCTCAACATAAGCTAGGATATAAGCATAAGAAGAGTAATTATGCATGACCAAATCACAGCTGCTTTACCTGGACTGCAGCAGCAATCTCAGCTCCAAATCCATTGGTTACAGGTGCTTCATGTGCTATTAACAGTCGACCAGTTTTCTTAACACTCTGTAAAACAGAATACCGTACACAATGATCCTAATTTAAAAATGTAAAAATTAATTTAATTTTAAGAAATGGCAATACACATGCTGGTACAATGAATTTTCAAAGATCACAGTACTGTACTGTACATAGCTACATTCTGTAGAAGGAACAATTAAGGGAACATCAAACATTCGTGGCTCAGTTCAATCTCCGTATAACTTCAAGGTACGTAAGGAAGGCATGAAAACATGAACAGTATATATTCAATTGTCTACCATCACATATATGAATGATCATCATCTAAGAATCATGAAGCCCAATAAATTCACACACATATGATTACACACACACTTGGACATGACCAGAGTCTGAAATAAGTGCACATATCAACTATCATATTCTGGCGGTCATGTTTACATCTCACCCACCCACTGCACTCTTGTTAACCCCTTTGGCCAGAGTAGATCATTCTATTTTATTTATTTATTTATTTATTATTTATTTGCTGCTCCCAGACGACCTTATTCAATTGAAGAAAGAATGTCTCTTCGTGTAAGGATTAATTATGGCTAAATCTAACCCTTTCAGTTCAAAAAGTCTATCCTAGGCTCAATAAAATCATCTGGAGGAAGGCAAGTATAAAATACACAATTTCTCTTATGGCTGAAGAGGTCAAGGATGCTCTGGTGTTTTGTGGTGGTGCTGTACTGTTTCTGGTTTGTCTCCCAGCACTTCCAAGGTTAGTTTATCCAACCACTTACTAAGATTGCCGAGATAGAAACAGTCCTCCTTAAAAAGTCACAGATGTTTTGAACTATAATAGCTCTTTCACACAACTGGTACTATTATCTGGGAGAAATCTGCAAATGATGTACAAAGATAGCTCTAGAACCTTAAGAGGTCATTTTTATGAAATTAACTGAGAGCTTAATAGCAAAAGTGAATATACAAAGGTGGCCTATAAAACAGATTTACTGTAAGGCAAACCTGACGTTGTTTAGCAACTGTGTGATGTCAGATGTCATTCTGGTGTTAGAGTCCATAGTTCACTCAATATGAGCCTAGAAAGATGACATCCATGCAACTTTGAAAGTGCTTGAGCAAGTGGAGGAAAATACTGCAAAACTAGGCTATTGTTAAAAGGGTATTTAACCGTCTGTGTGTGACACTGCAGTGCACAGTCTGTTACAGTGGGTGAACCATTGTGGACCATTTTATCTACTGCCTTCTTCTCAATGCCACACTCAATTATATATTCCTGTTCAAGTCAAACTCTGCATTCAGCAGTCTGTTATACTGTTCAGTTCAAGCCTTCCTGATTTCTGACTTTCAACAAACACATTACCTTAATAACATACCATTGCTAACTATATATGTAAATTCTATTAAAATTATGGTATTGCCAGTTGCTGTCATTGCTCTAGGCTCATCAAGACATAAGCCTAGTGGACTGCAGGCTGAAGCTACCCTTCTCCTCCAATCCACAATTCTTTCAGGGGATAGGGAAGGAGTTGTGGGACGGTGAGGTCACTAAGTGAAGGCATCCCTTTCCCATGGAATATCCCATGTCATCATCATTCTTATCATTATCATGCCCCTTTTTCCGTACAGGTATACTGATGGGGTGAAGAAGGACCCATATAAGAAACTCACCCCAAAATGTAAATATCAAAATACTAAACTCTACCCACTCCCTCGATGTTCATTCATTCATTCATTGCCAGACGCCATGTATCCCACACGGGGTGGCCAAGGGCTTAGAGTTAATTGTTTTACAGGGAGGGGCACTAATCCTCCACCAACCCCACTTGACTCCCTGGATGTAAACACCTTAATCCCCTAATCCACCAGGTATCCAACTGGTTATGTGGTTAACACCCAAAGTAGTAAGTGGTTTCCTGGGTTAAAAAAAAAAAAAAAAAAAAAAAAAAAAAAAAAAAAAAAGGCTATACTAACATTAAACACAGTCTGCTGATCCCAGGGCAGGATAGTGACAAGGTCGATCACTTCACAGGTCACGTTGAGCTGCTGCTGGGCCAATTCTGCTACCTCCCTCAAAACATGTACCTGAGTCCCCCAGCCCACCAGTGTCACATCATCACCTGCACAGAGAAAAAATAAATAGATAAATACATAAATAAAAATGAAACCTCAGCTGGATATGGTGCTGAACTCCCCTTCCTACCACCACAGGGGAGGTGGTGGTAAAATGGTTAAAAATCTACTAAATACTATTCAAACTTATATGACCTTGCAGGGTAGGATACATACAAGTTTTACTTGAATTCTGTTTAAACAAACTTTACTGATCATGCACAATACCCATCAGCATGTCATCAAAACATCCCCACTGGCCTAATATCATTATATGTCTTGAATGAGACAGCCTTAGCATGTATTCAATATGGATGGCAGATATTAGCTCCTACATGATGACATGTGAAGGTGTGAAGTACAAAGAACTGCTCAACTTTAGGAAATGAACTGTCTGGTCTATGCCTAAAAAAAATGATAAAAAACAAAAATTAATAAAATAAAAATGAAAAATGTTTTCTTATAAAGCAGAAAATACAAGAACAGCATGTTACCCTCAGCAAGGATGTCTGCTGATGAAAGTGGCATGATGTAATCCCGAGTGGGTACCATTTCTACAGCCGAGCGGTACAACACCTTAGGTTCCAGGAATATACAGGGGTTTTGATCACGTATACATGACAGCAGCAGACCTTTTGCCTTGATTGGACCTCGGGGCACAACAATCTGTCGCAAAAAATGTTGATAATATAAAAGCGCCCTCTATCTATTGCCAGATGCCTTAATCCCGTATGGGGTGGCCACAAACAAATCGCCTCCACGTCGCTCTGTCCCCGGCCATTTCACTGCCCTGCTCCCAACTCACACACCCCCCTCTCTCATATACCTCTCCACTCCATCCTTCCATCTCATCCTCGGCCTCCCCCTCCCTCCCTCCACCTCACTCACATACACTCTCCTCATCAGTCTCTCACCCTCCATCCTCTCCACATGGCCAAACCACCTCAGTGTGTTCCTCCTAACGCTTCCTATCACATCCACATCCACACCACAACTCTCCTTTATATCCTCGTTTGTCAGCCAGTCTCTCCATGTGACTCCACAGGCTCCTTTTAAATAACTCATTTCCACAGCTCTCACTCTTGACTTGTGTCCTTCCAACAATGTCCAAGTTCACTTCCATACGTTAGAGTTGGTATCACAATATTGTCATGTAGTAGCCACTCACTCGAGGTAGTGCTGCTCTTGGGTGTCTACCCTTTCCTCTCCTCCATCCCTCTTTCCTTCCATCCTCTTCTGTCTTCCTTTCGTTCATTCTTTCCTTGTCCTTCTGCCAATGGGCAACTTTACACTCCCTCTTGTCTTTCTTTCCTTCTTTCTTTTCTCTTCTTTCTGCCTGTGGGTGACTCTACACTAAGTGACAAGTCAAATGGTTTCCTGTACACCAGGAAACCATTTACTACGCTGGGTGGTAACCATATAACCAAATTTTGGCGCCTGGTGGTTTAGTGGGTAATTACAGGTAACTCGCACGGAACACGATCTCACGGAACGCGCTCGCAAATATACGCGGTAAGGGCTGGGATACATATTAGACAACGTAAGATTAAAAAAACATTATGAAAACTACAAATTAACGCAGGAGAGGCCTTTGAAAGATCAAATCCTCGAACGTCACCGCAGCGCGCGGTTTGTTTTGATTACGTGACGATCTAGGCGGGAAATTATTCAGTGAGTGAGATTCCCGAGTACAGTAGCACAGTATTTGTAAGTTAAATATTTACAGTACTGTACTGTTCTGGTAAGTTTATGTGCAACTTAAAGTACTATTAAATAACGTTAAAGCAAGAAATAAAGTCTTATAACCAGTTTACCTGATAGGCGTCAGAATATTGCATTTTTTATTTGTTCGTTTTTTCCACAGTGCTGTTCAGTATTTGTAAGTTAAATATTTACTGTTCTCGTATGTACTGTACTTGTAAGCACTTAAATAAAGTTAAATCATTAAATAAAGCCTTGTAACCAGATAACCCGAATTATATGATTACCCATGATCGGCGTCGGAATATTGCCTTTTTTGTTTGTTCGTTAAACTCTTACTGTACTGCTTTTCTACAGTACTGTATTTGTAAGTTAAATATTTACTGTTCTGGTATGTACTTGTAAGCAATTAAAGCATTAAATAAAGCCTTGTAACCAGTTAACCTGATTTATATGATTACCCATGATCGGCGTCGGAATATTGCCTTTTTTTTTTTTTTTTGTTCGTTAAAGACTTATAATAAGAAAAATACATTTTTGTCTTGGTATCTTTACCTATTTGCTCAGGTTTGCTGTAATGGTTTGCAACTTGTAGAAAACTGTGAAAACTTTCGGGAAGTGAACGAAAATCTGGGACATGACCTTGACTTCACCGTCTCATGTATCTGTCAGTTCACCACCGGCTATCGTGATGAGTGGATGTACGATTTTTTCGCTCGTGGCCATGCCTAACCACACATAGTTACACCCATTATCTCGACCCAGACAGAAAATACAACCTTTTTCCTCCCTTGCAAAACACAAACAACCACCCTGTTTACGAGACAGCAATATATATTGCGAAAATAACAAGGTAAAATGATAAAGATGAACGTAAAATGATTGAGAAAGATGAACATGTTATGATGGAAGAAATACGTTTTCCCCGTCTGTAAACGTATTTATTTCTGCTTTGTATCTGTATTCGTAATAATTAGACTTATTGTTAGTTCTGAAACTGCATTACGATTCTATTTTTAGCCATTCTCGTGGTGTGGGAGCTGGAAGTTGTGACACAACTTCCTTATTGCTAATCGGACTGACCCTCCACTTTATTCTCCCGTGGCAGATCTAGCCTTGCAGGACGTGCAGTTTTCTCATTTAGGACTGATAATTCAACTCTTTCGCCCCCTTTTCCAAGCATGGGCACAACGATAACGTAAAGAATAACTCGAAACTACCATAAACATATATCAAAAAGGTGAAAATGTATTCATAACATTTTTTTTTTTTCCAGCCATTCCTAACAGATTATGTACTGAAATCATTCGATATCACAGTACTGCATTTCTAAGTTAAATATGTACTGTTCTGGTATGTACTTGTAAGTTAAAGCACTAGTACCAGTTAACCTAATTTATTACCTATGATCGGCGTCGGAATGTTTCCTTGTGTTTACGTACAGTACTTGTGTGTTGAAGTTTTGCTCAGGAGTACTGTATTTGTGAGTTATAACATTAAATAAACCTTCTAACCACTTAAAGTGCTTTCTAGTGACAGATAACAGCAAAACAACACATTTGGGGGGTCTAGGGAGCAAAATACGGAGTAGTTTAAATATACGCGATTTCGCACCTAACACGGCACGGTAGGAACGAAACCCTCGTGTTCCGTGCGAGTTACCTGTATTGCACTCCAATCGGATTGAGCCGGTGAAGGTTTATATCCAAGGGGTGGTTGGGGTTGATTGCTTGTGTAATGCCACTCAGGGATGAGTGAGGTTGGTCACTCTCATCTTAAATGTTGGGACCAACTGCCTAGCCCCGGGCTCCTACGCTCCTCATGGAGCAATGTAGGATTGGATGATAGATAGATAGATAGTAGCTTTTTCACTTCCATGCTCACTTCCCTGTTTCTTATCTCTGCTTTCAAGGAATCAGCAACCCTTCTTCCTTGTTTTACCTTTTCGAGCAAATCACCCTCCAAACTTCCATCCTTACACATCACATTCCCCAACTACTTTAACATACTCACATTTTCCATTTCCTCACCATCCAACCTCACTATACATTCACTGACTTCACCTCTCTCGTAGAACAAGACTTTACTCTTCCCGACATTCACTTTTAGATTCTGTTTCTTACACACTCTCCCAAACTCATCCACCAAGGCTTTCAGCTCCCCTTCATCTTCACTTAACAACACAGTATCATCTGCAAACAACAGTACAGGGAGTTTCCAAACACTACCCTCTCTCACTAGGGCCACTCCAACATCCACTGACCTACCTTGAATCTCTTTTACTCATAAAATATATTACGGGTATTGTATTTTTTCCTTTTTAAAACATAACCTGAAGTAAAAGGTTTGGAATCCTGAAAAAAAGTGTAAATTGTAAGTTACAGTACTAATCATACAACCTTATTAATTTTTATATGCAAATCGCCTAATAGGACCTAATCTCACTGTGAGAGCAGCATTTGTTGGTCCCTACCTTAGTACCATGGCATTTCAGCACAACGTGAATGTCATCAATAAATAATGCTATGATAAAACTTCATCACTAACATAAATTATTCATCATCTGTGAATAAGCTCTTCTGGATTTTGTTCTCTATGATCTAAGGCTGTCTTGAAGATTCTTTAGCACATTTTTCTCTAACCTGACATGATCCTAAACCCTTTTCAGCTCACCTCATAGACAAGTGCAGAGTGAAGTGAAGATTTGACTAATAAAGGAGACTCATTCCTACATCATAGCAATGGCTCACTGAATTTCATATACGGTAACCACAATTTAGTTTTAATATTAAAGTTCAGGGAATGGCCCAGTCTCATCAGGTGAAAATGAGCTTACAATAGTAATTAAGGACTCATTCTTACCTCATAACTATGGCTCATCGAATTTTATGCAACCACAAGTTAGTACAGTAACCCCTCCAATATCCAGATCAATAGAGCCATCGGTAGGTTCGGATATTGGTTTCGTCCGGATATTGGGCCCCAGCTTATGGACTTGTACTTATGGACCCTAACTCAGAGAAACACCTATACAACTCCCTCCGGACATGCATAGCACCTATTTAACACCCAAATCACACCAATAAGGCACATAAATGACTGAAATAAATGCAAGAGAAACATAAAATGTGGGTTTAGAAGTACTGTATGTTCATACATTAATAAACATTCTGGTACTTATGGACTCTAACCGAACCTACCTCTGAAAAACACATTCCTACTGCACATGCATGAGGTAAGTATAGTATGGAAAAAAGTACAGTATGACACATTCTGGTAAGTATAGTATGGAAAAAAGTACAATATGAAACATTCTGGTAAGTATAGTATGGAAAAAAGTACAATATGAAACATTCTGGCTACTTACAGCAAGTCCCTGGCCACCTCGATGAATAACCGCCTCCTCTCGGACTCTGACAGTAAGAACGATTTCCTGAAGCACTTGCAGTACACTCTTCCTGAAGTCTTGCACTGAACTTAGTCAATAACACACAGAAGTCCGTTCTCCTCACAGTGTTCACTTTAGTCCAAATAATGTTCCATTAAATTTTTGTGTTGCACATTAACTTTTCCCCAGTTTTTTTTATTTTCCAAAGCCAAAACAAAGAAGGTTAGTTACGTTAAATTTCTTTTCTACTGAGTCTTTTCTCTCATTTCGAAAACCTTAACACAACACACCGTTTTTTTCACTGCACAACACTCAAAATTTCCGTGTGGTCTAGTGGAGAAGTTCTTGCTGTTTATTCGCTGTCAGAGTCCGAGAGTATCACTGGCAGGCGAACAAGGGGTGCATCGGTGGGTCGTGGTGATGGCGTACCGACTACAGAAGACTCTGAAGATAGCCGCAAACTCACATCGAGTGGTGACTCCATTGTAGCTGATGTGCTGGGCTGTGGCTCGGAGCATGAGGGCCTGTCTTGGGAAGGCAACGGAGTGGAACCAGGGCTTGGCACAGCAGGGTTCACGGGCCTGAAAAAACTGTCAATCGTTGACTGACGCAAGGACCGACAATTCTGGCGATTGATGATGCGCTGCCGGAAAGCACGCACTTCCTCCACGAGTCCCAAGGGCCCCGTCTCCCTGTCGCAGTCCGGGTGTTCCAGGTAGTCTAGGACGAACTCTAGATGTTCCCGGAGTGCGCTCAGCTTGGGAATGGCTGGAGTAGTGTCCTGCTGAGAGGAGTCCGCATCATCATCGCCTTCGTCGTCGGAATCTTCAAGTTCGGGACTGACACCAGCAACCGAAGACGCGATCTCGATATCAGACAACGTCTGATACCCAGGATCGCCCTCGTCGTCGTCCAACCACTCACGAACATCGTCCACATCAACATCGTCGCCGTGCATACGTAGCCGTGCATGGAAGTCATCCACGTCAAACCCTAGGAAATCGTACTCCACATCTGTTCCGAGAAGCAGACGAGACCAACCATTTTCAAGAGTTTTCACAGGGACTTCCTTCCATGCACTAGCCCAGTTGTACAGCGCAGACTTGATGTTGTAGCGGCGAAGGTTTTCCAAAGTCCGCTTGCCTCGAGTGTCACGTCCTTCCCTGCGCTCGTCCTCGTCCTCGAGAACAACCATCACCTCGTCCAGGAACTTCTGACGGTACAGGTGCTTTGTTGCCACGATCACTCCTTGGTCCATGGGTTGAATGAGAGCAGTCGTATTAGGTGGCAGAAACATGCACCTAATACGGCCATTCTCAGCAACCAAGTCCTTGTCGCACGGGTGGGCAGATGCATTGTCGAGGAGAAGGAGAGCCTTTACCTGGTCGCGAGGAATTCCCAGTGTCTTCGTCTGGTACTGGATGACCTCCTTGACGAAGTGATGGTGAAACCAGTCTTTGAAAATCACAGCTGTGAACCATGCTTTCAAAGAATGGTACCATACGACAGGAAGGACATCCATCACCCCACGAAGGCACCGAGGCTGCTTTGCTCGGCCAACAATAACGGGCTTAAGCCGGTGCATGCCGTTAGCATTGGCACAACACAAAGCAGATATCCGTTCCTTAGAAAGCTTGCGGCCAGGTACACGCTTCTCCGTCTCATTGGCTAGAGTGTTCGTTGGCACCGAGCGATAGGATAGGCCAGTTTCGTCAGCGTTATAGACTTGACCGAGAGTGAGGCCCTCCCTGTCGATCAAGCCTTTCACCCTGTGCCGAAACTCATCCACTCCATCCTCGTTAGCATCCAATGCTTCGCCATGTGCTTTACGGTTAGTAAGGCCATGTCGCAACTTGAACGCGAAAAGCCAACCCTCGGATACCTTGAAGTCTAGGGCGTCGTGAAGCCTTGCAAACTTCTCAGCAGCAGCCTTCAGCTCCGTTCCACGTACCATCACACCAGCTGCACGTTGCTGTCGATACCAAATCAACGTGGAGCGGTCGATTTCTGCATACTTGGGGGTAAACATAACCTTCCTCTCCACGTTGCGTTTGCTTCTCGACGAGAAGTCAGCCGTGTACTGCATGAGCTTGTCTCGGGAACGCTTGATATCGAACAAAGTCGACCGGGCCAGGTTGAACTCGCGGAGAATGCGTGAAGAAGACATACCCGCATCAACTTTCTCCAATATCTCCCGTTTCTTCTCCAGAGTCAACACCACTCTCTTCCTTTTCTCAGGGGGCGGGGCCATCATCACACACACTAAGAGGAGGGCAGAGAGCAGCAGGAGGCCTTGCAGCAAGTACGGCACCACCACAAAAGCGAGCACGTGGGCAGCCATGGCGAAGAGCGTAGGTCCAGTCGCGGTGAGAGACAGGCGGGAAGTGGGGAGGATGCAGCGGCGCTCTATCGGACGTCGGAGGAATGACGAACCAAAACAATGCTCTCACGCGGCAAGTTCAAATTACGGACCGGGGGGGGAATCGACCCCCCCCCCCCCCCCCGGACCATTTTGGGAATGTTTGATCCCAGGACGATAAGGTTCGGTTAGTGGGGATGTTCGGTTATTGGGCGTCCGGATATTAGAGTGATTACTGTATTCAAGTTATCGGGAGTGACCCAGTTCTGTCTGATGAAACAAACATATTGTAACCAATTTATAAGATAAACAAGTCTCCATAATAGTTAACTACAGTAATCCTCCCATTTATCCAACACTGCATTACTCAACACAGGTCAATATGTGACAAAGGAAAAAAAAAAAAAATCTGGCTGAGTTACAGCAATATCCATTTTTTACTGCATTAGCTGACACTGCGCATGGAAACAAAACTTTTAAAACCTCTTGCCGCCCCCTGCAACACCCCTACCATCCAAGCATCACCAGCAATGCATGCCAAAACAAAGATCATTGCCACTCCACCTCAGTCACAGAGAGTAAGCCATCTGGTGTTGGTGCGCATTAAGTTAACCATGGAGTTTGTGGCCTTTGTTGCCATTCTAGAACTTTTGCAAGGGCTTGTGTTGTTTGCCCTCGTGCTGGCGTGTGTGTGCATCCTTGTTGTTGGAAAATAATTAAATGCTCTAGTAAATACACATGTAGGTAGTGCCAGCCTGTCTCCATTGTTTTATGAACTTACATAGCTACTCATCTGCTTTCGGTTCTACCCATGTCCATCTTAGCATCTTGCTCTCACTTACATCAAATAACAAAATATTCTTTGTGCCTGTAGCTCCTTTTGTGGAATATAATATTTTTGAAAATACGCTCACAGTGGCACCAGCCTGTATCCTTTGGGTTACTTGACTTATATAGCTATACTCAGTTTTTTTTATTGAGGCGAAGGTGCACTTGATAGGTTGGTGATGATTGGCTGAATGCAACATGTCCGAATAACATTTACTAACTCAAATTTCCCCATCAGATATATGTTGTCTATCTATCTATCTATTTATCTATCTATTGCCCGACGCCCTAATCCCGCAAAGGGTGGCTGCAGACAAAACGTCTCCAAGTGCTCTGTCACCCACCATTTGACTACCCTCCCCCCAGCTCACCCCCCCCCTCCCTCATATACCTCTCAACTCCATCCCTCCACCTCATCCTCGGTCTACCTCTCCCTCCCTCCACCTCACCTACATACACCCTCTTAGTCAGTCTTTCATTCTCCATTCTCTTCACATGTCCAAACCACCTCAGTGTATTTCTCCTAATCTTCTCAACCACATCCACATCCACCCCACAGCGTTCCTTCACTTCTTCAATCGTCAACCTGTCCCTCCACGTCACTCCACATGCTCCTCTCAAGTAACTCATTTCCACTGCTCTCACTCTTGACTTGTTCCCCTCTTGCAAGGTCCATGCCTCGCTTCCATACGTCAGGGTAGGGATCATAATACTATCATGCAGTGACTTCTTAACTTCCATACTCACCTCCCTATTTTTCATCACTGCTTTCAGTGTACCAACAACCTTCCTTCCCTGCTGTACCCTTTCAAGCACTTCATCCCCCAAAGTTCCATCCTTACTCATCACACTACCCAAGTACTTGAATGCACTCACATTCTCCATATCCTCACCATCTAACCTCACTGCACACTCTGTGACTTCATTCCTCTCAAACACCATATATATATGTTGTCAATTAATAATAAAGAGATTATGAAGTAATGTTGCATTCAGCCAATCATCACCAATCTGTCAAGTGCATCTTCGCCTCGAAAAAAAAAACTGAGTATAGTCGTCTGCTTTCGGCTCTGCTCATTTCCATCTACATATCTCTCTCTTTTGTTTTGCATATCCATGGCCAGCTTAGGAATGTAACCCAATTCAATAACAAGGGAGACCTGTGTAGAGTTTACAGAGGTTATATGCTCTGTTATGGGGTTGGGGTGTAGTATGGTTTATCCGCAAAATGTGTTGTCCTGGCAGGACCTTAGCTGAATTAAGAAAGATAAATGGTGAAATGCCGTACTATCATATATCATACTGCTTTTGGTATTTTGTCACTCTAATATTCATTCTAATATGATATAAGCACTCTATGTCGACATATAAATGGCAGACAAGAAAATATTATGGTGAAACAGGCTATGCAAAATACATTGTTCAGGGGGAGGCACAGTAATATAAAACCTCCAAAGCCTAAGATGGTATAGATCCAAGTATATTGTTAGTAGTAGATAAAGACATCCCTCACCTGCACCTCCTAATGTGTACAATTGTGCAGTATAAACAAGCAAGAGTACCTTAAGTCCCGGTGTGTGAGCAAAGTAGGCCTCAGGAGACTGTGAGTGATAGAGTGCTCCATGGCCCACGGCTCCACAAGGTGCACGGAATGTTAGTTTCCCACAATCAAACAGGTTACCTGAGCGATACCGATACTTGGCTGCTTCATTCACAATCTGCAAGTAGTGGAAAAAAAAGGCAAACATTGTACTGTTACTTTAACTTAGGTCTTTGTCTATTTCTTTTATAATGACTCGCTGCCATTACCCTACTTGAGAGAGAGAGTGACAGTAGATGATAGCAACATCTAAAGTTTGTAAAATTTAAAAACCTGACAGACACATACCATATTAAAAAAAAAAAAAAAAACTACTGTAATGCTCTCTTCCTACACTCTGACTAGGATGGTAATTATAATACTGATAAGAAATCATATTCCTAAAAAACCACTGACACTTTTGCTTACAAGTTTCATCTTCCAGCACTCTTTCTCAGTCAATTCACACAAGCTTATTACCAAAGCATTTCATTCATATACAGTATTTTACATAATTACAGACTCTATGGCACTGCTTACAGAAGTGTTTATCATTGGTGCTGTGTGGTGTTCTTTCTTCCATATCTCCATGAATATCATATTTTTACAATACATAAAACAATTATCACTGTACACTATGTACAAGAAGGAGGGAATATGAACAATTAGTACTAAGCCTTAACATGGCTATATGGCACTGAACGAGAAAAGGGAAAATAAAGGTCAGAAGAAACACAGAAATATCAAGAAGTAGGACAGAAGAGCAGAAGACAGTAAGGAGAGAAAGAGTGGAGACAAAAAGGCCCTTTTTGTCGCCTCTTGCAACAAGCAAGGATACTGGGGAAACATTCTTTCCTCTCTTCCCCAGGGGGTTTACTGTACAGGAGGATACCCTTTAAAACAATGCAACCCTTCTCGATAATATACAAGTAGGGAGCGTCCACCACAGCATAACCAATTGACCTTTATCTTCTGCTCAGAACTCGGGCATTTTTTCTGATAATTCTTTGACTGTACTCCTTATGCAAATACAATAAAAAGAAAAACACTGTACTGCATAAGACAATCTATGTATTAACCCACTAACTGATAACAGTATCTGAATCCTTAACAATGCATACTAACAACTTACAAAATTCTCTAAGTAAAACATGAACAGTATCTTGAGTATTTATCTGTAGCCTTAAACTCATCACCATCATAATCCTGAACTCTTTTCCACCTAAGATTAAAGTGAGGTTGGAAAAAAAAAAAAAAAAGAGGGGAGGGGGGTATCAACAGCATGACCAGTGAAATGGGCCAGACACTCATTCACAAACCATTCATGTCTCCCAGAATCCTGACTTTAACTCACTTGATCAAAAGCCGGAAAAATGTAATCAGCAAACTGCATCTCCGCGATGGCTGTAGCTCCACCCACTGCCACTCCGATAGCAAAGCCAGCAATTCCCTGTTCACACAATGGCGTATTGAAAACCCGATCCTTCCCATACTTGTCCTGCAGCCCAATGGTGCACCGAAACACTCCACCAAATCCAACATCCTCACCAAATATTACTGAAA
The DNA here is from genome assembly GCF_032717465.1 of Coenobita brevimanus. Classification (NCBI taxonomy): domain Eukaryota; kingdom Metazoa; phylum Arthropoda; class Malacostraca; order Decapoda; family Coenobitidae; genus Coenobita; species Coenobita brevimanus. The sequence continues at coordinate 2,577,899 of NC_136982.1, read as the reverse complement.
AAGTGATGTTGTATTTAGATTAACCAAATCAAAAGTCCTCTTTAACTGATTTTTCTGCACATTATAAAACATCTATCTATCTATCTATCTATAGCCCGACGCCCTAATCCCGCAAAGGGTGGCCGCAGACAAAACACCTCCAAGTTGCTCTGTCACCCACCATTTGACTACCCTCCCCCCAACTCACCCCCCCCTCCCTCATATACCTCTCAACTCCATCCCTCCACCTCATCATAGGTCTACCCCTCCCTCGCCCTCCCTCCACCTCACCTACATACACCCTCTTTGTCAGTCATTCATTCTCCATTCTCTCCACATGTCCAAACCACCTCAGTGTATTTCTCCTAATCTTCTCAACCACATCCACAACTACCCCACAACGTTCCTTCACTTCTTCATTTGTCAACCTGTCCTTCCACGTCACTGCACATGCTCCTCTCAAGTAACTCATTTCCACTGCTCTCACTCTTGACTTGTTCCCCTATTGCAAGGTCCACGCCTTGCTTCCATACGTCAGGGTAGGGATCACAATACTATCATGCAGTGACTTCTTAACTTCCATACTCACCTCCCTATTTCTCATCACTGTTTTCAGTGAACCAATGACCTTCCGTCCCTGCTGTACCCTTTCACGCACTTCATCTCCCAAAGTTCCATCCTTACTCATCACACTACCCAAGTACTTGAATGCACTCACATTCTTCATATCCTCACCATCCAACCTCACTGCACACTCTGTGACTTCATTCCTCTCAAACACCATAACTTTACTTTTGTTTACATTAACTTTCAGCTTCCTCCTCCTACACACTGTCCCAAATTCATTCACCAAACCTTGCAACTCCCATTCATCTTCACTCAACAATACAGTATCATCAGCAAACAGCAACACCGGAAGCTTCCAAATCTCACCCTCATTCATTAGGGCCAGCCCCACATCCACTGCCCTACCTTGCACCTCCTTTACAACCCCATCCATGTATATATTAAACAGCCATGGAGACATCACACAACCCTGTTTCAGTCCCACATTGAGATCAAAGAACTCACTCAGCTCACCATCCACTCGCACCGTAGCCCTAACTCCCTCGTACATACTCTTCACAGCACTCAACAATTTCCCCTCCACTCCATATATTCTTAATACCTTCCACATACCTTGCCTATCTATTCTGTCATAAGCTTTCTCCAAGTCTATGAAGGCAGCATACACTTTCCTTCCTTTCTCTAGATACTTCTCCACTAAACATCTTAGAACAAATATCTGATCTACACACCCTTTTCCCTTCCTAAATCCCCCTTGTTCTTCTCCAACTAGCTCCTCTGTCATATGCCTAACCCTATCAATGAGTATTCTACCATATATTTTACCAGTCACACTAAGAAGGCAAATACCCCTATGGTTACCACATACTTCTCTCTCCCCTTTTCCTTTGTATAAAGGAACAATTATACCTGATTTCCAGTCCTCTGGAACCCTTCCCTCTTCCCAAGCCAATCTATACAACTTCCACATCCACTCCACAACAATCTCACCCCATACCTAAGCAATTCACCACACACTCCATCATTCCTGGGGCCTTTCCCAACTTAATCTTCTTCATCACTTCCACTACTTCCGCCCTACTGATCTCTTCCTCCCTCCTCTCATCTCTTCTTCCAGCTTCCAGCCATTCCCCAACCACTTATACTCACACTGCTCTCACTCTCTTCATTCAACAAATCCTCAAAGTGCTCCTTCCATCTCCTCAATTTCTCTCTCTTTTCCACCAACAATCTATTATTCCTATCTTTCACTCCCCTACTATTTCCCCTTTCACACTGCCTTACTTTCTTTACCTCCTTCCAAAACAATTTCTTACTCTCCCTCCATTTCACACTCAGATTCCTCCCAAACTCTTCATCCACTTTCTTCTTACTCTCCTTCTCCAGTCTCTTAACCTCCCTTCTCCTGCTCAAATATACCTCTCTCTTCTCTCTCTCATCTTCTCCCCTACCTCTACACGCCAACCATTCACTATATGCCTTCTTCTTTTGTTCCACAGCTCGTTTCACCTCATCATTCCACCATGCTGTCCCTTGCACACCCTTGTATCTCCTCCTAACTCCACAAATCACCTCACACGCTGCGCATATCTCTTCCGTGGATATCTTACATACTTCTTCCACCCCTTCCATCTGCTCTAGCTCATACCTTCCCAATCTTTCTTCCACTATGCTCTTATACTGTCATTTTCTCACTATCTTGCAAATTCTCCATCCTTCTCACAGGAGCTGCTTCCTCCTGTCTTCCCCTTTGTCTCCTCAACCACTTTCTTTGCATCTCTACCTTGGCCATCACTAAGTGATGGTCCGAGACTCCATTCCCCCACTCTCTCCACACTCTTGCATCCAACATTTGTCTTCTCATTCGCACATCCACACACACGTAGTCTATCATTGCCTTTCGTTCAACAAGTTCACCATCCATCCTCCTCATTACTCTCCATGTATACTGGTGGATCATCTTATGACGAGAGTAGGTGTTGGCTATTGCCAACCCCTTACAAGCACAGATGTCCACCAAAGCACAACCATTCCCATCTACTTCAGCTGGCACACCCCACTGACCAACCACTCCATCCACTCGTACATTCCCAACTTTGCCATTCATGTCTCCAATCAACAGCCTCTCTCGCTCCTCTCAAACTTGTCCATACATGCTTCTACTCTCGCCCAAAACTCATCTTTCACTCATCTTTCATCTTTCACTCTTACAGTATTTGACACCATGTGGTCATGTGATACTGCTTTGATATACAAAGGTATATATATATATATATCAGTAGATAGATTGATAGACAGACATATAGATGGATAGATATACATATATAAATTTTAATCCAATTCCAATTGGGGAGGCGGTGGCTGAATCGGTAGAGAGGCGGCCTGCGGTCCTGATGGACCCAGGTTCGAATCCCGGCTGGGGCAGGGAACAGTTTAAGGATTTGAATTTCATAAGAGCAGACTTTCCTGATCTACCAGATGACCCGCCGACATGTCATAAAAGTACCCCCGCTAATACCAATACACCAGTCCTGTATGAGACAGCCCTAGCATGTATTCAATATGGACGGTGGGTGTTAGCGCCGAAGTGGTGACATGCAGAGAGGTGTATGGTGTGTAGGAGGACTACTGGGCCTTGAGAGCAGGCTGTGAAGCCTATGCCCAGAGTTGGACACATTAAAAAAAAAAAAAAAAAAAAAAAATTATAACTCATCAGTTAACTATTTTAAAGCCCTCGGTCTACCTTTCGACATGTTGCTTACAACCTACTGTAATCAGTGTATACAGATACTATACTATAAACAAAACATTTTAAGGACTCTAGTGCATCACAATGAAATATATAACAGCAATGCAAGAACAAATTTGTTATATGCTACTCATGTACAGTACTATAATGACCACTGAAAGTGGACAACGGAGCAAATGCAATACATTTTCCAAAGAATGCTTCTCAAGTGTACCATATATTCATATACAGTATTTGCTTATACCTGTAACTCACATGAAGCAGACGAATCACAGAACAGGCTAGAGGGCTTCAATGAACTGGAAATGTATTTAATCCCTTCAAGCAGAGGATGTCTTTGATACTCTATTCTTGCCACTGCCATTATTTAATTCAGTTTGCATGAGTCCTTTCATAGCAGCGAGGTTCATATAAGACGTATTTAACCCTTCCTGTATGAAAAGTGTCAGCAAAATGGAGCAATACTGCTGAATAAATGGATCAATACGTTTAGAATAAAACGTGTCTAAACCAAACCATAGAGGAGAATGATCAATCATCAATACCCACAATCACCTGTCTTCTAAAAGGTGAACAAAAGAAGGATGGAAACTCCTTCTCTTTGTACTGGTGTATGGCTGTGGTGATCTCTAATACCAGCAATTGTGATGCAAAGCAGCCTTGCACAGAAAGGGACTAAAGTTTGCTATAAAATTCCCCTCCTCAACTTCTCAATTTCCCCTGCCGAGCACTAATGTGTTTCATTTTCTTCTGCCATTCCTAAAAAAATCTTTATCAACCATCATTACAGTGGGTGTTGTCGATGCTGTTGTGACCACTCTCTAAATGAATGTGATCCTGGATGACTGAAGGCTGAAGTTGCCCTCATCCAGCAGTCTAGCATCCTCCTTTCAGTGAATACAGGGGGACCTGGGGGATATTTATAGAAACTGTCCAGTTATATCAGTCTCACCACACGAAGGCATCCATCCCCAGTGAGGTCAGATAGGTTAATCAGAAAAGGTAACACTTGTTATCTAGTCATCAGTATACAGTAAGGCCTCCATTACAGAACACTGTAGTGCATTATTTTTAAACGGCACACTACACAGAAATGTAATTCCTTCAGTTGAGCCAGGGTCAAGAACAGCTACAATGTAGCTTAAGTCAAGCTTGATGCCACTCCCATCAGGTGTAGTCAATTCCCATTGTGTGGGTGTGTGTGGGTGTGTGGGTGTGCCATATGGCATTTGTGTGTAAAGTACAGTACAATAAAGTTATAAATATTTGTGTGCTTGCAAGGTTTTTAGCTTGCTTTTGGTAAGTATACTGTATATGAGAAAAAGTAGGACTCTACTGAGGTCATCATAAGCAATTAAGCCTTTACAATATAATACTCTTCCTATACTTCCTTCACACAATAGCCTGCCAGAAGCAATTACCTATGTTACAAAGAACCTCCCTGCACTGCCATATTAAAATTTTTATTGACAGCAGTTTTCCTCAACTGAATATGTATCCCGGTGCCAATAAAGGGGCTATTTACTTTAAATCTTAACTAGCAGAAATATTATCTCATTGAACCCTATCACCTGACATCAGCTTGAAAACAGTTCCTATGTTTGCCTTCTCTACTGAGAGGGTTAAGAAAAATAAGTTTCCACCCCACCACTGGCAGGGGTTTTCCAAGGCTGAATAAATTCATCTGACATTAGCTATCAACGGAACACACAGGATACAAGTATTAAATGCACTTCAGCCAAAGAAAGAGTTACCACACTGCCCTAATATTAATGATACATAACTGCAGTGGCTTACCAGCCCAGCTGGGGAGGAGAGGTTTTACTAGATATTTTCAGTTATTACTACATATCTGTCTACTTCCACCACTGAAGATAAAGCAAGTCCTTGTTATACATACTCACTTTTAAGCTCCCCCACCATTTCTTTGGCAGTTAAGTCTACAATAAATAAAACTAAAAATATGCCTATCAAAATTTCACTGTTATAGTACACACAAAGCTGCTTTACCAATATCTCAGATATTACAGTACCTGTATGAAAACACGTATAACACACTGGAACACATCCCTAACAAACAAAACGAAAGTACTATTTCAACAAGAATATATCTTGTGCCCTAAATTACTGTACCATGAAATTAATCCCAATCAAACCCAAAGTAATGGTACTGACAGGCACTGTTGTCCGTGGCCAACGCTGTATCTAGGGCATTGTTGATGGACTGGAAGAGATTCAGTCTCACTGTTTCACCTGAAAAATCATATTTAAAACAACATCAGTGCATACTCTCTGTCCAGTGATATATTACTGAACAATACTTCTTTTCAGTTATTATACTATGATCTGATTATGACCGAAATGACTTACACAGTTTTGGAAACAAACTGCACTACATGATTTGCATCACATAAATCTTAGCATGCAACATAAAATAAGAAGGCTGGTTCTGAAAAGAGGGGAAAATGCAATTTTCAAGCATCCAGAAAATAGGTGAGTATACAAATACTGTAATAATATAAGAATATATGGTAGACCCTCTGTTATTAAAGCCGACAGTCCGTTGTATCTGTGGGTCGTCCCAAGGTGGGATTTCAAGCACATGCTTAAAAATAAATTAGTAAAATAGCATTTTCAAGTACTAAAAATGTAGACTATACCCATTTTACCCATACTTGGCCCATAATTTCACACTTTAGCAGCTTCTTTCACATTGCATCTCCTTAACGTACAGTACAGTATATTCATGGCTGTCATAGTTTCAGCAACTATCAAGGATAGGTTTTGGGGCAACCTGGTTGGTTAATGTCATGAGAAGCTTTGTGAAGCCTTCACTCCCTCCCCCCTCCCAGTTAGGTTCCCCCCCCCCAACATCTTGGTATTCAATTTTTTCCTGGTTGGTTTTCACAGGTTTTGACTTAAAAAAAAAAAAAAAATCTGGAAGGCTGCATTCTGATCAATTATGATTTTTTCATTTCACATCTTACTTCATCCCTCTGAAGGGGCTTGGGTCAACTGTGACAAAAATGAGTCTCAAAGTCAACTATAATAATGCAAACATTAACCTGAGGTGTCCCGTCGATGTATGGGTACGTTGCAACATTTTGCATTTGCCAGTCCCGTCGACGTACTGGTACGTCGCGCAATTGCAAGGTTCATAATATGCACAATTTTCAATTTCCACGAGTGATTTTTCGTACGTATACACAGGACACCTTCCTCTACAAGATGCCAAGCAAGGACAATGCCTTACACCGCATAACCTCCCCCCCCCCCTGCACGCCATTGTCTCGTCAATTCACCTGTTACCAGTGACCTGGCCAATAAAGACATTCAGGGCCAGAGTGATTCCCCAATCGATGACAATGTGGAGGACAAAGTTTACATAGCATTAGAGGAAGAAACAGTCAGAAATGATGATCAGGTAATGTGGCAAAAAAAGGTCAGGTATGGTGATGAGTTAGTGAGTGAAACAATGCTTCTAAAGCCTATATTACTGTTTGAAAACCAATACACTCTCGTACTACATATAAATTCGTACCAAGTAAATAAATAAATACCGTTTATGAGTGGTGTGAAATAGTTACCCTCCCATAGAACTAGTTTTCTCTGGTGCCAGCCTGTTAGAAAACCCAGTAAGGTAAGGAGGTACCGCTACCTGGATCGAGTATTTTAAACCTCAGGTGAGCGAATTCTCTATGAATTTTCGATGTTTCTCACCAAAAGCAGAGGTTTTAGCCAAAAAAAAATTTTCGAAAATACCTCGGGATTGGGGGGCATCAGAGGTGCGAAATAGCTCGGGACGTGACGGGTTAAGAAAATAGGACTGTGCTGAAGTTTTAAAAATTCTCATCCTCTTAGGTATGGTTTGTGTGACTTGGATTTTCAGTTTTTGAAGCTTTGCTCACTCATCAAAGCTGACATTCTTCCACTCTGACATTATGTATTAAATCCCAAACTTTCCCTACTCTTCAATCCCCTCCTCAGCTATGGTGGGACCTGAACTTCATGGACAAGGCTACAGGTTTTAGGGTATGTGAGTACATTTAAGTACTTGGGTAGTGTGATGAGTAAGGATGGAGGTTTGGAGGGTGAAGTGCTTGAAAGGGTACAGCAGGGAAGAAAGGTTGTTGGTTCCTTGAAAACAGTGATAAGAAGCAGGGAAGTGAGCATGGAAGTGAAAAAGTTACTACATGACAGTATTGTGATACCAACTCTAATGTATGGAAGTGAAGCTTGGACGTTGTTGGAAGGACACAAATCGAGTGAGAGCAGTGGAAATGAGTTATTTAAGAGGAGCCTGTGGAGTCACATGGAGAGACAGGCTGACAAATGAGGATATAAAGGAGCATTGTGGTGTGGATGTGGATGTGATAGGAAGCGCTAGGAGGAATACACTGAGGTGGTTTGGCCATGTGGAGAGGATGGAGGGTGAAAGTCTGACAAAGAGAGTGTATGTGAGTGAGGTGGAGGGGGGAAGAGGGAAGGAGAGGCTGAGGATGAGATGGAGGGATGGGGTGGAGAGGTATATGAGAGAGGGGTGTGTGAGTTGGGAGCAGGGCAGTGAAATGGCGGGGGACAGGGCGACATGGAGGCGATTTGTTTGTGGCCACCCCGAACGGGATTGAGGCGTCTGGCAATAGTTAGACGTTAGAGTTAGTATCACCATATTGTCATGTGGTAACTTTTTCACTTCCATGCTCACTTCCCTGTTTCTTATCACTGTTTTCAAGGAACCAACAACCTTTTTTCCCTGCTGTACCCTTTCAAGCACTTCACCCTCCAAACCTCCATCCTTACTCATCACACTACCGAAGTACTTAAACGTACCGGTACTCACATTTTCCAATTCCTCACCATCCAACCTCGCTGTACATTCACTGACTTCACCTCTCTCAAAGACCATCACTTTCCTCTTCCTTACTGTACATTCACCTTTAGATTCCGTCTCTTACACACTCTCCCAAACTCATCCACCAAGCCTTGCAGCTCTCCTTCGTCTTCACTCAACAACACAGTAACATCTGCAAACAACAGTACAGGGAGTTTCCAGACACTACCCTCTCTCACCAGGGCCACTCCAACATCCATTACCCTACCTTGTACCTCTTTTATTACCCCATCCATGTACAGATTGAACAACCATGGAGACATGACACACCCCTGTTTCAACCTAACCTTCAAAGAGAAAAATTCACCCAAACACTACCCTTTCTCACCAGGGCCACTCCAACATCCACTACCCTACCTTGTACCTCTTTTATTACCCCATCCATGTACAGATTGAACAACAATGGAGACATGACACACCCCTGTTTCAACCTAACCTTCAAAGAGAAAAATTCACTCACTTCACCAACCACATGCACTGGAGCCTTCGCACCATCGTACATACTCTTCACAGCATTCAACAACTTCCTATGTACTCCATATATTCTTAATACTTTCCACAATCCTTGTCTATCCACCCTGTCATATGCTTTCTCCAAATCAATGAAAGCTGCATACAACTTCTTTCCCTTCTCTAGAACTTTTCCACTAAAGATCTAAGAATGAATATCTGATCTACACAACTTCTTCCCTTCCTAAAGCCTCCCTGTTCTTCTCCAACTAATTCCTCTGTTCTTTCTCTAACTCTGTCAATAAGTATCCTACCATACACTTTTCCTATTATACTAAGAAGACAAATGCCCCTATGATTACCACACATTTCTTTTACCCCTTTTCCTTTGTACAAGGGAATAATTATTCCTGACTTCCAATCCCCCGGGACTCTACCTTCCTCCCAGGCCAATCTGCACATTTTCCACATCCATTCTACAACGATCTCTCCCCCATGCTTCAGCATTTCACCACACACTCCATCAATTCCTGGGGCTTTCCCCAATTTAACTTTCATCATTGCTTCCACAACTACTATCCTACTGATTTCTTCCTGTCTTCTCACCTCCCTCCTTCTCCCAGCCATCCCCCAGCCACTTATACTCGCATTACTTCCATCCTCTATGTTCAACAATTCTAACGTATGGAAGTGAAGCTTGGATGTTGTTGGAAGGACACAAGTCAAGAGTGAGAGCAGTGGAAATGAGTTATTTAAGAGGAGCCTGTGAAGTCACATGGAGAGACAAGCTGACAAATGAGGATATAAAGGAGCGTTGTGGTGTGGATGTGGATGTGATAGGAAGCGTCAGGAGGAATACACTTAAGGTGATTTGGCCATGTGGAGAGGATGGAGGTGAAAGACTGACGAAGAGAGTGTATGTGAGTGAGGTGGAGGGGGTGAGAGGGAGGGGGAGGCGAGGATGAGATGGAGGGATGGGGTGGAAAGGTATATGAGAGAGGGGGGTGTGAGTTGGGAGCAGGGCAGTGGAATGGTGGGGGACAGGGTGACGTGGAGGCGATTTGTTTGTGGCCACCCTGAACGGGATTGAGGCGTCTGGCAATAGATAGATAGATGTCTCCTCAAGCTGCATAATTACTGTACGTGCAAATTCGCCATGAACTCTGCAAGTGCTGAAAACCAGCTTTTTATGCTAATAGTTTCTCAGAATCTGCTGAATTACTACCATGAAAACTCGGCCATGGGGAAAGAAAAATGACTAAATACTCCCATCACCCAGAATCTACTTAACAATAATTATGGTGTACACAGACTAACAATAAAAAATGGATTCAAGGTACGGTAGCGGCAGCAAACGCAACCTATTTTAGAAGCTGTGCAGGTTTGGTTTACCTTGAGATTCCGGTACAGTGTCAGGGTAGAAGGTGAAATGCGACGAATGTCTGCTGAGAAGTGATGGTGACCCTAAAGTGGGCCTTAAAAGCTTTTTAAATACCGATGCCTTTAGCAGCTGCCTCATGTTTACGTTCTCGTCTGCTTGTTCGCCTTGGAAATACCGGCGCAACTCTCTATTCGGCTATTTCATGTAAGTTCTGTCCACAATTTAGTCTTTTTGTTGAATTCTTGTAATTTTTCCGGATTAAGAGAGACACTTCAAATTATGGGGATCACATATAACTTTCATGAATCCCTTCAGTAAGAAAGGTCTCGCCTACATGGAATGAAATAATCTGAAAGTGGCAAGTATTAAATAATAAAATACCTTTTAATTCAAGGAGTCAGTGGTTGTCTTTATTTATAAACCTCATATATATCCACAATCACGCATTACTTTTTGGTTCTTGCGTAAAATCAACCCCGACCTCATTGCTACGTAAACGGCCATAGAAAATTTCGCCATGAGCAAAGCGCGATTTTCGAAGCTTCCGAAGATCATGCAGGAAAAATAAAGAACGGGGGAAGATTCTGCACCCTCTGTCAAATTATAGTTACAGCGATAGTTGACTTTAGTTTCTTCAGGAAAGGCCAGAATTATTCCATTTTCCTTTTTTCTACAAGTTAGTAGTAGTAGCAGTATATCAGCCCCGGCTGACTGGATGGATAGGTCCATCAGTCACAAGCCAAGCAAGCAATCGCCCCTGCAGGGCTGTCCTTTGCAGTGAACCGACGTTCACTTGCTGCAGATTGTGCCTCGCCACAGAGGTGCGGGAAAGATTATTGAGGTTTGGCTCCTAGATGGATGTCGCATTTATGTCTCTCCACCCAGTTAACAGGGGCACCATGGTAGGCTCCACAACACCCAGTTATTTGGTTATATGGTTACCATACAGTGTAGTAAATGGCTTCCTAGGTTACAGGAAACCACTAGACTTGTCACTCAGTGTAGAGTTGCTTAAGGAAGAAGCAGGCTACAGTACATCAGGTGAGTGGATGATAGTCGTTGCTATCTAACGAGCAGTAAATGATAGTAAAGTGTGCTGGTGAACCTGGCCCCTGTCTTGGGTGTGCTTGAGAGGTGTAGAAGGAAAAATAATGAGTGGAACGGTGATTGGATCCATGGATGAAAGTAATAGCGGTACTTTATTCTACAGCTGTTTGGTTACTGTTCTTTGAAATCAGAAGTGGTATTTTTCCGTGTTTAGCTTTCATCAGATCTCTTCCTTCTGTTCAATAATTATCTTAGCTGGCTGTATATATAGGCTTAATTGCTCGACACTGCACCCTGCCACCCGTTTCTCATAGTGTCCATCTCAACAATCGCTACAATAATCACGGGATGAGACTTTGGCATACCTCCTTCATATTTGTCTCTTGTTTCTGTTTGGGAAAAAAACAACCTTCTTACCTTCATTGTCTTAAAAACTCCATCCCTCCATCTCTCAACTCGGCACTGTCTTTCACATGACCACCTCCTAATTTTCAAGAATTCACAGCGCAGTCCTTCATCGTCTCAATCTTCTTGGTATCTGTTTTTCTCGTGATCTTGTGTGGAAAGTTCACAGCACGTCTCCTGTAAATATAGCTTCGCAGAGGTTAGGTGTGTTAAACCGACCCTATTTTGCTCTACTCACTTGCTGACATTGTACAGGGGATTTAGTCGTTTATATTTGGAGTATACAGTAGCTCTCATACGTAGGGGTCTCACTACATTCAGCACTTCTAAACAGGGTGAAGTCAAAAGGTTCTCATCTCATCTATTCCTCTCTCTCTCTCTCTCTCTCTCTCTCTCTCTCTCTCTCTCTCCTATCAGTAGGGCTAAATTTCTGGTCACTATTCTTCCATTCCTCCCTCGTTACGGAGGACACGCAACCCCGATCCAGCTATACACTCACCTCTTTTCTGCCCAACCCTGTAATGCAAGAGTTAACCAGTCAGTCTTTCACGTCTGCATCTAACCATCTTTGGACTTATTTTCTTCATCCTATCTTCCCCGCTACCTGTGTGACCTCCAAGCTTTTAAGTGCAGTGTGCCCAAGACATCTCGAAATGAATGCATTTTGAATCTGGATTAAGAACGGTTGAGTTTTCTTTGGAGCGCATCAGTTTTGCAGGCTGTCAGTCTTGGGTTCTATCTTTTTTGCGTGATAGATATACAAGTATTTAGTCAGAGAATAAAAGAAGAGGTTTAGCTAGTGCATATAGGCTAGAGAATTCAGAAGGTTCAGGTTCAGAAACAAGGGAACATTTTTATTGCACATGTAAATGCTACGGCCACCTTTGGCTTTAAGATGACTCTAGAGAAAGAAGACGGATACAAAGTAAAAGTTTCTGTTTGGGCCAGTCAACTGGATTTCGGTAAGGAGGTGAAATTCAAAGGAGGGATGGTGTTCAACACAGGAAGCTAGAGAAAAGGTTGAGACTTTTAGAGAAACCGATAGAAATTATTTAAGTTGTAGTCCTGGGCGTCGCAGCGGGTGGTCACCAATACAAGGGAGGCATGTTGCAGATATATTTACCACCATCCACCCACCCTGGAGACTCCGAGGCTTATACCTAGATGACCTAATATCCGGATAGCAAAGAAAGGATAATGAAAGACCTTATAAAAGGCGACATTCTATTCTGCAACAGTACATTTAGGCAACACTTCATGGGCGACCCTTGAGCGTGTGTATGTACTGTAGCGGCCGGCATGCACACGCCTGGTATGGGCGGGCTATGGAACTATACATATTCCGTGTACAACAAATACAGAAGCAACATGGCGCCTACTCCGGCAATACATAATCTCTTCACAAAAACTGCCATCAGCTAACTATATTCCTTCCACCTTAACTTGGCCCGGATTTACGTCCTCTGACAGTTCATTTCATGTTACTTAGTGAAAGAAAAATTTTACGCCTCTACTGTACATCCTTTCCACGGCACTTCTTCGTGACTAGCATCATATTCTGATGTTAATCTATTTCTACAACTCAGCAGTCAAGATATAAATAAGTCTACACATCTCTCCTGAACTGAATAGCTGCAGTAATAATAATGATGATGATGATGATGGTGATAATAATAACAATGATAATAATAGCCCAATAATAATAATAATAATAATAATAATAATAACAATAATAATAATAATAATAATCTGTACTTCACGTGGTACACTTTATTCTTCCTATGAAAAGACAATTTATTTCATTTTATTTTATTTATATTTATTTGCTTGAATTTGGCCCAAAAATTGCCATCTCTCCATTATGAATATTGGATGGTTGCAACAGATCAACCTTAGAATATGGTGCTAGTCACGAAGCAGTGCTCTGTAAAGGATGCAGAACCACAACATTGCCTTTTCCCACCACTGAGATACGTGAAATGAACCGAACAGGGACGAAAATCTGGGCCAAGTTAAGGTGAAAGGAGTATGATAGCGAAGGGGTTAATGAGGGCCTTGTCTAACCCCCTCCCCCCCATTTCGAAAATATCTGGCTAATAGATGAATTAAATTTTCCGATGAGAGAAGGCATCAAATAGAAGAGGAGTTATCGTAGTGAAGGGGTTTAAAAAGTCTGCAGTAGCTCTCATCTCATTATTATGATCATTAATAATATCTTCATTATTATCGTCATTATTATTATTAATTATTATTATTATTATTATTATTATTATTATCGTTATCATCATCATTATTATTAATATTGTTATCATTATTATTATTATTATTATTATTATTATCATCATCATCATCATCATCATCATCATCATTATTTTCTTTATTATCATCACCATCATCATCATTATTATCATCATCATCAGTATTATCGTCATCATTATTATTATCATCATCATCAGTATTATTGTCATCATCATTATTATCATCATCATTATTATCATCATCATCAAGATCACAATAAGCGTCACCATTATCGTCATCATCATCATCACCAGTCACTATCACTTGTCTTCATCATCACTGGCCTTTTATTGTCTTTTTACTCATCCCTCATCACTTTTTTTCATAACTACTGACATCACTAATCATCGCTACAGTGCCTAGTTATCACCATCCATCACTACCATGTTCATCATCACCAACATCACTATCATTAATGTCACCTTCCTTCATCACTTTCCTCAACATCATCATTTTCATCATCGCTTACATCAGTTATCATTATTTCAGTCACTTAATTATCATCATCATCATCACTACAGTACATTCACTTTCCATCACCATTGTCATCACATTTTAGTCATCATCCTTCATCATTTTCATCATCACTAACATCACTAAACATCACTGTCACCATTATCAATATCAGTCAACATCACTATCATCATCATCATTTTCACCATCATTAACATCACTAATCATCACAATCATCATCAATATCATCATCTTCAACATAACTAGTCATCACCATCATCATCATTATCATCCTCAACATCACTATCATCATCATCATTTTCACCATCATTAACATCACTAATCATTACCATCATCATCAATATCATCATCCCCAACATCACTAGTCATCACCATCATCATCACCATCATCATCATCAACATCACTATCATCATCATTATCATCATCTTCAACATTACTAGTCATCACCATCATCATTATCATCAATCACCATCACTGTCATCATTTTCATCATCATTGTACCTCACTACCATCACCTTCAGTCATCACTATCATCATTTTAGTCATCATTTTCACCACCACTACCAAATACCGTTATCTCCTCCATGATGGTGGTAGTTGTGGTAGGGGATCCTCAAGAGATAGTGGTGATGGTGGTGGTAATTGTGGTGGTAGTGGTGGTGATGGTGGTGGTTTTGGTTGGGACTCCTCAACGACTGCTGGTTGTGGTGGTTGTGGTGGTGATGGAAGTGGTGGTGGTGGTAGTGGTAGTGGTGAAAGTGGTGGTAATTGTGGTAAGGTCTTCAGGGATGGTGGTGGTGGTGGTAGAGATAATTGTCGTACACGTCCTCAGAGGCAGCTGATGGTGGTAGTAGTAGTGGTGGTGGTGGTGGCAGCAGCTATAATCGACATTCTTAGGAACTTTCCATCCGTCCGCTAACGAACCTGCAAAAAAGAAGTAATAATAATAATAATAATAATTATAATAATAATAATAATAAACTAATAACAATCAAACTCTATATCCTAAAAATATAAAATAGTAGTAGTAGTTGTAGCAGTAGTAGTAGCAGTAGTGGCAGTAGTAGTAGTAGTAGTAGTAATAATAATAATAATAATAATAATAATAACGAAAAAACTAGAAGAGCCAGTAATGTGAAACAGAGTACATGATATTATTAACCAGATCTTATCAAAGCTGAAGTGGAGAATATTAAGTAGCTCTCTCTCTCTCTCTCTCTCTCTCTCTCTCTCTCTTCTTCCTCTAATTTTTTTTCAGTAATTTTCGACTCTCTTTAAAATCTCACAAATATCTATTCTTAAATCTCTCTCTCTCTCTCTCTCTCTCTCTCTCTCTCTCTCTCTCTCTCTCTCTCTCTTTCTCAATCTCATTCATATATACCAGCCACTTACATTACTTGCCTCCCTTTCATGCCACTCAGTGTAGAGTTACTGATAACATGATTGATTTTCTGCCTTGATTGGATGATTGGTTGATTGATTAGGGGGAGGTTGATTGGTTGATGAAGCTTGTTTTGATTGCTTGGTTGACTGGATTGAGTGTATTGTTCTTGATTGGTTGATTGGTTATACTCTTCTTGATTGGTTGATTGGTTACGCTCTTCTTGATTGGTTGATTGGTTATACTAATCTTGATAGGTTATACTCTTCTTGATTGGTTGATTGGTTATACTCTTCTTGATTGGTTGATTGGTTATACTCTTCTTGATTGGTTGATTGGTTATACTCTTCTTGATTGGTTGATTGGTTATACTCTTCTTGATTGGTTAATTGCTTATACTTTTCTTGATTGGTTCATTGGTTATACTTCTCTTGATTGATTGATTACTTATATTCTTCTTGATTGGTTGATTGGTTATACTCTTCTTGATTGGTTGATTGGTTATACTCTTCTTGATTGGTTGATTGAGTACATTCTTGATTGATTGATTGGTTATACTGTTCTTGATTGGTTGATTGGTTATACTCTTCTTGATTGGTTGTTTGGTTATACTCCTCTTGATTGGTTGATTGGTTATATTCTTCTTGATTAGTTGATTGAGTACATTCTTGATTGGTTGATTGGTTATACTCTTCTTGATTGGTTGATTGGTTATACTCTTCTTGATTGGTTGATTGAGTACATTCTTGATTGGTTGATTGGTTATACACTTCTTGATTGGTTGATTGGTTATACTCTTCTTGATTGGTTGATTGGTTATACTCTTCTTGATTGGTTGATTGAGTACGTTCTTGATTGGTTGATTGGTTATACACTTCTTGATTGGTTGATTGGTTGATTGGTTATACTCTTCTTGATTGGTTGATTGAGTACATTCTTGATTGGTTGATTGGTTATACTCTTCTTGATTGGTTGATTGAGTACATTCTTGATTGGTTGATTGGTTATACTCTTCTTGATTGGTTATACTCTTCTTGATTGGTTGATTGGTTATACTCTTCTTGATTGGTTGATTGAGTACATTCTTGATTGGTTGATTGGTTATACTCTTCTTGATTGGTTGATTGAGTACATTCTTGATTGGTTGATTGGTTATACTCTTCTTGATTGGCTGATTGAGTACATTCTTGATTGGTTGATTCGTTATACTCTTCTTGATTGGTTGATTGGAGTGTACTGTTGTCTTGATTAGTTTAATTGGGGTAGGGTTGGTATCAGTGTGGCTCATTGTTTAGTAATTACTTAGTTGATTGCTGCCTCTCTCTCTCTCTCTCTCTCTCTGCATCTTAATTACTTACAGATGAATTGATTGCTACCTGTTTCTCTCTCTCTCTCTCTCTCAATGGGTGTGGGTATGGGTGTGGGGGTCGGTGTGGGTGTGGGTGTGGGTATGGGTATGGGTATGGGTGTGGGTATGAGTGTGGGTGTGGGTGTGGGTGAGGGTATGGGTATGGGTGTGGGTGAGGGTATGGGTGTGGATATGGGTGTGGGTGTGGGTGTGGGTATGGGTATAGGTGTGGGTGTGGGTGTGGGTGTAGGTATGGGTATAGGTGTGGGTGTGGGGAGAAATGACCTGTTAGATACGAGACGGTAATGAGAAAAGTTTACTACGAAGTCTCTGGATGGGGTCGTGTGTGTGTGTGTGTGTGTGTGTGTGTGTGTGAGAGAGAGAGAGAGAGAGAAGGGGGGGGAGACTCACCTTCATGAATATAAGAGATGCCTATCACACGGCACTTCATACAAGGTTTGCCGAGGATACGATGGTAAATCGGAACGGTAACGTGGTAAAACTGCCGACGATACCACGGGCATTTGGAATTCATCTGGATGGATTCCTGCCGAGGATACGACGGGCAAAACAGTGTGACCAAAACCTAGGCGACTCAACAGAGAATATATCCTACTACAACATTGACCATTTAGCCTAACACTGAATACTTATTAATATTTTAGAATAAATATCAATCGTTTTGAAACCCTTATAAAGAGTTAATATTTCCTATACTGAGGAAACTGTGATGTCGATAAAATAAACACGTGTTTACAACTGAGGACTACACTACACCCAGACGTACTGCCACCAGTCGCCACCTGAAATCATCACAACAACAACAACGTACTGCTTAATCAGTAGACTACAATGGGTTCATCACAAATTTCCTGGACTAGGGCAGCTGAATTCGCCCTTATGGACAGCGATCACTTTCCACAGTCGCGAGACGGGGCTCTGGCAACAGTGTGAGAAGCATGTCCTTTGCCGAGGATACGAGGAACGTGTGTGATAGCGTCCAAGTTTTGTTCCACTTAAATCTTCCTCGGCCGTTCCTGATACGAGGTACCGTATGATACCCTTAAAGAGTCACGAGAGAGAGAGAGAGAGAGAGAGAGAGAGAGAGAGAGACTCATTATAACAGTCCGGAAAATTCGAAGAAAAATATATCGTGACCTTTTCTACGGGAGGGAAAATAATAAAGTGGAAGAAATAAAAGAAATAAAGGAAGGAAAATGATAATAGTAAGAAAAAGGAGAGAAAATAATAGAAAAAAGGGATGGAGAAAATCGAAGGAAAATGAAATAAAAAAAGAAGGAAAAATAACAGAGAAACGGAAAAATGAAAGAAAAAGAGAGGGAAAATAATAAGAGGAAAAAATGAGAAAAAAATGATCTATCTATCTATCTATTGCCAGACGCCTCAATCCCGTACGGGGTGGCCACAAACAAATCGCCTCCACGTCGCCCTGTCCCCCGCCATTTCACTGCCCTGCTCCCAACTCACACACCCCCTCTCTCATATACCTCTCCACCCCATCCCTCCATCTCATCCTCGGCCTCCCCCTCCCTCTCCCCCCCAAAAATAACGGGCTGACGGGAGACTCAAATTTTGGAAAATACGAGGTACAGTATATGTCATTTTTTTCAGTGAGAGAGAAAATAAATAACGAAGATAAAAACAAAATAAAAAAATAAAAAAATGTCTGAAAAATTATGATCCAGAAAATATGAAGAAAAAAATCCCCATCTTTTTCAGTGAAGGAAAAAATTGAGGAAAAAAACAAAAAAGTATATTAAAAAAACTGATTTAAAAAAAAAAGAGATGGCCGAAAAATCACAAAATCGAAAAATTGATGGGAAAAATAAACAGCCATTATCTTTTTTTTTTTTTTTTTTTTTTACAGTAGGGGTGAAAATAGACAAAAAATATGAGGAGAAAAAGACTGTGAAAATAAGTCAACAAAATAAGGGACGAAGAAGTCAGTGGAACAAAATACGATGTGGAAAATACGGAGGATATTTTATGGCCGTATTATTCAGTATAGTAGAAAATGAGACTATCTATCTATCTATATGTGTACCTATTTGTCTATCTATCTATCTGTCTTCATGTCAGTCTGTTTATCTATCTGTCTCTACCTATTTTTTATCTATCTATCTCTATCTGTCTCTATCTATATATCTCTGTCTATCTATCTATCTATCTATCTGTCTCTATCTATATATCTGTCTATCTATCTACCTATTTATCTACGTCAGTCTCTACCTGTCTGTCTCTCTATCTATCTATCTACCTGTGTCCATCTGTCTATCTATCTATCCATCTATCTATCTATCTATATTTTATCTATTATCTATCTATCTACCTAACTGTCTGTCAGTCTATTCATGTCTGTCTATCTCTACCTATCTGTTTATCTGTCTATATCTATCATCCAGTCCTTATTTTCCCCATCAGGAGCGTAGGAACCCTGGGCTAATCCACTCATTCGCAGGTTTTAAGGCGAGTGACCAGCCTCCCTTTTCCCTGAGCGGCATTATGTAAACAATAAACACGAACTACACACCCCATCCTACTGGAGCGCCTTAACCCACTAGACCACCGGGCGTCATTGGATGATATGGTTACCACCCAGCGTAGTAATTGGTTTCCGGGCTACAGAAAAGAAAAAAATTGGCCATCAGTGTAGTCCCACCTTGAAGCTTCACTACATCGAGTGAGTGAATGGTGCCCCCCTCCCTTCACCTTCCTTAGTATGCGGTTGTGAGAGTAAGAGGAAATATGAAAAATAGGCTAGACAGACTATTAGTGAGCGAGCGAGCGAGCGAGCGAGCGAGCGAGAGAGAGAGAGAGAGAGAGAGAGAGAAGAATGACAGCCTAAAGAACAGGAGGAAAATATAGTCGTTTTTTCAGGGGGAGGGAAAATAAAAGGAAAAATAACAGGAAAAAATAACAAAATCAGAAAATTGTGAAAAAAAAAAGAAAGTATAATTTTAACAAGGATAGAAGGAAAGATGACAGTCCGGAAAAAAGAAAATTACCCATCTCTTATTTCATCTTCTTCTCCTCCTCTTCCTCCTCCTCCTCCTCCTTCTCCTTCTTCTTCTTTCTTCTTCCTCTTCTTCTTTCTTCTTCTTCTTCTTCTTCTTCTTTTTCTTCATTTTCTCCTCCTCCTCCTCCTTCTTCTTCCTCTTCTTCTTCTTTTCCTCTTCCTTCTCCTCCTCCTCCTCATTATTATCATTATTATTATTCCCTTCTCTATCTCCTTCTCTTCTGTCTTCCTCTTCTTCCCTTTCTCTCTTTCTCTCTCTTTCTTTCACTGAGGTAGGGAAACTACAAAAATAATGAAGAAATAAGGGAAAAAAAAAAAAAAAAGTCTGACAAAAATGGAGTCCCAAGAATTATAATAAAAAAAAATACGAGGGGAGAGAGAGAGAGAGAGAGAGAGAGAGAGAGAGAGAGAGAGAGAGGATGACGACAGAAGACAAAGAACAGTCAAGGAGAAAGTTACCCATCTAATCGAACTTGAGAGAGAGAGAGAGAGAGAGAGAGAGAATGACGACAGAAGACAAACAAGTCAAGGAGAAAGTTACCCATCTAATCGAACTTGAGAGAGAGAGAGAGAGAGAGAGAGAGAGAGAGAGAATAAAAAAATATGATAGATTTTTTATTAGACGAAAAATGGCGCAGGAATATTACCTTGAAAACATAAGGAGAAATATAGTTCAGTTTTTTTCTAACGAATATCAAAAAATAGATCAAAATAATAGTAAAATAAATAAATAAATAATAATTCAGAATGTTAAAATAATGACACAAAATAGAATAATAATAATAAAAACGAAAATAGACTCAAATAATTACAATCGGGGTTATGTGAGGGAAGGAAGAACAGAGACACATTTGAATTTTTCCGTTTTTACGATTTCAAACAAAGAACGAGGTATTTAAAGCGAGTTCCGATGTGTGTGTGTGTGTGTGTGTGTGTGTGTGTGTGTGTGTGTGTGTGTGTGTGTGTGTGTGTGTGTGTGTGTGTGTGAGAGAGAGAGAGAGAGAGAGAGAGAGAACTGCAAGACAAGCGAGAAGTCAATGAAGAAAAATTAAGACAGAAGGAAAAGGAGGTTCGATGGATGACTTAAGGAAATTAAAGTTACCTCCATCCGGGAAAGAAAAAAAAAAAAGAAAAAAGCTCAATCTAGCCAAGGACAAGAAAGCAAGAGAGAGAGAGAGAGAGAGAGAGAGAGAGAGAGAGAGATGAACTTTCCCGCCCTGAGGTTCATAACAACCATTGCGATGATGAGACGCTGGATTCTCTCTCTCTCTCTCTCTCTCTCTGATTAGATATGGAAACTTTCTCCCTGATTGTTGTTTGTTTTTCTCTCCCGTCTTTCCTCCGTCTTTCCTCCATCTCTCTCTCTCTCTCTCTCTCTCTCTCTCTCTCTCTTGCTGAACCTGTATCTTTTATTTTATCTATCTATCTATCTATTTATCTGTCATCTCTACCTTTATCTATTAGTCTAGTCACCTGTCCATCTATCTATCTATCTATCTATCTATCTGTACATCTATCTGTCTATCTATATACTTATCCTTCTGTGTATTTTATCGTTATTGTCTTTCTCACTTGAGTCTATAAGTGTTCGAGAGAGAGAGAGAGAGAGAGAGAGAGAGAGAGAGATCTGGTTAGGAGAAGCATGAAAGTAAATAGAAATCATATGAAGATAGTTTAGAAAATGAGAGAGAGAGAGAGAGAAAGAGAGAGAGAGAGAGAGAGAGAGAGAGAGAGAGAGATCTGGTTAGGAGAGGCTTGAAAATAATTAGAAATCATGTGAAGATGGTTTAGAGAGAGAGAGAGAGAGAGAGAAAGGCGGGAAAGGAAGAGAGAAAGGTGGGTTTAGAAGGAGGAATCATGTGGAGAAGATGGTTTAGAGAGAGAGAGAGAGAGAGAATAATAAGCTCACTCTCTCTCTCTCTCTCTCAGGCTACTTCACATTCTGACCCACCTTCTCCACGTTGTTCCTCCCTTTTATCCTCTACTTCCTAATCAGATTCTCTCTCTCTCTCTCTCTCTCTCTCACAAGTTCGATTAGATGGGTAACTTTCTCCTTGATTCTTGTTTGTCTTCTGTCGTCATCCTCTCTCTCTCTCTCTCTCTCTGAACTATTTCTGTCTATCTGTTCTATTCAATCTGCATCTGTATCTATCTATCTATCTATCTATGTCTGTATCTATCTATCTGTCTATCTATCTATCTATCTGCGTCTGTTTATCTATCTATTTGTCTATCCGTCTATTTCCGTATATCCGTTCTTGTCTCTGTTTGTCTGTACAAATATCACTGTCTATCTATCTATCTATCGATTCTCCTCTAGTCTATCTGTCTGTCTGTATGTATTTGTGTCTGTCTGTCTGTAGGTCTATTTTTCTGTCTATCGATCTATCTACAATATTTATCTATCTGTCTGTTCTATTCTATTCACTTGTATTGTTTGCCTGTTATTCTGTCTATCTATCTGTCACTCTATCTATCTATCTCCTCTGTCTGTATGTATTTCAATTTATCTATCTATCTACAGATCTCTAACTATCTATCTTTCTATCTACAGATCTACATCTATCTATCTATCTACAGCTCTATAACTATCTATCTATCTATCTGTGTCTATCTACAGATCTATATCTTCCTATCTATCTGTTCTGTCTGTATGTATTTCAGTCTGTCTGTCTATCTGTCTATTTACAGTTCTGTATCTGTCTATCTATCCGTCTATCTACAGATCTCTAACTATCTATCTATGTCTATCTACATCTTCAGATCTCTATCCATCTATCTATCTATCTATATGTCTGTTTACAAAGCTATATTTATCTATCTGTCTGTCTATCTATCTACCTCAACACTCACCTACTCAGCAGATGATGTGATGGTCCTGGTGGGGGAAGGATGCCGGAGGGAGGCGGGGTATGCGAGGGGGGGCGGAGGCGGAGGTGGAGGGGGGCTGTGATGAAGGAGGGGGGGCGCCTATCCCCTCCTGTACCCTCTGACTGATGCGCAGATACCCCTCTTGCTGCTCTCTCTCACTGCTGAGGGAGAGAGAGAGAGAGAGAGAACCTTCTGTCTTTAAGTGCAGGAAAACTGACAGAAAGAACGCATTTTAAAAGCTGAAAAAAACACACAGGGAAATTTGACAGGAAAGGCAGAGAAAAGCTAATAACAAAGAAGTGTTCCATTATACTCTCCTATCATACTCTCTTATCATATCATACTCTCTTATCATATTATACTCTTATCATATCATACTCTCTTATCATATTATACTCTTATCATATCATACTCTCTTATCAAATGACATGGAATTAATTTTTACTGAAGAAACTGCTATTAAATACAATGTGATTTTTTTTATTTTTGAACCCCTACCCTCCAAAAATGCATGTTTTAACCTAGGAAAATGCGAGATGATGATGATGATGATGATAATGATGATGATGAAGATGATGGTTTAATGGAAACTGTGAGATGATGATGATGATGATGGTGATGATGATGATGATGAAGATGATGGTTTGATTAAATGGAAAATGCGAAATGATGATGATGATAAAACCAGCAGCAGGTAATTCATATACTTAACTTATACGTGGATGAATTCTCCTTGAACCTCCTAAATTCGTTTTTATTTATTATTTTTATTAGCTTAATGTCTTTCTCTGGGCGATTCATTTAGGCTGAGTTATTGGTGGGGGACAGAGATAAGAGTATATAAACCCGTCCACAATACCCTTCTTCAGATTAATAAAACCGTCTGGAGATAGCAATTTGAGAAGTAATAATTCGTCATCAGATTGAAGGGGTTGAGAGATGAGGATGATAAAGAAAATGACAGTACAAGTAATGACTAAATTTGCTTTTGAATGTAATAAAATCAGAAATACTAAAAATATACTCTAGGCGATTGTCCCATTCTTTCTTGATGTCATCAACAGTGAAATATTTTGTTCTGTCTATGCTAACTCAATAATTTTTTTTAGTTTGAGGTCATTAGTTACTGTGGGAAGATGAGAAGTTGCTGTGAGGAATTTACTTGCTCTTAAAGTGTTCAATCATTTTATAGATTTAGGAAACACTCGCTTAATATGACGTCCCTCAGTCGGCCTTCATGGTTTTCAACTCATAAAGATGAAATTTACAGAGCCGCCTTTCCCTGTTACCTGTTACCTGTTATCTTTATAAAATGTACTGTTATTCCCAGAACTGAACGCCATATTGTTGATGTGGTCTGACTAGGCTTTTCTACACAGGCTCAGTAATTTCTCTTGATAATTCTTTGCATCTTTTCTCCCATAGTTACTGAACAGAGAGAGTTTTAAATTTCGTGAAACATAAAGGACCTCCGTTCCTCTCTCCCCATCTCCTCTTCTCTTCCTTTTCTTCTCTCCTACATACCTCCTCCCCCCCCTCTCTCTCTCCTCCCCTTTCCTTACTACCCCCTCTTCTCCCCTCCTCCTTTCCCCCTCCCAAGATTCTGCCGGATATGGGAGACGCCAAACTCGTGGTAATTAATTCGACAGGTGAACCGGAAGACAGGTGAGGTGAGGTGAGCAGTGACGCGAAGGGGAGAAGGGAGAAGGGGTGAGGGGTGAGGTGAGGAAGAGAAGTGAGGAGGGGTGAGGGATGTGGATGGATGCTAAGGGATGAAAAATTGAGTGGGATGAGGAGGGGTGAGGGGTAAGGAGGGGTGAGAGGTGAGTAGGGATGAGGGATGTCGGATGAGTAAGGGTGAGGGGTGAGGAAAGGTAAGGAATGAGATAAGCTGTGGTGAATCAGTATCTAATTGGGAAGGAGGAAGTTAATTTGGTTGGAATGCGAGAGAGAGAGAGAGAGAGAGAGAGAGAGAGAGAGAGAGACCTACCTTCCAGCACATGCGTGTGTGTAGATGATGGGCGTGGTGAGGGTGGGGAGGAAGGCCACCCACACCACCCACACGAAGCTCTGATCAAAGTGGGCGCTGTTCTCTGTCGTCTCTGGCACCACACTCTTGACCACCCTGTAACACCAGATCAGGCGAAGTTAGGTTAGGTTAAGTTAGGTTAGGTTAGGTTAGGTTAGGCAAGAGTGAGTTAAGTTAGGGGAGTAAGGCGTCTGGCAGTAGATAGTTATTATTATTATTATTATTATTATTATTGTTATTTTTTTAGTATTATCATTATTATTATTATCATTATTATTATGCCTTCTTTTTCTTCTAACCTTTACTTAGTGTCCTCTTACGAATCACGTTTGGAACAAGTGTGAACGCGTCTTAGCACGAACAGAAAACGGGTTTCGCCAACAACCAAAGGGCAGGCTTAAGAAAAATGAATAACTTGATAATATCGGAGTCTGCCAAGTTTCCAAGGGTAAGGTTTTGATGGCAGATTGGATGAGTAACCGACGTGTCTCAGGGCGTCCTCACAAGATCTCCTAAATTTTCCATCTATATGTAAATGTCGAATCAAAGTACACCATTGTTTTTAGCCTGGGAGGTGCGTGCGTGTGTGTGTGTGTGTGTGTGTGTGTGTGTGTGTGTGTGTGTGTGTGTGTGTCATGTAGATAGATACGCAGATTAATAAAGAATGAATATAGATGAAAATACACAGGTAATACCTTTGTTGTGTGTGTGTGTGTGTGTGTGTGTGTGTGTGTGTGTGTGTGTGTGTGTTGACAGAAAAATACATAGATAGGTAAAGACGAATGAACATGGATCAAAATACACAGGTACAACTTTTGATTGTGTAATTCACCGGGTCAGTCAGGATCACTTGATGGTCGTGATTGTCTGCTTTTACCCTCCCGGAAGGGAGCTGAGAGCTCATATAGTCCGATCTAAGGGCAAGGCTGTGACCTTCACACACGCACACACCCGTCTCCTTGCTCAAGGGGGACAGTAACCACCCACTTCGTCAGTGAAACTTTTCGCAACCTGAGCGAGGCGCGAACTCCCGTCCACCAGTTGGCAAGCGGGAACGTTACCACTGCACCAGCGAGCGGTGTGTGTGTGTGTGAGAGAGAGAGAGAGAGAGAGAGAGAGAGAGAGAGAGAAACAAGGAAAGGGAGAGAGACAGATGCAAAGACAAGACACAGACGCGAAGAGAATAGAGAAGAGAAAGTACAGAAAAGTCATTAATAAGAAAGAAGAAGGAAATATTAAAGAAAAGTAAGCAACATAAAACAGGAAAAGAGGAAATATAGAGAATAGTAAAGGAAAATAAAATGAAAACTTAAAACAATAAAGACAGGAAGAGTAACGAACGAAAAGGGAAACATCTAACAATAAAGAGAGGAAATTAGATAAAGAAACAAAAGGGCGGAAAAGGTCAGAGGTCAAGGGTAAGGTCAGCTCAAGCAGTACTTCATTCGATTTTGACCAAACTTGGCGGGAAGGTTGAGGGACAGGAAGGATGAAAAAGACACATGCGAGGTCATACGTTCAGCCTTCTAACTCTAATAAGTCTAATTCGATTTTGGATCAAACTTGGTGGAGAGGTTGAAGGCTAGGCAAGGGTGAAATTATTCTACCTCCAAAACATTCGGGCAAAAGTCAAGGTCACAGAGTAAGGTCAGCTTATTCAATTTTGATCCGATTTGAACCCAACTTGGTGGATGGGTCAAGGATCAGGCAAGGATATACCAGTTTGATTTTGAGAGGAATCAGTCAAGATCAAGGACATAAGGCAAGGTTACAAATTTGGTCTTGTCTTTCCATACGGTCACTTGGCGTCTGTTGCATCCAGTCACGCTTCACACCAATAAAAAAAACAAAAAATAGCTTAGAAGTGAGGAAGGAGACTAAGTTCATCACGTCTACATGATTATATTCCATCATCTTTTCATTAACAATAACTCCACATCAAACGCAGTGTGTCCAGGCATCTCGAAATGAACAGATCTTGAATTTGGCTCTGTTATTTTTTATTTATTTATTTTTTTCTTGGAGAGGACAATCATACGGGCTTCTGGCCTTTGGTTCCTTCTTCCTTGCATTAAAAAAAAAAAAAAGGATTATTATGTGGACCGGTTTTTAGACGTCTTGTAAGGCGCTGGTGTTGCACATTCCGATTACTTCTTTGATTTTAATTCTGTAGAGCCCATGTTAACGAAAGGGTACCCCCCCTCTCTCTCTCTCTCTCTCTCTCTCTCTGACACCCACCCACGCAGTCACGGGGACAATATATTGCTCGATTATATTGCAATTCACATATTCATAAAGAAGAGAGAGAGAGAGAGAGAGAGAGAGAGAGAGAGAGAGAGAGAGAGAGAGAGAGATGAATGAATGTGTCTGGAATGAGCAAGGATGAAATGAAAAATCGTCCTCATATTGAAGGGGTTAAATGAATAATGCGTCATCAGGGTGAAGTGGTTGACCTCGCCCCCCCTCACCTGGCCACTCACCTGAGCACCACGAGGGGGCAGACACACAAGGCGAAGGCGGCTGTGACAAGGATAGCGTAGCGGTGGTTTCTCCTCTCTCTCCCCAGGTATGTGGTTCCCCCCTCCTCCTCCTCCTCCCCTCCCCCCCTGGTGTGGTGGAGGGAGGGGGTCTGCGCTCCCCTCCCCAGCCCACCTCCACCCCCTGATGTGGAGGGGTAGGGGAGGTGGGGGTATGGGGGGCTTTGGTGGTTAGGGCCTTCTGTCTCGGTCACTGAAGGCCTGTGAGCAAAGAAGGATTGGTTAATAGATAGATAGACAGATAGAAGGTAGATAGACAGATAGACAGACAGATAAATAGACAGCTAGACAGAGGATAGATATAAACAGACAGAGAGGGGGAAAAAGGTAGACAAATGGAGTGACTATTCTCACATACTGAAATTTAAATTGAGAGGACCCCGGTTCGCTTCTGTAAATGCTGCTCGAGAAACGTAACTGTAAAGGTCAATGTAGATACGAATAAAGTTATGGTCTTTGAAATTAAGTCCCAGGATGCAGTGTAAGAACAGATTGTAAGGAAATGGAGAATTTGAGTGCATTCAAGTTCTTAGGTAGGGTGACGAATAAGAAAGGAAGTATAGAAGATCAAAAAATAAAAGGGCACAACATGGTAGAAAGGTTGCTGGTTCACTGAAAGCATTGGGAAGGAATTTGGAAGTGAGCATGGACGTAAAAAAGTCGCTGCATGACAGTGTTGTGATCCCCAGTCTAACGTATGGAAGTGAAGCTTGGAACTTGTTGGAAGGACACACGTCAAGAGTGAGAACGGTGGAAATGAGCATTTGAAAGGAGCAAGTGGAATTACATGTAGAGAGAGACAGATAAATTAGGAAGTGAAGGAGCGTTGTGGTGTTGATGTGGATATGCTAGAAAACATTAGAAAAAATACTTACAGTCAGTTTGGCTATGTGAAGAGGATGGAGAATGAGAGACTGACAAGAAGAGTGCATATGAGTGAGGTGGAGGGGGAGAGGAGAAGGGCAAGACCAAGGATGAGATGCAGGGATGGATTGGAGAGAGATATGACAGAGGAATGTGTGAGTTGGAGGGAGAGTAACCAAATGGCAGAGGCAGGGAGACGTGGAGGCGATTTGTTTGTGGCCACCTCTTATGGGATTAAGGCTCCTGGCAATAGATAGACAGACAGACAACAAGACCATTGGCTAGGGTCCTCTTTACCCCAGCCTGTTCGCGCCTAAAAATGAAATAAGGATATGGGATGTTTTGATGGTTGTGTATCATAGTCGAGGAAATGTTGGGGAGTTTTCTTTCTCACTCCCTCCCACACATATCTATCTGTCTGTCTATCTATTTATCTGTCTATCTATCTATCTACATGCACAAATACATACACACATACACCGCCACACACACACAAAAAAAATGAAGTTCCTGCAGCAGATGGTGAAAGTACTATTAACGAGCATCGTGTGTGGGTTTGGTACAGAGTGTAATGTAAATCCGAAACTGCTTGTTCCTGAACTCCATTCCATCCCCTCTCGTTTGTGTACCAGATCTCACAAGCACTCCACCTTTCCCCATCGCCTCACTCCTTCTGACAAATGAATGCTTCTTCTCTAGTGCATTCATCGCGTTCTGTGTGTTGCGTTTCGAGCCACAAACCCTTTAAGTCCACCCTCACGCACCCGTTTTCCCCAGACACCTGTCTCTCTATGACCTAATTTCCCCTCATGGGCCTGTTTTTCCCATGGGCCTACTTTCCCTGATAGATTTAATTTCCCCCCTTTACCGTATTTTCCCCCCTGGACCTATAATCTCATGGATCTTTTTTTTCCCTCATGAACTCATTTTCTCCCCACGTGGAAACGCCAAACCCCCTCATGGATTTTTTCTCCCATGGATCTACTTCCCCGTGGACCTGTTCTATCCATTGGACTGATATTTCCATTTTCCCTGAGTGACATTATTTGCAAATACTCATGGAGCCACATTTGAAGTGCCTGAACCCACCAAAACCAAGCACCACCCACCCAGCGCAATATGCATTAGGCGCGTGAAGACTCCACACGTGATGCTGGTTGTGGTGGTGGTGGTGGTGATTGTGATGGTGGTGGTGGTGGTAGAGATGTGGTGGCGGTGGCGGTGGTGGGGGCGGGGTGGTGGTGTGGTCCTGGAGGTGGTGCAAGTCCAAGGGTGCCTCCAGATCGGCCAGTGCCATCCCGATTCGAATCTCCAAAAAGGCGACCACTGCCAGGGGACCCACGAATCTGGAAAAAATAAATAAGTCTCCCATTGACCTCTAAAGAAAATGGGATGCTGAACATATACCCCTTCACCCCGAAAACGTCAAATATATGCTGCCCGAGGAACACCTGTGGGAGAGAGGCAGGTGTGTGAGACAGGTGTGTGGGGCAGATGTGTGAGGCAGGTGTGTGTCTGTAGAAAATGAGACAAAAAAATGTGTGTGTGTGTGTGTGTGTGTGTGTGTGTGTGTGTGTGTGTGTGTGTGTGTGTGTGTGTGTGTGTGTGTGTGTGTGTGTGTGTGTGTATGAGAGAGAGAGAGAGAGAGAGAGAGAGAGAGTGAATCCTGTAAAAATATTTACTGTACTTATATGACAACCTCTTGAGAAAATGAGATATATACGTATTGTTTGTCCAGTTATAGAAGAGGGAGAGAGAGAGAGAGAGAGAGAGAGACGAGATTTCTTGTTTACCCCCAGAAACTCGTATTTACCCACTTTATTTAACTACTTTATTTTCATAATTTGTGTAAGCTATTTCGTGTATATGTTGTGCAAGTAGAGGTAACTTGATGGAGAAATTAGATGACATACTCCTTCCACCTTAACCTGGCCCAGAATTTCGACCATTTGTGACGTATTTAACGTCGCTCAGTGACAGGATGAGACTATATTACGGCACTGCATCCTTTCTATACCACTGTCTTTGTGATTAGCATTATTTCTACTGTTTATCTATTGTTATAACACAGCTCATCATTCAGGATAAGAGAGATGTCTATTTTAGGCCAAGTTAGAGTGAAAAGAGTATAGTTAGTTCGTGTGGAGAAAGTTAAGGTGTACAGAGACAGGGGGGATGGAGCTAATTAGAAGGTAAACTAGGTGAGGAGAAGTTAGGTGAAATTAATTAGGATATAGAATGAAACACGCCAGGTAAGAAGTTAGGTGAAGTCAGGATACAGGATGAGACTAACTAGGAGAGGAGAAGTTAGGCAAAGTTATGATAGGTTACCTTGTCATAAAATTGCCATCTCCCATCATAAATGCTGAGCTGTGGCAAGAGATGAACACTTGAATATGTTACTAGTCACGAAGAAGTGCTATGGAGAGGAAGTAAAGCAATAGTATTGTCTTATTGTCACTGAACTGTACCGAGATTAACCACAGAGTATGGTGCTAGTCACGAAGAAATGCGATGGAAAGCATGTAGAGCCGTAGTATTGTCTTTTTTGTGCCTCTGAACTAGGGGAAATAAGCTACAAAGGGACGAAAATCTCGGGGCCCGTTTAAAATGAACGCACCATAGCCAGCGGATCAAATAAAGTTAGGTTTAATTAATGGGTAAAGGAATAAAGGCAGCCGAATAAAGTTAAAGTTAATTGTGAAGTAGATTAGGCTAAATTGGCGGGAAGAGTGGGTGGATGGGGTGGGTGGGCAGGGAGAGTACGTAGGTGGGTGGGTGGGCGGAGAGCGTACGTGGGTGGGTGCGTGGGAAGGCTTGGTGGGTGGTTAGGTGGGTGGGCAGTGTAGATGGGTGGGTGATTAAGGTGGGTGGATGGGTGGGCAAGGAAGGTGGGTGAGTGGGAAGAGTGGGTGGGCAGGGTGGGTGCTTGAGGGGATTTTGTGGGTGGGTGAGTAGGTGGGAGAACCTGTGGCTTCTCGGGGGACGCGGTAGGAGTCGGGCTTATGTTGCTAGTCTTCGGAAAACATCTCATTTCAATTTCTAATAAACAGCAGAGGATATTCGTGATATATATATGTGTTTCCCTAATATTTTCGTCCATTTGCAGCTCATAGCCCGTAACTGAGTGGCTTTAAGACAATACTACGGCTCTATATCTTTTCCGTACACTTCTTCGTGACTAGCATCATATTCTAGCGTTGATCTGTTACAGCTCAACATTCATGATGGAGAGACGGCAAATTTAAGGCCATATTAAAGTAAGGCGGGTTTAATTTTCCTTTTTTTATTACGAATTTACTTATTTTTTTCTCTGAATAATATAATCACCTCCAATCATCTCTTGGGATTTGAATGGTTTTGAAAATAGTGACACTCCGATTGGGGTGTTCTGACCATTGCACCAACAGACACAGATTTTTTTTTCTCTCTCTCTCTATTTAAATCAATCTATCTATATATTTGTCTTTCTGCCTATCTTCCTTTGTATCTATGTATTAATATATGTGTGCACGCATGTATGTATGTATGTACTGACGGATGCATGCATGTGTCTATCTGTCTAACTATCTATCTATCTATTTATCTATCTATCCATCACAGTACTCACAGTAAAACGAAGAGTGCTTGGATGTACACTAACAGCTGGCCCTCGAGGTTGACTGCACACACCCCCACACCCTGGAACTGAGGCCCGAGGAACACCTGTGGGAGAAAGGCAGGTGTTTGAGGCAGGTATGTGAGGCAGGTGTGTGGGGTAGGTGTATGGGGCAGGTGTGTGGGGTAGGTGTGTGGGGCAGGTGTGTGAGGTAGGTGTGTGAGGCAGGTGTTTGGGGCAGGTGTGTGAGGCAGGTATGTGAGGCAGGTGTGCGGGGCAGGTATGTGAGGCAGGTGTGTGAGGCAGGTGTGTGAGGCAGGTATGTGAGGCAGGTGTGTGAGGCAGGTGTGTGGGGTAGGTGTGTGAGGCAGGTATGTGAGGCAGGTGTGTGGGGCTGGTATGTGAGGCAGGTGTGTGGGGTAGATGTGTGGG
Organism: Coenobita brevimanus; assembly: GCF_032717465.1. Classification (NCBI taxonomy): domain Eukaryota; kingdom Metazoa; phylum Arthropoda; class Malacostraca; order Decapoda; family Coenobitidae; genus Coenobita; species Coenobita brevimanus. The sequence goes on along the minus strand of NC_136982.1, from coordinate 2,545,560 downwards.
GCATGTATGTGAGGCAGGTGTGTGAGGCTGGTGTGTGGGGCAGATGTGTGAGGCAGGTGTGTGAGGCAGGTGTGTGGGGCAGGTGTGTGAGGCAGGTGTGTGGGGCAGGTGTGTGAGGCAGGTGTGTGGGGCAGGTGTATGAGGCAGGTGTGTGAGGCGTAACTTATAATAAAAGCACCCATCACACATTCCCTCCAGTTTACGACACTCAGCCATCAGTTTTCCAGTCTCGGTCCCTATTTCAGGTCTTTCGGGCTTTTGCTTAGTGTAGAATTACTTGAGTGTTATACTACATCGAGTGAGTGGATGGTAGGCGCCCCAACTTCACTCTATTACCGGCCAGTTCCCCTCTCCCCCCCATCAAAGAACTGGCTTGTAAATTTCCGTGTAAAGAGGATCACCATAAAAGCTTATATTTTTAGCCCAAGTTACCTCATTACCACACGATTACCACGTACACACACACACACACACACACACACACACACACACACACACACACACACACACACACACACACACACACACACGCACTCCCCATCCTCTCTCTCTCTCTCTCTCTCTCTGTACCTGAGGAGTTACATTTAGCCTTCTACAGCCCCTTCTTTGCGAGAGGCCCTTAGCAGTTTGAGTCATAGTAATAGTAGTAGTAGTAACAGTTGTAGTAGCAGCAGTAGTAGTAGTCATAATAGTAGTAGTAGTAGTAGTGGTTACAGTAGTAGTAATACTAATAATAGTAGCAGTAGTAGTAGTGGTTACAGCAGTAGTAATAATAATAATAGCAGCAGTAGTAGTAGTAGTGTCAATGTAGTAATATTAGCAGTATTAGTAGTTGTTATTATTATTGGTGTTTTTGTTGTTGTTGTTGCTCCAGGTTCATGTGAAATGTGAACCCAGTGGACTGCGTAATTAGGTTACCCATCCCCTGCAGTCCACCATCCTCCTTAGGGGTTGGGGGGGGGCACTGAGGGACAATTATATAACTATCCAGCCCCACCGCCTCGTCCTATCAGTGCCACCACGTGAAGGCGCCCCTCTCCAACACCATCATCGCACTGAAGAGGTTGAAATACAGCTCCTTCTCGATTTATTTATTTATTTTTCCTTCTCCTGATCATCCTCTATTAAAAAAAAAATGTAACTGGTCAGCCTTTTCCTTGTGACATTTTTTCTCATCAGCAGTCCTCTCCTTTGTCTGCCTGTTCTGTCGTCGCTATATGGACAAAGGATAATTTTTTTCGTGTGTGTGTGTGTGTGTGTGTGTGTGTGTGTGTGTGTGTGTGTGTGTGTGTGTGTGTGTTGTCAGCGGCGAGGGGAGAATGGGAAACTAATAGGGAACGGGTGTTTGTGTGTGGTAAAAATTTGGTTAGGGAGGTAGGGAAGGACAAAAGGAGCGTTTAGAATGGGATGGGGAGAGTGAGAGAGAGAGAGAGAGAGAGAGAGATAGAGAGAGAGGGAGGGGAAAGGAACATGTCTTCTCGAGGTAAATGAAGAGAGGAAGAAAAAATATAGAGAGAGAGAGAGAGAGAGAGAGAGAGAGAGAGAGAGAGAGAGAGAGAGAGGAGGGGGGAGGGTACATGTCATCTCAGGGGGGAAGGAAAGGGAAAGAAAAATGTGTTAGTGGGGTAAATATATAGACAGGATGATAGGTAAACACAGCCATGGCATTGAAAATAATATTGGCTGGTTGAAGAGGGAAAGAAGATGGCCACCACGTCCTGAAGGAGGAAAAGAAGGGAGGGAAAAAAGGTCTGAGTGCGGGAAAGAAAATCATATAGGGAGGAGGTGAAGGAAGAAATAGGTGTTCGGACAACAAAGGGATGGATGGGGGAAGGAAAGGGAGGGAGGGGGAAGGGAAAGGAAGGAAATGGTAGGTGTAAGGTAGGGAAGGGGTGGGTGTAAGGTAGGGAAGGGGGTGGAAGCAAAGGGGGAGAAGGGGTGGGTGGAAGGGAAGGAAGGTGTGGGTGCAGGGGAGGGAAGGGAATGGGTGGGAGGGAAAGGGTGGAAGAGAGGGAAGGTGTTGGGTGTAAGGAAAGGAAGGGGGAGTGGGAGAGAGGGAAGGGAATGGGTGAGAGGGAAAGGGTGGAAGAGAGGGAAGGGAATGGGTGAGAGGCAAAGGGTGGAAGGGAGGGAAGGGGTAGGGCATGGGAGGGAGGGAGGGAAGGGAAGCATGGCAGGGAGAATAAATATCATCTTATAGGAAAACAAAGGAAGAACTGACAGGACGAGTGTATCAGGGAAAATAAAAAAGAAAAAAAATCTGGAAGGGAAGGACAAAGGCGGTGCTCTGAACAAAAGACAAGATGGAAGGGGAGGTGGGTGGAAAGGGGTAAGAAAAATATAAGTAGAATTAATAATGTGGTTGTTTGTGCGAAAAATATGGAAAGGGAGGAAGGGTGGGACAATAGGAGTGAGCCGAATTGAAGGAAAGAAGGAAGTGTGGAGGAGAAAGGGAAGGAAATGTGTTCTAAGAGTGAGGGGCGAGAGTGAGGAGAGAAGGAGGGGGAGATGAGGGGAGGCGAGATGGAGGGCGAAGGAGAGGAACGAGAGGAAAGGAGGGGGAGGAGAGGGAAGGATGGGGTAAGGAGAGTGAAGGAGGGGGACGAGAGGGAAGGAGGGGAAGGAGGGGGAGGGAAGGGGAGGTAAAGTGAAGGAGAGTGGAGTGCGAACGATGGGGGGAGATGGATGGAAGGGGAGATCTAGGAGTGGGGAGTAGAGGGAAGAAGGAGAGTGACAGGAGGGGGGGAGAGGAAAAGGAAGGAAAGGGAGAAGGAAAAGAAGAAAGGAAAATATTGAGAACGCAAGAAGGATGGAGAGAGAGAGAGAGAGAGAGAGAGAGAGAGAGAGAGAGAGAGAGAGAGAGAGAGAGAATGGAAATGGCAGAAGAGAGGAAAGGGTGAGGGAAGGGGATGGTGGGGGAGTAGAGGAGGAGGGGAAAGTGACAGGTGTGTGTGTGTGTGTGTGTGTGTGTGTGTGTGTGTGTGTGTGTGTGTGTGTGTGTGTGTGTGAATTAATTAGATGGTGGTGTTGGAGATGATGGAGATATGAGGTGGGGGAGAGAGAGAATGGAGCCTTCAGAAGGAGGCACAATGGTGGGGAGAGGGGAGGAAGGAAGGGAGAGAAAGAAGGAGGAGGGGGGGAAGGAGGGAGAAAGAGAAGGGAGGAAAAAGGATGATGAGTGAATGCTGTGAGATAAGACAGGAAGAAGGGGAAGGGGAGAGAGAGAGAGAGAGAGAGAGAGAGAGAGAGAGAGAGAGAGAGAGACTCAGGAAATCATAAAACTATCTCATAAAGTTAGTGACCAAAGTGAGCGAGTTAGGGCGTAAAAAATAATGGGGAAAAAACAGGATACGAGAGAGAGAGAGAGAGAGAGAGAGAGAGAGAGAGAGAGAGAGAGAGAGAGAGAGAGAGAGAGAGAGAGAGAGGAGAGATCAGCTAAGTCCTCTTTAATTAACTTAGAGGCGGATAACGGTGAGAGAGAGAGAGAGAGAGAGAGAGAGAGAGAGAGAGAGAGAGAGCGATCCAGTTACACAGTTAACACATACATGGGACAGATCATGTGCGTTAACTCTTCTGCACATGTATAACCTTATGTGCGTAACTTGGGCAGTATGTGTGTGTGTGTGTGTGTGTGTGTGTGTGAGAGAGAGAGAGAGAGAGAGAGAGAGAGAGAGAGAGAGAGAGAGAGAGATCCGGGTACACAGAGAAAGATCATGAGCGCTTTGGCCGGTGCACACGTGTACGTTTCTCGTGGCTGTAACTTTGGTAATGGGACAGAGGCATAAGAAATAGGAGAAGATGTAGAAGGAAAGGAGAAGGAGGAGGACAAAGAGAGAGAGAGAGAGAGAGAGAGAGAGAGAGAGAGAGAGAGAGGAGGCAAAAGTGGACGGACAGGAAGACAGTGTAAAGGAGAAATAAAGATATCAAGAGAAAAGATGGAAAATGAAGAAATAAAGGAAATACGTGCGTCGCAGCAGAGGAGCGCCTTCATGTGGTGGCACTGATATAGCTGGGGGTGGAGGGGTGGGGTTTTTCTTTTATTGAATTCCCATATGGTGTTTCACTTAGACAGTCCCTATATGGTGCCGCATGTATGAAGTACTTCTGTATTTTTTCAAGAACTTTGGATTGGCAAAAATACGCCGACACCTATTTTCATTTGTTTCGTTCTTTTTCCATAAACTTGGCATCACGATCTCCGTATAATTCAACCCCTTTAGCACGGGGACTTTATTCTTGTTTCATCTTTATGTCAGACGATTTTTTCAGCTTTAAAGAGTGCGAAAAGGAGATTGATAAAGCATTCACCAACCCATGTGAAAAGTCTCTCCAGAAATGAATAAAATCATCTGGAGGCGGCAAGAGTAAAATAAAATAATGCGTTATGGAACTGAAGAAGTCAACAGTGCAATCAAGACTTCAGTCACAGCCATTAATGAGAAGATGCAATAAAATGTCAACAATGAAAAGGGTTTGGAAATGAGATAACTGGCACTTTTCTCCCGAACGTCACGTGACTACCCACTGTCAACAAACACGACACGATCAGTCTTGGTATTGGGACTACTTTGGGTGTACGTGATATTCGTAATAGGATAGTAACGCTAATCGCTGACTAATTGAACTGAAAAACTACTCATTTCAGTCCTAACAGTGATATAAATACGATGTGTGTGGCTGTCCATATGCAGCGGACGTGGTGTCGTGAAAAAAAATTGCTACAGAAGACGAAGATGCAACTCTCGAGTATCCAAACTCCAAAAGTCAAACCAACATGCTGCAAAGTCGGGACGGAAATAATGCGTAATTAGTATTGTTTTGGGTAACAGATAGTGAATTATTAGCATCTAGGACATGGCACGTTCTTTTGGGCAATTTTGTGAAGCTTGTGAATAAGGAAGAAAGAATAGTGAAGTGAAAGTCAACCTCAAAACACTAAAGTTCGTGGCATGGAACGGGGAAGCCTGGTATACGGGCTTCGTCAGCACATCAACGAATATTTCTGGCTTGTACAAGAAGCTTCAATTAGTGGTAAGTAAAAACTGCAATATATGCCCATTTCAACAATATTTCTTCAAAGATTAGTGTAACACGAGAATTGCATTTAACGGTTGGCTAAAACCACCTTTCTTGCATGTTACAACGTTCACAATGCTTCTGATATTTTCGATAAAGCTTTGGCTGTATTGTGTATGCAGATTTACAAGTACTTATTACTAGATGAGTTTAGTCCCAGGCAGTATGGTATGGTAAAAACCTGGATGTGTGTTGACTAACGTTTGATAATTTCCTTGTACCGTTAAAGTAAGCAAAGAAGTACAGTATTTTATTTTTAGATATAATTAATTATATTGTGCTGTCAGTCCAGGGTCTGTAATCACAAACGAGACTTCAGATGTCAGTCTTGGGAGTTTGAATTGATTTTCTTAATATTTAAATTTGCTGCGGGATCATGAAGCGAAATGTTTCAATATGTCGTTCTCTCCACATGAACAAACCATCCAAGAATATTTCTCCTAAGCACTTTCCAGCTCATTTACAGCAAAATCACAGATTTTCTTAACTTTCATCTGTTTGTCTCCACGCAACTCCATATGCTCCTCTCTCGACTCATTTCCGCTCTTTTTTTGCTTTGTTTCCTTCCATATTCGCTTCCTTGTTGGTTATTAGTCTTTACATTAGCCTGCTTGCCACCTTCCTTTCCTGTTGTAACTTCCCCTTCTTGCACTTCATCTTCCAAGCGTCCTTCCTTGCTCATCACATTACCAAAATTATTGAAGGCTATTGTGCTCTCTTTTCCTTGACCACTATGCTCACTTTGTCTTCATTCCTCTACAAGACCATAACATTACTCTTTGCTACAGGTACCTTCATATTTTCATCAGGCCTTGACACTCCCACTCATTCCCACTTAATAGAACATCGGCAAATAACAATTCAAGTAATTTCCAAAACCCTTCCTTCTCTCAGTATGAACCTCCAGCATTCACTACTCCACCATGGATTTCTTATATTTAACATCATCCAGATTTACTCATATATCGATCAGCCTCGAATACATGGCACATCTCAGTTTCAGGACAACAATCAAGTAGGCCTTATACCTAAGCATTCAGTTAATTTACCACACACAGTCTCCTTTCCACCCTCACACATAACATTAACCATATACAGCAACTTTCCATCCACTCTGTGTTGCAGCACCTTCCACATTGCATGTCTATCTACTTTGTCATATGCTTTCTCCAGATTTATCAAGGCAGCGTACAGCTTATTCCCGTCTATAAATTCTTTCCTGATAAACATCTTAAAGTAGACACCTAGTCCCTCTTCCATTCCCAAAACCCCCTTGTTCCCCTCTACTCAATTCCTCGTGTCTCTCACCCTGTCAGCAAGTATTCCACCATATATCTTCTATACTGTGAAGGCAGATTGCTGTCCCTGTGATTGCCACACACGTCTTTTTCCCTTTCCCGTTATACAGAGGAACTTCCAGTCTTATCCAGTCCTCTGGCACGTTACCTTCCTCCCAGGCCAATCTGCACATTTTCTCGATCCAGTATTTTACTTTTCGCCACACACTCCGTCAGTGCTCGCAGCTTTCCCAAGATACATCCATATTTCTTCCTCCCATCTCGCCTTTCTCCTCTCAGCCATTTCCTCAGCCACTTAGACTAGCATTGCTTTATCTCTCTTTATTCAACAACCCCAGTGCTCTCTCCATCTGGTCACGTTTTCTCTCTTTTCCCCAAGCATCCTGCCATTCTGTTTTTCACCGCTCTGTTGCCTCCCTTATCACCTAGTCTTAACTTTCTTGACCTCGTTCCAAAACAGTTTTCTTACATTCCCTCCATTTTAAACTTAGGATACTTACAGGCTCTTCTTCTGCTCATTTCCTTCTCTGTCACAAGTTTCCTGACCTCCCTCGTCTTTTCAACATTCATTTCTCTTTCCACTATCTCCACTTCCTCATTTCCCCTCCTAATCTCCTTCCCGTCCAGTCATCATGCCGGTATACTTACAGGCTCCCCTTTTGCTCATTTCCTACACTGTCACAAGTTTCTTGACCTCTCTCCGTTTCAGCATCATTTCTCTTCATTATCTCCACTTCCTCATTTCCTTTCCATCTTCCCATCTATTCGTTATACCGGTATACTTAACAGGGTCCTCTTTTTCTCATCTCCTGCACTGCCACTAGTTTCCTGACCTCTCACTTCCTTTCAACATCCATTTCTCTATTCAGTATCTCCATTTCTTCTCCATCCCATCCAATCACGATATCGGCATCACTTTAACTATTATGAAAATTTCCGATGATATCTTTGCCTACAAGTTTCACTCAAAATATATTCGGCCGGCTCATTCATACGTATTATTGTTTTGACTAAATGGTAATTCACAGACCGATGACGTGTATTTTTTAAATTAATTTTTCCTATTTCTAGACAGCTGTGTTTGGCATAGGAAAGAGCCCTCGTACTGAAGGGGTTAATAGTATGCTGAATAAAATCGTCTGGATAAAGGAAGAATAAAGTAACGAGAGGCAGCGTCTCAGAGCATGTGCGTGATGTTTATCAAAGTGTACTCCATCTGTGTAATTATATGTACTGTTACTTGCTTCTTTGTAAGTCATAAAACACACACACACACACACACACACACACACACACACACACACACACACACACACACACACACACACACACACACGGGGGGGGGGCGGAGGGAAGCGAATTGGCAAACGAAGCAGAAAATTACAAAAGGGGAAAAAGAAGAAGGATGGGATGAAAAGAATAAAAAAGTTGGAGGAGGATGTAAAAGGGTAAGAATTAATGAAGGAAGGCAGGAAGGAGGGTGAATAATAAGGAAGGAAGGAAGAGAGGAATGTGGATAGTAATGAGTGTGGATAATATGAAGCGAGGAAGGAAAGAAGGAACGTGAATCATAGGAAGGAGGAAGGAAGGAACTAGTGTGGATACTAGGAAGAAGGAAGGAAGGCGGGAAGGAAGGGAGGAATGCAGAGAGAGAAGGAGAAAGGAGTGAAGGAGGATGGATAATGGGAAGGAAGAATATTGAATACAATATTAACGAAGGAGAGTGAACACCATAACGAACGAAGAAGCGAGGGAATACCATTGGTACAGGCCAAGATATGTGCATTGTAGTATGAGAGAGAGAGAGAGAGAGAGAGAGAGAGAGAGAGAGACGATGAATGGGGAGGAAGACGAACACGAGGAAGGCATTTCTGAAAACATTCCCTCCACTATATTACATTCCTCCCCACCCTCCCCACCATCCTTCTCCTCCACTCCCTCCCTACTCTCCTTCCTCTATACTCCCTGTTTTCCCTCCAGCTCTTCCCCTCCCTTTCCTGGCTCTTTCCCTCCTACTTCCCTTCCTCCCTCCTCCGCCACTCCCTCCTCCCCACCTTCTCTCCTCCACTCCCTCGCCACCTCCTCCTCTTCACTCTCTTCCCACCCCTCCTTCTTCTCCACTCCCTCCTTTCCACCCTCTCCCATACCTTCCAGTGCCCCTCATCCCCTTCCAGGTCCCTCATCCCCATCCCTCTTTTCCCCCACACCCTCTTTTCCCCACAACTCCCCCACCTCCATCAGTATTTTCCAGTTAATATTTTTCCCCTTTAATGCAGTTCTACACTCCATAATTTTCCTTGTCCACTAACTGCCCTATCCACAAACTGCCCTATCCATACACTGTCCTATCCATACACTGTCCTATCCACAAACTGCCCAGTCCATAAACTGCCTTTTCTTGGAGACGCTGAGTTAAGATGCTGATGGAGAACACTGAGTGGAGCGGATAGATGCTGTCTGAAATGTGAGGATGATTCTCTCTCTCTCTCTCTCTCTCTCACACACACACACACACACACACACACACACACACACACACACACACACACACACACACACACACACACACACACACACACACACACACACACACACACACACACACACACACAAAAGACTGCAAGAAATAGACATCTTCCCATTGTGAGAGCGTCGCCTGAGAGGATTAGTAATTGAATGCATTAAAACCTTGAAGTTCTGAAGACGCAGGTATTTCCAACTTCTTTACCTGGCCTGCCATTCTCTCTCTCTCTCTCTCTCTCTCTCTCTCTCTCTCTGCATCCTTTCACCTTCTATCTTGGAATTACCTGTTATTAATATTAAATCGATTGACAGACGAATTAGCCATACAGAATAGAATCCTACGTCACCATTAATTGTAAAAAAAGTCATTGTAAACTCATCATTAATGTTTTGCCTGGAATAAAAAAAAAAAAAAAAAAGGGCTTTATTCCTGTTTACAATCAACGATTTTATTCGGCTCACAAGTACACAGCCAAAGGATTATTCCCCTCATTTTCGTTTTGTTTCGTATCGTTTATAAATGCTCCAATATGCTTGAATGCGTCGGCCTTGGTCACCTAAAGGCGACTGTCCACGCTGCTCGATCACTGGAAGCCTCCCTATTCAGTCTCATATTCCTGAGGACACAATGACCTCGTCCCAAGTCTTTCTCGGTCTACCTTTCGCAACCCAACCACCAACGATCACACTTCTCACTTGTAGTATATATTTTATTCTTCCAGACGATTTTATTCGGCTGGAGGGAGACTTATGACAGGAAGGATTAGACTTAAGCTTAATTAACCCTTCCTCTGCTACAGATTCTTATAAATTTAGGTACGGTATAACTGTTTTTAAGTAGGTAGAATAAATTACAGTCCTTCCGCAATCATAGATCCTTAAAGTTAAATCCAGGGTAATTGTTTGAAAGTAGGCAGTATAAATTAAGAAATACGCCATCAGATTGAATGGGTTTAACTTGTGCCTCTCCCTGATACCCTGCCATCTACCACCTTTACTAGCATCACACCCGTGGCATATTAGACTTGAAAACACATATTTTTTATTTGGAATTGATTGTTAAGCCGTAGGAATGAAATGAGTGCAGAAACATGGACTAACAACATAGAAACAGAACAATATATGGGGTAAGAGGAGAGTCTGAGTCTATACCTATCCATACATTGCACCCTACAAACCTCCTGCTTCCACCCCAGCCCCTGCTTTCACCCCACCCCCTGCTTTCACCCCACCCCCTGCTTTCACCCCACCCCTGTTCTTTCACCCCACCCCCTGCTTTCACCCCACCCCTGTTCTTTCACCCCACCCCTCTCTTTCACCCCACTCCCTGTTTTCACCCCGTCCTCTCCTTTCACTCCACCCTCTCCCCTTACCTCACTTCGCTCCTTCCACTTTACACCTTCATGGCATTGCAGTGTGAGAGGTAGATAGGTAAGCAGATGTATAGACAGACAGGCAGACAGCAGCCAGAAGGACAGATAGACAAATAGACGGACAAACAGGGAAAATGTTTATAATTGTAATTTTCACTTGAATATATAAAGAGAAGGTTGAGGGGAAAAGAGAACAGGTAAAGGAGAAAATAAATTCAAACCATTTTAATGATTCACTTCTAAATGATCCAGTTAATTCAGTGACTCACCTTCAATAGCTCATATACAAGAGAGAGAGAGAGAGAGAGAGAGCCAAGCCACTGTCCGCCTCACCTCTAGATCAATGTAGTTCATGTAGAGGGCGAAGGGCAGGACGGCACACACAGCCAAGAGCCAGGTGAAAATAAGCGGCAGGGGGGGCAGGGGTGGGGGTCGAGGGGGGCGCCGCACCACCCCTCTGTACCGCTGCACCCCACTCACCACCACTGTACCCATTGTGACGTGGAGGGGGACGTCCTGGAAAGGGGAGAGAGGGGGGGGTTAGTGAAGGGCAAGATTGTTTATGTAGTGAAGGGAGAGGAAGTATGTCAGAGGAATTCACTATATTCTCTCTCTCTCTCATATACGCTGCTCGAGGTTCATAATGTGTGTTTTCTTTATGCATGATGTTAGCAAGCAAAGTTATGGGAAAACTTGGTCGTCTGGTTTCCTCTCTCTGGCGGAAAAGGGAAGGCGAAAAAGAAAATTTATGGGGAAGGTCAGATTTGTTCATCTTCCTTCATTTTCCTTTCATTTTCCCTTCCTTCACGCTTCCATGCTGCCTCCCTTATTTTTCATTTCTCACATTCCATTCCTGCCTTACTTCCTTCCTTCTCCCTCCATCCCTCCCTCCCTCCCTCCCTCACTCATTCACTTACTCACTCACTCACTCACTCATTCACTCACTTTCACTCCTCGTTTCACCGCTTCTTTCACACACTTCCTTTACCATAATTTTCCAGTCATTAATTTTCTCTCCATTTTTCCGCCTTAATTCACTTCCTTTCTTCATCCATTCATTCAGTTCTTCCTCTTTCCTTCCTTCCTTCCCTTCTTCCGTCATTCCTTCCCATTCAGATATTCTTCCTTCACTTCGTTTCATTTCACTTATTCCTACATCTTTCATTCTTCATTCACTCTGGCTTCATCACCTCTTTTGCTTCAATTTTTCATTCTGCCGCATCCTTCCAAATTAAAAATGCGTTCACTTATGACACTATTTGGACTAGCACAGGTGGATAGACTGACGAGTATGACAGATGGATATACATAAATATGACAGGTGGCCACAGACATGTATGACAGATAGACAGACAGTATGACAGATAGATAGACAAGTATGGCAGATGGATAAACTGACGAGTGTGACAGGTGGATAGACTGACGAGTGTGACAGATGGATAGACAAACAAGTATGACGGATAGAAAGGTAAGTATGACAGATGGATAGGCAGACAAGTTTGACAGGTCCGTACATGCATTGGTTAGCACATCCAGCTCGCAGACGAAAGAACCCAAGGTCGATTTTCAATCCGGTCAGACCGGTGGATTCAGTTTGTTTCCTTCTTATCCTTATTCGCCGAGCAGTATAGCCTAATTGGGGACCTGAATATACACCACATTCTAGGAGAAGGAAAAGACAGCAAAAACCGATTGTCCGCCTTAATGACCTCCGTGTACTCGATAGGCAGTTATCTAAAAGTGAAAACAAGCATTAATGTGTAAGTGCAGCAGTTAATTATACGTTTTTATCTTCACACCAAAATAATGCTTCGACTGGAAATATATTAATGGGAAATAGATTGTGTAAAGTGGATGCTCTCAGGAGTGGGCGGCGTGAGAGGGGGAGGGGGTGAGTGGGATGGGTGTAGCGAGGATGGGGTGAGGGTGTGGAGAGAAGGCAGAGGGAAGTGAAAATGGGGTGAAGAGGAGGGGTCAGGGTGAGGTGAGGGCGGTACGATTGAGGTGAGAGTGGGGAAGGATGGGGAAGGGGTGAGTCAGGTGTGGGAGGGGAGAGAGACAGAGGGGAGGGTGAGAGGAATGATTGTGGGGGTGAGGGGTGGGAGGGAGAAAAGGAATAAGGATGGTGAGAGAGGTGACTGAGAAATGAGAATTGTGAGAAAGCGATGAGTGAGAAATGAGAGGTTTGTGAGACTGGGATAAGGTGAGGTGCAGGCGTGTAGTGAGAGAGAGAGAGAGAGAGGGAGAGAGAGAGAGAGAGAGAGAGAGGCTAATTAAAGCTGTATCAAACCTCTCCAGTTGAAAAGTTCTCTCGTAAAAGAATGAAGGTGTCTGGTCATAGCGCGCGCGCAAGCACACACACACACACACACACACACACACACACACACACACACACACACACACACACACACACACACACACACACACACACACACACACTACTACTCATCATGGAAAGAAGTGACTAGTGGAGTACCACAGGGTTCAGTGCTGGCACCAATCATGTTTTTAGTGTATATAAATGATATAAACAGTAACCCTGGAAATGAGAGCTATCTGAATATGTTTGCAGATGATGCAAAAATACAAAGGAGAATTACTAACACAGACTCTTGTAAAGAGGTACAAGAAGAATTAAATAAACTTCATGAATGGAGTAGTACATGGCAAATGGAATTCAATGTGGACAAGTGTCATGTAATCAAGTTTGGTAAAAGTGGAAAAAGACCTGATTGGGATTATAAGTTAGGAAATAAAACCCTATAAACATCAGAAAGAGAGAAAGACCTAGGTGTGATTATCAATAACAGACTATCTCCGGCTGACCACATCAGCGAGAAGGTACGGAACATGTATACACTGCTTGCAGATATGAGAATAGCATTCACATACATAAATGAAGACATGCTAAGAAGGATAATAACATCATTCATTAGACCTACCCTGGAATATGCATCAGTAGTCTGGAGTCCTCATCTCAAAAAGCACATAAACAAGATTGAAAAAGTTCAAAGGGCCGCTACAAGATGGATACCAAGCCTAAGGCTAAGCTACGAAGAAAGACTAAATAAACTGAATCTACCAACACTACAGGAGAGAAGGAAAAGAGGTGACATGATAATGCTATATAAATGCATATCAGGAAAGGAGAAAATAGACATAAATGATTACTTAACATATGGAGAAGCATCAGCAAGAGGACACTGCAAAAAATTGCATAAGAAGAGAGGTGATAAAGACGTAAGGAAATTCAGTTTCCCAAACAGAGCAATTGATCAATGGAATGCACTACCGAATGAAATAGTGTGTGCCAAAACAATTTACAAATTTAAGGATATGTACGATAAATATGGTTTAAGACACGGGACAGTACGAGCTTGACTCATTCCTGTAAAGATACAATTAGGTAAGAACACACACACACACACACACACACACACACACACACACACACACACACACACACACACACACACACACACACACGTCATCGTACTGAAAGGATAAAAGTAACCATAACCAGTCGCTGGACCCTAAGAGGTATTATGTGAACAGTTAACCCAACCAACGCTTGAATATGTACCCATAAGAGCCACATCCGGTTGGAGCGCCTAACCCACTAGACCACTGACCGTTCGTTTGTCGTCATATGATTACTATCCATCGTAGTAAATTTCAGTGGTCTGGGTTACAGGAAAGTGACTTGTCATTCAGTATAGCCACTTGAAGGTAGCACTTCGCTGGGTGAGTGGATGGTGTGCACGTCTTGCAAGCTCTTCCAAATTGATACTGTTGTTGTTGCTAAACCCTTGTCTGTGTGGCTGAGCAGACCCCTTGACCACAGGTAAGCAGCTGTTTCTATGGGTCCGTCCTAAAGGTACTGTACAGTACATACACCGTGCAGGGAACCTGCGCCCCCGACAGCGCCTCACCAGGGTCGGACCAAGGTCCTTCCCCGCGGCGAGGTCCAGGGAAATATGAGAAGGTTTGGCTCCTGGGTGGACGCCGCCGCTGTTTAACTTCATCCAGGGTACACAACACCAGCACGGTTAGGGTCTTCGTCAACGCCACCTTCCCCACGTAGGCCAGCTAATCAAAGTAATCATACCGATAGATCTCGCGTTTTACGTCGACTTCCAAAACTAGGTAAGACTGATATAAATTATAATCATTTTTACAGGCATGGCCATTCCAGTGTGTAAAATTTCTCTGGCACGAATAAAGATTACACTTGTGATGATCTCTTAAGCTTTCGATTAGTCAACTTTCCATATAAAATTTTGAGAGCAATTTGGAAGTTTGCTGAGAGAGGTATAAGAGACGAAAAAATGGACTGCAGAGAGGAAAATGAGATTTATATACAGAGGGAGAGAGGAGCAGAGAAAGGAGAGGCGAAGGGAGAGGGAGGGAGACAGGAAAAGAGGAGATGGAGGGGAAGAGGGAGAGCGGAGAGAAAGAAAGAGAGAGAGAGAGAGAGAGAGAGAGAGAAGGGATGAGGGGAAAGAGAAAGGGGAAGGGGAGAAAGGAACGTAAAGATGAGCAAGAGGGGGAGACAGGGAAGAGGCCAGACAGTGGATGTAGGAGAGAGAGAGAGAGAGAGAGAGAGAGAGAGAGAGAGAGAGAGAGAGAGAGAGAGAGGGGCAGGCCAGGTAAAGAAGTCGGAAATACCTACGTCTTCAGAACTTGAGGGTTTTAATGCATTCAGTTACTAGTCCTCTCAGGCGACGCTCTCACAATAGGAAGATGTCTATTTCTTGCAGCCTTTTGTGTGTACGGTATGTGTGTGTGTGTGTGTGTGTGTGTGTGTGTGTGTGTGTGTGTGTGTGTGTGTGTGTGTGTGTGAGAGAGAGAGAGAGAGAGAGAGAGAGAGAGAAATCATATATACGGTACTCGAGCAAGAAGAAGCGAGGTGATTGAGAGAGAGGGGAGGGGGGGAGGGGGAGAGATGAGGGAGGGAAAGGTGGGGGAGGGGGGAGGATGAGGAAGGTAAGGGGGAAGATGGGGAGGAGATACATCGAGCTACATATACAGACCGTACACACACAGACACACACACACACACACACACACACACACACACACACACACACACACACACACACACACACACACACACACACACACACACACACACACGTGATTGCTTCTTTTTCACTCACCTAGTCCAAATTTTCGTTTTTTTTTTTTTTTTTTTTTTTTTGGGGGGGGGGCGTACTTCACACAAATCATTGGCAGAAATAGTGTTGTGGCTCTACGTTCTTTTCATACCATAGCACTTCTTCGTGACTAGCACTGTATTCAAGTGTTTAAAAATTGTAACATCTCAGCATTCAAGATGGAGGGATGGTAATTTTAGGCCAAGTTAGAGGAAAAAGGGTCACAGCAGTCAAGGGCCATTTTTTTTTTTTTTTAGCTCAGGTCATGTCAGGTCATTTTGGTCCAGAGGTCAGGTCATGTTCATTCAGTTTCAATTAGATTCCTTCAGGTCATTTACTATTCATTTAGTGGCTCATTCACATCATTTCAGGTTCAATTAGGGGCATTTCAGGAGTATTTACTGTATATTGATTCAGCGTTATCATTATCACTTCAGGTAATCAGGCCCATCACAGCTGTTCCTGCCGTCATATTAGGTCAGTATAGGGCAGTTCACAGGTTCTTTTAGGTCCAGTCCAGCTCAGTCAAGCCCGTTTAGGTCATTTAGATTCATCCAGGTCATTTAAGCCCAGAGTGTGGAGTGAGTTCAGGGTTGTTCAGGTCAATCCATTAAGGTCAGGTCAGGGATTTTCAGGGCTTGGTAGGTGATTTCAGGACATATTCATTCTCGTCCTTCACATCCAGTTCACTTCAGCCAGATAAATTCAGGAGCAGTTAGTGAGATGTTAAGATCACTTCAGACACATTCAGGAACTTTTACGGTATATATTTCAGGACGTTTAGTATCCATTAGCATTCAGTTTACATCAGTCAGACCAGTTCATAAGTTGGGTTCATTCAGGTTACTATCAGTGCAGTAAGTTTGACATCTTAATCTTGGTCTTTCAGGACGGGACAGGGGTGGCGAGGACCAGTGGACGAGGTGCTCTGCCATAATGGTGTGTGACGTCGTGATGGGGTAAGTATGCCCTGTGAATGTGGCTGTTGTAGGCCCGCTGGTAAAAGGAAAAAAAAAGTTGTCATTTTGCGATATTCACCTCTATTCATGAGCCAGATTTCTGCAATAAGTTTTGTGTATAACTTATCCGGCCGTCATTTACCAGGGGGCCGGGTAGCTGGATTTTTTTTTTTTTTGGGGGGGGAGGGGTGTGGGTGGAGACTAATAAGGAAAATCAGTAAACATAAGGCCTTACAGAAGTCCTTAGAGGTAAAATTTTGTAATATATTATCTCCACTTGGTTGAATTTGTTCCATTACCTTGCAGACCTCTCCACGCCAAATCTAGGACTAATCAAGGGGTGTTTACAGGTCGCTATGGTTGGCGTTTTAGTCTTTGTGTATTAAATATTGCGTATCCGTGTGTGTGTGTGTGTGTGTGTGTGTGTGTGTGTGTGTGTGTGTGTGTGTGTGTGTGTGTGTGTGTATTCTGAAGTTTGTTACTCCCCAATACGCACTTTATTCTTAAACTTTCAGATTTTTTTTTTTTATGTTTCTTCAGTATTGAGAAGTTTTCATTTCTTCAGAGCAGCAAAATATACGTAGATAAAACTGTAGTCCAAAAGAATGGCTACGATTTCGAGAACACTGCTAAGATGTTTTCATATACCTTCTTTTAAAGCTTTAGTTATTTGAGTTACAGAGACATATATTTGAGTTACAGAGATAGAGATTTTACTAACAGAAATAGAGTACTGTACAACAATATTATAAGATTATATTAGCTACTGTATATTTCATTTCTTATACATTTCTTATTCTGAACTTGTGGCATATTTACTTGATGCACTCCTACCAAAAAGACAAAATGATTCGCTGAAAAAAAGGCGACGCGATAATTGCTTGCAGTAACCTAAGTTGAAATTGCATGCCCTGATGTAAAGAGGCGCCCCCATCCGGTAAAATGACCTCAGGCGAATATTTACTGTTCCCTGTCGAATGAATGCGTTTAATCATAGCAGGCTGTTGCTTCGTAATGCTGAAATGTGGATGTTCGTAATGAAAAAATGTGAACTAATGGAACGTACTGATAAGCGGTTCTTGTTCTGTAGCTTTGGTCGTAATTAATATGCATGACCTGAATTCTTGATGGTCTTATCTACGAGCCTACTCACACACACACACACACACACACACACACACACACACACACACACACACACACTCTCTCTCTCTCTCTCTCTCTGTAAGGTGGAGGCCTTTACTGTTCGCCAGTGTTTTTCTCAGTAACTTAACAAAACTCAGTAGAGCGAAAAACTGTGATTCAATAAAGATCTCTCCTCGCTTTTTTCTTTCTTTCTCTTTTCTTAAGCACTGAGCTGAGAAGGTAACAGGTGGTGGGGCAAGGCCAGGTCATCATGTCCTAAGTCTGCTGGTGTGGGCTTCGTGATGCATAGATTCAAAACTTTCTCTAAGCAAGGGACAAGAGATACACACACACACACACACACACACACACACACACACACACACACACACACACATTATTTTACCGTGTTAAGGCTATACACAGAGAGGGAGAGAGGGCTGTTACTGTTATCACACTGCACACTCACTTAACTCACACCAATGCCCGTGTTCTCTTAGGGTAAGGAGGCTCCCTAGCACCTCTTCCGTAGCGATTTATTTTCCAGACTACGCATAAATATCAGCATTTTTAGTTTATAGTATGTCTCTTTAATGTCGACGTAAATTGCATGAATAACACACAAAAATATAGCAACGGAGCAGAAGCAGGAATGAATCGGTAAGGGAGAGATGTTAGTAAGCTCCCTTACAGCACGAGAATACCACACACACACACACACACACACACACACACACACACACACACACACACACACACACACACACACACACACACACACACACACACACACACACACACACACACACACACACACACACACACACACACACACACACACACACACACACACACACACACACACACACACACACACACACACACACACGGCTCAGTCTAGATACGCGGACACCATCAGCAATAAATTTAACAGCTATCTTTCGTCTTATCTAGTGCCATATTACCTGTATTGTTATTTCCTTCACAATTCCTTAAGACGTTTTCTGTTTTTCACCATATTCTTTTTAGTTCCAGACAAGTTTTATATGGATAATTAATTGCACTTACTTTCTCATGTCCGATATGTGGTAGGTACTGACAACCATCATCCACTCACTTGGTGTAGTGCCGTCAACTTCTTCCTTCCCTTTCTCATTCTGTCTCTGTGTCTGACCTCCTCTTTTCCTACTTCTATCTTTCCTTCGTGTCACTTTTTATTACTTTTCTTTTCACTTCAGGTGGCAGTAAAGCTTAATTTAACTCAGGAAACCATTTACAGTGCTGGGTGGTATCCATATCACCAGGTTCGGATTGAAGACCTCGTATACCACAGAGATTGGAAAGTCTCCCTAACAAGTTCTTTCCTCCCATCTTTTTGGCTTCTTTTTTTTCCCTTCACTTTGGAAAGAATAATTTATTGTGGACTCTTGGCCTGTGTTTGATTTCTTTTTGCATTAAAAGAGAGAGAGAGAGAGAGAGAGAGAGAACGGAGATTTCTTTATACCAGAGATCTTTTAGAGTTGAAGAATTCGTACTGAAACTTATAACTGAGATTTTCTTGGGTGTGAATGTTTCCTAAGCTGAAGAAATCGTATTGAAACTGATTAGAGATTTTTTGTTTTTTTCAGTACTAAGTTTCTAGAGTTGCGATAAGTGAACTTTTCCAATTCAGAGTCTGTTTAAACTGAATAATTTCGCCTGGCTGTGACACCTGTTAAAACAGAAATATAGGTAGGTAGATAGATAGATAATAAAAGATAAATAGATAAAAGGTTCAGTAAAACTGCAAGGCTTGGTGGATGAGTTTGGGAGAGTGTGTAAGAAACGGTATCCAAAGGTGAATGTTGGGAAGAGTAAAGTTATGGTCTTTGAGAGAAGCGAAGTCAGTGAATGTACAGTGAGGTTGGATGAGGAGGAAATGGAAAATGTGAGTGCTTTTAAGTATTTGGGTAGTGTGATGAGTAAGGATGGAAGTTTGGAGGGGTACAACAAGGAAAAAAGGTTGTCGGTTCCCTGAAAGCAGTGATAAGAAACAGGGAAGTGAGCATGGAAGTGAAAGAGTTACTGCATGACAGTTTTGTGATACCAACTCGAACTTATGGAAGTGAAGCTTGGACCTTGTTGGAGGGACAGAAGTCAAGAGTGAGAGCAGTGGAAATGAGCTACATGAGAGGAGCATGTGGAGTCACATGGAGAGACAGACCGACGAATGAGGAAGTGAAGGAGAGTTGAGGTGTGGATGTGGATGTGACAGGAAGCGTTAGGAGAAACACATTGAGATGGTTTGGCCATGTAGAGAGGATGGAGAATGAGAGACTGACGAGGAGAGTGTATGTGAGTGAGGTGGAGGGGGGGAAAGGGAGGGGGAGGCCAAGTATGAGATGGAGGGATGGAGTGGAGAGGTATATGAGAGAGTGTGTGTGATCTGGGAGCAGGGCAGTGAAATGGCGGGGGACAGGGTGACGTGGAGGCGCTTTGTTTGTGGCCACCCCTTAAGGGATTAAGGCGTCTGGCAATAGATAGATAGATAGGTAGGTAAAGCAAAAAAGATATGTGAATAAAGACTGATAGATAAATAAAAGGTCCAGTAAAGCAAAAATATAGATATAGGTAGATAGATGAAAGGTCCTCTGGCTGCACTGGTCAGCCCCTTCATGGTCGGAACAACTCTAGTATTCTGTCTAGCTAACCCCAGACGATTTTATTCAGCTGAGAGTGGGTCATTGGAGCCCCAGGGAGGTAATCCAACGTGGCCTGTGCAAGGGGGGGGGGGTCGTAAAGTTTTTAGCACCTTATTTATGCCGTTCCCCCCGCCACCCCCCCTCTCCCCCCCCCGCCTTCCCCTGCCGCCCCCGCCTTCCGTCCGCCGTCCCCCCTCCGCCCTCCATCCCACCCGTTTTCCCCCTCCCCCCCGCCCATCTCAACTGCTGATCCAAAACGGCCAATTTCAGAGAGTGAGAATATAAAGTTGTGACGAACTGAATCAGCCTCCACCCCCCAAAATTCTCTCTCTCTCTCTCAATCTGTGGAATGACCACGAATTTTGAAGGTGCATATGAGAGTAGAATTTTAGACACTTCCACTTTGAATAACATCTCCTAATTTGAAAATCGTCTGGAGATGACAAGAATAAAAAAAAAAAAAAAAATAGGTACCGGGTATGTCATAGGTCAGATGAGGTTAACTTCTCAGCTTCACTCTTTATTACGTAATTGTGTATAATAATAATAATGATAATAGTAATAATATAATAATAATAATAATTAATAATAATAGTAATAATAATAATAATAATAATAGTAATAACAATAATAATAATAATAATGATAATTAGAACACCGCAGAATTGTTCGAGGACAATTTTGATAACTTCCCCCAGCCATTCACAACTAGAAGCCGAACTATAAAGGGACCTTGAGGTCAAGGTCACTGATCTTGTGCATGTCACCTTAGGTCATCAGTCAACCATTTCACCAAGTTTGGTGGCTGTAGCATTATTTTCATGGAGAATTAGGTGACATCCATAATATTCAGGGGGATCCCGCTACAGTATTTAATCCAAGGCAATGTCGGCGGCTATACATCCGATAAGATCATTTGGTACTCCTTTCAAATCTGCTCCCCGGCATTGGCATACCGTATGCTATAAAAATTTCAGCTTTCGTGCTTAAGTGGTTTCCGAAATAGTGTCAGCAATTTCGTTCTCTATATTCTGGATAAAGTCAGGAGATACGGTTAACTGATTTCCTTCCACTTTTGCCAAATGAAGCGGCCAGTTGTGGGACTCAGCTAACAAAGTTTGAAAGCTCTAGGCTAAATTGCCTCCTAGTAATGATCATGTACTTTCTAAGAAAGAAAACTACTACTACTATTTCTGCTACTACTACTACTACATTAACATTAGAGAGTGATGCCAGTCACGAAGAAGTGCTATGGAAAAGATGTAGAGCCTTAGTAATGCCGTAATCTGCCACTGTGCTACGTGAAGATCAAAAGGACGAAAATCTTGGCCAAGTTAAGATGGAAGAACTATAGGATCAGAATAAAAGGAGAGACTATAGTAGATTTGAGTGAACAGAGGAGATGAGGGGAAGAGGATGACTGAAATTCGAGAGGATTGAAAATGGAGAGGATGTCAGCGAGCGATGGAAGTCAGGCCGGGCCAGTCCATCAAAAACACGCTTGTCATTCCATATAGGCTTCAGTTTCTCGTTCTCATTTCTCTCTCTCTCTCTCTCTCTCTCTCTCTCTCTCTCTCTCTCTCTCTCAGACACTTCTTCCCTCCTCTTTTCCACACATTTCTTCTCCTCTCACTCCTGCCTTCCCTCACCCTTTCATTCCCTCTTCACTTTTTCATTTCTTTATTATTTTCCAGCAGAGTAATACAGTGACTCTCTCTCTCTCTCTCTCTCTCTCTCTCTCTCTCTCTCTCTCTCTCTCTCCCAGTACTATGAACGAGGTAGTATTATTCAGTAAGGTTACCTGATAGGTCTGTCGAGTCTCTGATTGCTTCCAGATTGGCTGTGGGGCGAGGAGAGAGAGAGAGAGGGGGGGGGGGAGAAGGAGAAGAGAGAGCAAGAGGGAGGTGGAAGGAATAAGAGGGTGAGTGGGAGAGTGACTAGGGTAGGGAGTAGGAAAAATACGTCTATTATTCTGCTGCACAAAAAACTGCGGCATCAAACACCCATAAAACTAAGATCCAATAAGTCTTCTCCCTTATGTACAAACTTTCCACAAAAAAGTCGTAACAAATCGAACAAGTCCTGCACTAGATGGAAATTAGAAGAGAAAAGTAGCGGGATATCTTAGTGGTTAGGCATTATAATAACAGTCTCTAGTTATTACCCTACTCATTAACAAACTGTAGTAAGTTCATTGGGAAAACTTTGGAATATGTGAGACCTTTATATGTATTGTTTTTTAATATGAGAATGTATTTGATTGAGTTGAAAGAGCGGCAGTGATGAAAATAACTCGAGGACAAGGTGTAGAAGAGATATAATGGTGTGAAAATCTAGAGAGAACATTCATTCCATTCTAATAAAACACCTTTGGGACAGGCAAACACTAATAATAATAATAACAATAATAATCTATCTATCTATATACCTAGGCTGCTTCCCCCAAGGAAAGGGAGGTAGCCGAGACAGGACGACACACTCCCCATTTACTCATCCATTCAAACACATTCATTCGCATCTTAGCCCCAAAGGGGAGAACGGACAGATCCTCACCGCACCACACCGCACAAGGGTCAACTGCGCAATCCAATCAGTGTCATCCGCAGCAGGGCCCGACAGCAGAACTGGTTTACCCCTGCCACATCATAACAGACCCATCCCCTTACCCGCACCTGACCTGACTAGCTGATCAGACCAAAATGCGGGAGAATATCCCCTCAGGGCTGCGTCATCACTTATTCATTCACAATTTCTCTCCATTTATTTCTGTCACGCACAGCCACTCTTCCTTGCTCAACAGACATCCCTCTCGCATCCAGCGCTCTCTTCACACTGTCCATCCATCCTATTCGTGGTCTTCCTCTCAGCCTTACACCTCTCACATCAGATCTAGTTATCTTTTTCACCAGTTGTTCATTATCCATTCTCTCCATATGCCCAAACCATCGCAACACCCTCTGCTCAACTCTACCAGCCATCTCCCGAACAACTCCAGTTCTCCTTCGCACTTCATCATTTCGCACCCGATCCATACGCGTCACTCCACACATACTCCTCAGACACCTCATCTCCATTACATTCAAACTTTTCCTCTCTGCTACACCCATATTCCATGTTTCAGCCCCATATAACGCAGTCGGTATCACAACACCCTCATACAGCCTTCTCTTTACATCCATTCTAAGCGAACGACATTTAAACACTTTTTTCATTCCTCCCAGCACCTTTCCTACTTCATTTATTCTAAACTTCACTTCTGCATCTATTCTTCCATCCACAGCAACATGTGACCCTAAATATTTAAAACAATCTACCTCCTCAAGCAACTCACCATTCAAAACTATATTCATCCCCCCTACCATCTATCAACCTCGTACACTTCATTACTTTACTCTTATTCTCATTTACTTTCAATTTCCTCCTTTCACACAGCCTTCCAAACTCCTCTACCAACTGTCTCAATTTCTCCTCTGAATCAGTCATCAGTGCAGTATCATCTGCAAACAGCAGCTGCTTCAGATTCCACTCTCCACCATCAACATTCACTAGACTCAGCCCTCCACCTAAAACTCTTGCATTCACCTCCCTTACAACACCATCCATGTAAATATTAAACAACCAAGGCGACATCACACAACCCTGTCGCAGCCCCACTCTCTCGGGAAACCAATCATTCACAGCATTTCCCACTCTTACACACGCTCTACTATTTACATAAAAACTTTTCACCCCTTTTAGTAACCTACCATCAAGTCCATACAATCTTAAAACAGTCCACAAAGCCTCCCTATCAATTCTATCATACGCTTTCTCTAAATCCATGAATGCCCAAAACACATCCTTGCCTTTCGCTAAATACTTTTCACACACTTGTCTCACAGCAATATAATAATAATAATAATAATAATAATAATAATAATAATATAGTAGTAGTAGTAGTAGTAGAGTGTCAAGCCGTAATTAATAACCCTTGTGTAGTTTCTGGGAATATATAAATCTGTTTCATCTATTTAACCTAACTTCGACTATGAGTGAATTGACGAGTGTGGGAGGCTGTGGCATCTGGCGGCCTTGTGAGGTGAAGTGTTGGGAGGTGCATTGGGTGAAAATGAAGACGAGGATGTGATGATGATGATGATGATGTGAGGAGGAGGAGGAAGATAAAAATGAGGACGAAGATGAAGATGATGACAGTAATGATGATAATGAAGATGGTGATGATTATGGAAATGCTGATGGTGTGCGTGGTGGTGATGATAATAGTGATGAATAAGACGGTGACGGTGGTGGTGATGATGATAATGGTGATGACGAACAACATGATGATAACGGTGACAATGATGATGATGATGATGATGAAAATGATGGGTTATGATAATGCTGACGACGACGAAGACTGCCTACCCATCCTTTCAATGCGTATTCTGACTTTGATATGGCATCCCTTGTGAGAGAGTGGGAGATCGGGTTTTAAGATTGTGG
Organism: Coenobita brevimanus; assembly: GCF_032717465.1. Classification (NCBI taxonomy): domain Eukaryota; kingdom Metazoa; phylum Arthropoda; class Malacostraca; order Decapoda; family Coenobitidae; genus Coenobita; species Coenobita brevimanus. The sequence goes on along the minus strand of NC_136982.1, from coordinate 2,520,884 downwards.
AAAAGACGAGAAAATATGACAAAGATAAGCCGTTCATAAAGTTCTTCAGATTTTTCTTGTCACAACGCTGAAGGAGGCCAGCTTTTCTTACTGACACTTGACTGTAAATATCATCGTCGTCGTCATCATCATCATCATCATCATCATCAACTCACACTTCACAAAGAATACTCTCATTAACATCATCATCATTATCATCATCATCATCACTTGTGTGCTCCTTACTATCATTACTGTCACCATCATTATCACCACCGTCAGTGTCTCCATCACCACCCCCACCACCACCATCACCATTACTATCACCTCTGTCATTATAACCATCACCACCCACTTCCACCACCATCACCACCAACACCACCACCGCACCGCTATCACCACCACCACCATACCGTCACCACCACCTGTCACCATCACCTTCACCCGCAGCGTAAACGTGTGAGAGACTATATTATCGTTTAACACATCCAGGAGACCAGATAACACCGAGTCAGCACCACCACATCACCACTCCGTCTTCCCTATCTTCTCTCCCTCTCACCCCTCTTCTCTTCCTCTCTCTCCCTCTCCTTACCTCCATTCTCATTTTTCCCTCACAGCTCCCTGCCGTCCTCTCTCACTTTTCATCCCACCTCCTTCCTTCTCCACGCTCCTTCATTTTCCTTCTTCCCCCTTCACCCTCCCTCACTCCTTCCCTCCACCTCCTTTCCTCCCCCCTCCCCCACTCCTCTTCCTTCTTCCTCCTTCCCCCTCCACCCTCTCCTACTCCTTTTCCACCTCATTACCCCCTCCACCTCCCTACCTCTTCTTCCTTCCACCCCTTCACCCCTCCACAAGCCCGCAAACGACGAGTCCCAGGTTCGATTCACGGGTTAAATCAAGAA
>NC_136982.1:2512500-2517500 GCF_032717465.1 Coenobita brevimanus | reverse complement strand
ACCTAACCTAACCAAACCAAACCAAACCAAACCTAACCAAACCAAACCAAACCAAACCTAACCAAACCTAACCTAACCAAACCTAACCTAACCAAACCTAACCTAACCAAACCTAACCTAACTTAACCAAACTTAGCCTAACCAAACCTAACCTAACGTAACCAAACCTAACGTAACCAAACCTAACCTATCCTAACCTAACCTAACCTAACCTAACCTAACCAAACCTAACCTAACCTAACCTAACTTAACCAAACCTAGCCTAACCTAACCAAACCTAACCTAACCTAACCAAACCAAACCAAACCTAACTAAACCTAACCTAACCTAACTTAACCAAATCTAACCTAACCTATCCAAACCTAACCTAACCTAACAAAACCTAACCTTTCCTAACCTAACTTAACCTAACCTATCTTAACCTAACCTAACCTATCCTAACCTTACCTGGCGATGCTCGCTCACTCCACGATTCATTTCCCTACGTGCTGTACTGTATACTGAATGGGCGATAGTGGGGAGAAGGAGAGTGACCTGATGTGACCTGACACTGAAAGATAAAGAGTTAAAGGGTAGTCGTAGAGAGGTTACGAGGAGGGGAGGATAGAAAGAGGAGATGTTACGAGGATAGAAGGATAGATAGAGGAGGAGAGATACAGTGCACAGATATGCCCGATGATAGTGGCGGTAAAGTGGACTAGGTTTGGCTGTGTGGTTGCTGCGGTAAGGTGCTGGGCTTGTGAGCGTCCACCCCACACACCAGGCGGCAGGTAGGGGGCTCGAACTCACGGCTTAACCAATACCAGACGACCACGCCATGTAGACGACGAAAGATAGGACATTTGTGCTTACACCTGCCCACTTTCGGTCCTACTTCCATCCCTCCCACACAAATTCTCTTCCCCCACCTTCCCTCCCTTACCACTTCTCTCCCATACAATCACCCCACCCTCCCTTCATCCTTCCCTCACCCTTTCGCCATCGATATTCTCCCACACAAACACCCTTCCCCCACCCTCCCTCGATCCTTCCCCCACCCCTTCTTCCACACAAACACCCTTGTCCAGACCCTCCCTCTTATCACATACCGACACAAACCAATACACTCAAACGAGATACAGACGAAGTTGATGCAGCATATATTTCAGGGTTTGTGGGTGGGTGTGGGAGGACGCATTGGTTAGGAAAACATACGAGGATAGGGAGAGAGAAGGGTAAGGAAAGAAGAAAGAGAAGAGAAAGAGAAAAAAGACAGGAATAGGAAATATAAGCGAATATAAAGGAAGGCAAACATGACAGCATTGTGATTTCTAATTGTGTGACTTGAAAATGAGGATGAGAGAGAGAGAGAGAGAGAGAGAGAGGAATCTACATAATACCTAGATGACAAACCTAATACGGGCCTAATACTGATTGACCCCTCACATTCCTCTCTCTCTCTCTCTCTCTCTCTCTCTCTCTCTCCTAATCACATCATCGAAGGAAAAAGACAAGGATATCGCCTGGAAGTGAAGGCATTAGGGAGGGAAGGAAGGAAGGAAGGGAGGGAGGAAGGGAGGGAAGGAAGGAAAGAAGGAAGGAAAGAGGTAGAGGGAGTTAAGGAAGAAGGGAGAGACGGAAGGAAAGAGGTAGAGGGAGGGAGGGAAAAAGGAAGGAGGGGGAGAGAAAGGGTAAGGGGACGGAGGAAGGAGGAAGAGATAAAAGAAACTGGAGAGAGAGAGAGAGAGAGAGAGAGAGAGAGAGAGAGAGAGAGAGAGCGATATGATAAGGGAGAGAGGAAGGAGAGAAGTAAATGGAAGGAGGGAGGGAGAAAGAGAAAGGGAAAAGGCAGTGAGAGAGAGAGAGAGAGAGAGAGAAGGGAAAGAGAGAAAACTTTAGATTAAATTTAAGAGACGGGCTGCAAGACAGAAAACGAAGAAGAAATCGGAGGAGAGGAAGAAATGCAGGAGAGAGAGAGAGAGAGGGGAACACAAAGCTACTCTCATCCCTTGTTGCATATTCCCCTAAGCCTGCCCCCCCACCTCTCTCTCTCTCTCTCTTTCTCTATCTCTCTCTCTCCCTCCCTTCTCCCCCTCACTCTATCCCAATTTCCCTTTCTTCTTTCCTCTCTTCCCTTCTCCCCTCCTCCTCTCTTTCCCCTCTCTCCCCTCCCCTTCTCCCTGTCCCCTGTTACACCTCTTCTCATCTTTTTCCCTCCTTTCCTCTCTTCCCTTTTTCCTTCCTCCCTCTCTCCTGTTTTTCCTTTCCCCCCTCGCCCTTTTTCCCCCTTCTCCCTATCCTCTTTTTCCGGACCTCCCTCTCACCTTCTCCTATCCCCCTTTCTCCGCTTTTCTCATCTCCTCGTTAGTCTTCCTCTTCCCTCTTTTCTTCCCCCACCCCGACACCCACACTCAAACCCACACCCACACCCATCCCCCACACCCACTCCCACACCCACACCTCACGCACTGCTGCAGCTGTGGAGTCATGCAACCTTGTAATTTTGTTTTCTCCATGCATCTGACTCTGGACATAGGCAAGACAGTTCGCTCTCTCAGTCCCAGGAGCCCTCCCACACGCCTTCACATGTCACCGTTCTGGTACCAATATAAACCGAACCGTCTATATTGAATGACGTTAGGATTGTCTCTCTCTGGGCTTTGTAAATTTTAACGGGATGTTTTTCACGTGGGTGGTAGGTGGTGGCGACCGTCATCCACTCACTTGATGTGGTGCTGCCTCCCTCTTACTTCAGCTTTATCGTTCTTTTTTTGTCTGCCCTCTCTCTCTCTCTCTCTCTCTCTCTCTCTCTCTCTCTCTCTTCGTTTGATGTAGTGCTGCCTACTTCTTACTTCTTCCGTCACCTTTATCATTCTTTTTTTTCTCTGCCCTCATTCTCTCTCTCTCTCTCTCTCTGACCCCTCCAGCTTACAAAAAAATCGCCTATGTAGACTAAAATCGAAAAAAAAAAAAAAATTATTAATGACAATTTTTCTGGTCCTTTCAGTACGAGGCATTTTCAAAGCTGAAGAAAATCGTCTGAACTCAGCAAGAATATTAAAAAGACATTATTAGATTGAAAAAATATTCCTTTGAAATCTCTCTCTCTCTCTCTCTCTCTCTCTCTCTCTCTCTCTCTCCTGGCGCGACGGAGTGTGAGGTTGTGAGAGGAAGGCTGAGAGCTACAAGGGGAGGGGTGGAGGAGGAGGAGGGAGTGTAAAGGATGAAAGAGGAGGAGGAAGTGTGAAGGAAGGACGTGGAGGAGGACGAGGAATGTGAAGGACGAGGAGGAGGAGGAAGAAGTGTGAGAGGAGGAAGGAGGGAGGCAGAAGAGAAGGGAGAAGAGAGAGGGAAGAAGGTGGAGAGAAGAAACTGGAGGAGAAGGAGGAAGAATGGTGGAGATTGGAAGGAAATGAGGAAGGAGAGAGTGAGAGTGAAGAAAAGGAGGAAGGAGAATGAAGGAAAATTGAGAAAGAGGAGGGTAAAGAGAGGGAGAAAGGAGGGAGGAGAGAGGGCAGAGGAAAGGAGAGAGGACATTAAGAGATTGGGAAGAGAGAGGACAAAAGATGCTGGAAAGACAAACTCAGCTGATTATTGAGAGAGAGAGAGAGAGAGAGAGAGAGAGAAGGGGGGGACAAAAAAAAAAAAAAAGACCCGTGATCAAACTAGCAAGACACATAAGGACTTCCTGCCCTGCCCTTCCTCTCTCCCCCTTTCCTCCCTTCCATGTACTCCCCTTCTTTCCCCTTCCCTTTCTCCAGACTCTCCCCTTCTTTCCCCTTCCCTCTCCCCATGCCCTCCCCTTCTTTCCCCATCCCTTTCTCCATACTCTTCCCTTCTTTCCCCTTCCCTATCACAACCCCCATCGTTCCTTCCACCCATACCCTCCTCTTCTTCCCCTTCTTTCCCTTTTCATCCTATCACATCTCCGTCCATCCCCTTCTCTTCTCCCCCTTGTTAAACCTAAATAGTAATCCAGTTCATGTTCACAAGAGAGAATTGCATCAACATAGCCGACCCTTCATCCATCTTCTTACGAGCAGCGGATGATAAATGATTGCCTAACCAAGTGGCAGGAGAAGATGTATTAAAATGTCTTGCAAAAATCACACAAATAAATCAGTGGGTCCAAACCAGCTGTCTCCAAAATTGCTCCGAGGAAGTTGTCGACGATTGACTTTCTCATAACCAAAATTTTCAATAAATCGCCTACTCAGTGGATGCCCGGTAATATACCACCTTAAAAAAAATGATAAGAACGCGCCATACATCGCCGTCTGATCATTTTGACTTCAATATCTAACAAAACATAAGAAAAATTGTTAAAAATCAAATTACTCTGCTCGCTGACTGGCATAACATTTAAACCATCAGTTTGGGTTCAACACTATTAGATCTTGCCTAGCTAATAAACTAGAATGTATTTAAAACATAGTATGATAATTGGGACTGAGGATGAGATGGAGGGATGGAGAAGAGAGGTATATGAGAGAGGGGGTGTAAGTTAGGGGGTGGGCAGCGAAATGGCAAGGGGCAGGGCGACATGGAGGCAATTTCTTTGTGGTCACCTCTTGCGGGATTAAGGCATTGGCTATAGAGAGATAGATACATAGATAGATAGATAGGTAGATGATAATTGAGGTTCGAAAATACACTCTGACGTCATCTATTTAGTCGCCAGAAGCGTTTGATATATTCCCTCATATAAGATTGATAAGTTAAAAGTTGGGTCTAGTGAATTACATAAATATATGGGTCAGTGATTGTCTAATGAATCGCAGACAAAGAATACAAATAAAAAGAGATTTTTTTTTTTTCCAACTGCCTGGAAATAAGTGGAGTGCCTCAAGGTTCAGTTCTTGTATCTTTTTCTTTTTTTTTCATTAATTATATCGGTGATCAAGAAAATCGACTCTTCTTGGTTAGCTAAATTTACAAACGACACAAAAACAAGGGGTAGAGGAAGTACTAAACCTGACTGTGAATCCATCCCAATGACCTGGAGAAGTTTCATTAACAGA
>NC_136982.1:2447500-2507500 GCF_032717465.1 Coenobita brevimanus | reverse complement strand
CTCTCTCTCTCTCTCTCTCTCTCTCTCTCTCTCCCTCCTCCTCCTCCTCCTCCTCCTCCTCCTCCTCCTCCTCCTCCCCTTGTCACACTCAGACCATAACTTCACTTTGAATCTCCTCATTTCTCTCTCTCTCTCTCTCTCTCTCTCTCTCTCTCATTGCCTTCTTATTGCCTCTCTCTTGTTTGTTTTCCTCTCTTCTTATTGATGATTATTCCCTCCATTTCCCCCTCACCGTTTCTCCCCATCCTCCCTCCATTTCTCCCCATCCTCCCTCCATTTCTCCCTCATCCTCCCTCCATGTCTCCCCCATCCCCCTCCATTTCTCCCCATCCTTCCTCCATCTCTCCCCATCCTTCCCCCAAATCTCCCCATCCGTCCTCCCTTTCTCCCCATCCTTCCCTCCTTTCTCCCCATCCTCCCTGCATTTCTCCCCATCCTTCCTCCATCTCTCCCCATCCTCTCTCCATTTCCCTCCCTCCATTTCTCTCGCATCCTTACTCCATTTCTCCCTCATCCTCCCTCCATTTCTCCCCACTCCTTCTCCATTTCTCCCCACCCCTTCTCCATTTCTCCCCATCCTCCCTCCATTTCTCCCTCATCCTCCCTCCATTTCTCCCCATCCTTCCTCCATTTCTCCCCATCCTTCCTCCATTTCTCCCCATCCTCCCTTCATTTCTCCCTCATCCTCCCTCCATTTCTCCCCATCCTCCATTTCTCCCCATCCTCCCTCCATCTCTCCCCATCCTTCCTCCATCTCTCCCCATCCTTCCTCCATCTCTCCCCATCCTTCCTCCATCTCTCCCCATTCTCCCCGTCCATCTCTCCCCATCTCATATACCTTCTCCCCCACACTAAACACTGCAGATTTAGCGAGGCACATAAATTCGCGACGACCGTAAAAAAGGCGGCACAAACGGTAAAATTGGCGGGTTCTTGTTTAGCCGTCCTACATACACGGTCCTTAGAGGCGGTTTTGGCACGCAGGTGAGTGGGATTTCCGCCCTAATGAGTGAAAACGCGATGGTAGAGATCTGAGGGCGGGAGAAAAATTAATAAATAAATAAAATAAATAACAATAACTAGTCCTGATAGTTAAAAATATATCTACTTGACCCCTTGCTAGTTTATTGATAAGGAGATAGATACATAAACAGATAGATAGGTAGATAGATAGACTGAAGGTGAGAAAGTAGGAGAGATAAAGATATTAAAAGCCTAAAGAAAAAAGGGAATGAAGGAAAGAGAGGGAAGTAAAAAATATAAACAGATACATTGATTGACAGACATAGGTAGACATACAGAAAAAAATAAGTTAGATACAGTACATACATACATACATACATATACATACATACACACGAACAGACAGGCTGATTAACCCGACAAACTCCCTCTTACACATACGTCCCTACATACATACATAGACAGACAGACAGACATAGAGACAGAGGCAGATCCGAGACAGAGACTGGCAATTACACAGACACATCCCCCCCCCCCGGTCACCCTCCCCCCATCCTCACACTTCTGACAATCCCAGAGTCGGCGTGGAGAATGGTAGTGGTGGTGGTGGTTGTGTTTGGTGTCAAAGTCCACAAAACTATCGGCTGCGTTTAACCCCAGGGCGTATCCGTGACCTCTGGGAAGGGGTGAAAGGGGGGAAGGAGAGGGGGGAGATAGGGGTGTGAGAGGGGAGAAGGGGGGAAGATAGGGGTGTGAGAGGGGGGAAGATAGGGGTGTGAGAGAGAGGGGAAGGGGAAGGAAATGGGAAGGGAAAGGGAGGGTTGGTGGGGTAGGGAGGAGAGGGAGGGGTGGACTGGTAGGGAGAAGAGGGAGGGGTGGAGGGATAGGGAGGAGAGGGAAGGGTGGAGGGGTAGGGAGAGGGAGGGGTGGAGGGGTAGGGAGCAGGAGGAGGGAGGGGTAGGGAGTAAGACGGGAGGGGGAGAGGAAAGGGTAGGGTGACAGGGAGAGAGGGGAGGGTGTAGGATTAGGAACAGAGTTAAGGGGAGATGAAAGGGAAAAAAAGGAAGAGGAGATGAAAACAGGTGAGAGAAGAGGAAGGGGAGATGAGAATGAGGGAAGGAGCTAGGGTGAGGGGAGGCATAGCGTGTAGGGTGAGGGGAAAGGAAGGGGTGAAAGAGTGGAGGGAGAGAAGCGAGGGAGAGAGAGGAAAATGGGTAGGGGGAAGGGAAAGGAGTGAGAGAAGTGGAGAAAAGAGGGTGAGTGAGATAAAAGAGGGAAAAGGGAGGGGAGGGGAAGGCAGCGAGGGAGGTGGAGACAGGGAAGTGGACGGGGTGGGAGGGAAGGGGTGGAGTGAGAATAGGAAAGGAAAGTAGAGATGGAGAGGGAAAGAAGGGAGGGATAGGAGAAGAGGGACAGGAAAGAGTGCAAGAAAAAGAAAGCAGGAAGAGTTCGAAGATGGGTGAAGAGGAGGGAAGGAAATAGGAATGGTGGGTAGTGGAAAGGGTGAGGGGGCAGGAGGGGGCAGGGAGAGGAAGGGGGAGAAGAAGGAAAAGGAGTGAGAGAGGGGAAGGAAGGGAGGGGGAGGGAGGGGGGGGTCGGAAGACGGGAAGTAAAGATTGGGAGGGTAGGGAAAAGGAGAGAGAGAGAGAGAGAGAGAGAGAGAGAGAGAGGAGAGGTGAAAAAGAGGGAAAGAATGAAAGGAAAGGAAAAGAGAGGGTGGAGGACAGGAAGGAATGGAGGGGGATGGAAGGAAAGGGGATGAGAGGTGGGTGGGAGGGGATGGTTATGAGGAGCAAGGGAGGGGAAGGGAGAGAAAGAGGGGTAGGGAGGGGGGGGAAGGAGAGACAGGACTAGGGTGAAGGTGATGGAGAGAGGGGAGAGGGACGGGGGAAGAAGGGAGAAGGGGAGGAGAAGGAGGAAGGGGAGGGGAAGGAGAAAAAGAGGGATGAGAGATAGGTAAGATGAGGAAGAAGAAAGATGGTAAGAGGGAAGAAACGAAGAGGAGAGAGAGAAGTGAGAAAGAGGGGGGGGGGGAACGGAGGGAAAGGAAGGGTGAGGAAAGAGAAGAGGACAGTGAGAGAAGACAGGAAAAGGGAGGAAGAAAATATGAGAGATAGTGAAAAGCAGATATAGAAAGGACGAGAGTATAAGAAAATTCGGAGAAGGAATATAATAGTAAGGAATATAAATGGCACCAAGCAGCTAAGTCGAGAGAGAGAGAGAGAGAGAGAGAGAGAGAGAGAGAGAGAGAGAGAGAGACGGGGGGGATGCATTAAACAGAAAAAGGAGGAATATGATAATGAGGAGGAGGAAGGAAGAGAGAGAAAATGAGGGAGGAGAACAGATGGCAGTGGAGAGAGAGAGAGAGAGAGAGAGAATCAGGGAAAAGAAAGATGAGAGCAATTATTGGGTTCGTGTGTATGTGTGCAGGGTGAACGCATGATCGAGTCGAACATCATTATTTTCACACACTCCCAAACACCGTCAGCTTAAAAAAAAATATAGCACAACCATCACACACGAGCCGCACCTCTCTGATAAGCTGATAACGCTCTGATAACACTAATTAATTTATTCACACTGTAAATTTAAAAAGGATATGCACAGGACACATATACACAAAAAGCAGACCTGTTAATCGTTGCATCAGTACTGACAGGTGGCTCGGCGGGAAAAATGTCGCTTTTGTTTTGCTTTCTTCCAGAATAACATGGCCTTTTGACAGCTTCACGTACAGTAACAACAACAGCAATAATAATAATAATAATAATAATAATAATAAAAATAGTAGTAGTAGTAGTAGTAATAGTAGTAGCTGGTAATGATGATGTTGATGATGATGATAATAGTAATACCGGTAGTAATAATAAGACTAGTAGTATTGATGATGATGATGATAATAGTGTAATAATGATAATGATAATAATGATAACAATAATAATAATAATAATAATAATAATAATAATACTCCATCCATCCATCCACCATCCAATCCTACATTGCCCCATGAGGAGCGTAGGAGCCCGGGGCTAGGCAGTTGGTCTCGACCAACTCTCGATGAGAGTGAACATTTAAGATGAGAGTGAAAATACTACTATTACTACTAATAATAATAATAATTATAATAATAATAATAATAGTAAACGGTACTCAGAAATATTCTTCTGCAATCCAGTTAACCATCTGAATATAGTGATATCTCTGTTTTATTTTATTTTAAATTTATTTTATTTTCCGTAATTACAAATATAATAAACGTATGAAATTAATCTGGTAAAGAAAGGGTTAATAAAGTCAATAGCCATCCCCTGCCGTTGGGAGTCTCATAAGTTAATGAAAATGCAAAAGTAAAGGAAAAATTGCCTGGTTGTAGCTCCCTAACACCTTTTCCTAGGCGATTTATTTTGTTTGTTGCACTTCACTGTCCTCTTCTTTGCTACATTAATCCTTCCAATAGCCCCTTACATTGCATAAACAGCGTAGTAAAGGATGTTAACCACTCATATCCCAAAATAAATCGCTAAGGAAGAGGTGTTTAGGAGCTTACTTAGCTGACAAGAATACGGGCCAAAATGAGTATATGGAAAAAAAAATATGGCGTCTTTTTTTCATTATATTCTGTCCCCTCACGACAATTTTATTCAGATTTTTGAGAGGCTGTCGTACACACACACACACACACACACACACACACACACACACACACACACACACACACACACACACACACACACACACTGGCATCAAGCCCTGACATGTAATTTTCTTATATCTTTCTTGGCAGGCGCTTCTGTCTCTCTCTCTCTCTCTCTCTCTCTCTCTCTCTCTCTCTCTCTCTCTCTCTCTCACACACACACACACACACACACACACACATTTCTCTCTCTCTCTCTCTCTCTCTCTCTCTCTCTCTCTCTCTCGCAACACAGCGATTATGGAATGGTCTCCGGTCAACATCTTTTATTGCAGTAGTTAAGTGACCCTTGCAACTGCGAGCTTCCCTTTGCAAATTGCCTCCCTCAACCACACACACACACACACACACACACACACACACAAACAAACTGGTCATTATAGAACTTTGTACACTGAAGGTCATTTGGCTCGCTTCATACACCCAGTTTCATGCTCGTTTTTATCTGTACTGTGAAAGGGAGTGTGATTAGAGGGAGTGGGTGTATTTTGCTGTGAAAGGGAGTGTGTTTAGAGGGAGTGGGTGTATTTTGCTGTGGAAGGGAGTGTGACCAGAGGGAGTGGGTGTATTTTGCCGTGGAAGGGTGTGTAGAGGGAGTGGGTGTACTTTGCTGTGGAAGGGAGTGTGAGTCGAGGGAGTGGGTGTATTTTGCTGTGGAAGGGAGTGTGATAGAGGGAGTGGGTGTATACGAAGTGGTGACTAGGGTATATATACAGTATGTGACTCTATACAGTAGCCTACTTGAGGCCATGTTAATTAATAGAGCTGGAAAATATAATGAGAGCGAGGTTTGGAAATCGACCCATTAATCCAGGAATGGGGTGGCCACAAACAAATAGCCTCCATGTCAGCTTGTCCTCCGCTGTTAGGCTGCCCCCCCTCGAACTTACACGGATGCATATACTTTTCCACCTCATCCTTGCTCTCCCCCTCCACCTTAGCCACATTCACTCTCCTAGTCAGTCTCTCGTTCTGCGTTTTCTCTACATGGCCAGATCTAAGCGTATTTGAAACAGCCTCCAGCATACCCCCGTCACCACTAAAACTCTTCCAAACTTCTTCAGTCAGTCTTAAGCTGCAGAATGGATAAACTACTGGAACCAAAGTTTAAAATATACACGTAAAACAAAAATCATCAGCAAGTGAAGGGAAATATACAAGGAAAACTCTTGAACAGATAACTTGAAATATACAGGTACAGGGTAAAAAAAAGAATCCTGAAGCGCAAAGAGAAATCAGAAGCAGAGCCAAAATGATCAACATATTCAAGAAATTGTGCAAATAAAACACATCAGCAGACAACATGAAATATACAGGCAAAACACATGGATAACTTTAAGAAAATATGCGAGCAAAATACTGCAATCTTACATGCACCTGGGAAGTGTGTGAGCAAAACTTAACTCATCAGCAGTGTAAAGAAATTATACAAGAAAATACACCAGCAGGTAACAAAATACAAAAGACAAAAATAGCCTTACCTGCATCGTGTGAAGAAAAACGGGTACAGAATTTCAAAATGTATAAGAGAAAGAAAACTCAGCTGGATACAGGAGATATAAGTCGCCAGCAGCTTAAAGAAATGTACAGGGCAAAGGTACAGAATATAACGTGAAAGATATTAAAATTACTCTTACCTGCAACATGGGCAGGAAGTAGCAGAGGAAGCTTCCGAAGACCCAGTTTTGGACGAGCAGGATGGCCAGGGAGAGCGGCAGCAGGACCAGGCTCATCAGCAGGTTACAGGCACCTATGTTCAGCAGGTAGGGGGTGTAGGTGTCCTTGGGGGGCCGTCGCTTGAGGATGTGAGCCACCATAAACACATTGGCGCCCACTCCAGCCAGCATGAGGACCCCGTAGAGCGCCAGGGCGATGGGGTACACGCCCTGCAGTGAGGGGCGGATGTGCGGTCTGCTGAAGTCTACTGTCTCATTGGGTAGGGACTGCAGGTTCTGTATGATCTGCCCCAGTAAGTTGTCTGGCAGGGAGCTGAGACCTGGCTTGGGTGCAGACATCTTGCAGTGTTTGGTGGCTTTGGCTATTTTAACTCTTCTGTTGATGGCTTTGGCTTTAGTGACTCCTATTCTTTTGATAGTTTGGCTTTATTAACTCCTCTTCTTTTGGTGGCCTTTGCTTTATTTATTCCTTTTCTTAATTCCTTTGATGTTTTCGAGTTTCCTTATTCATTATATCTTCATCTTTTTTTCCAGTTCTTTTCTTACTCATATGTTTTTCTTTCTTCTTACATATCTCTTCTCTTGCTTTTTCTTACTTGTGTTTATCTTTCTTGCCCTTTTTCTTACTTTTCTTACTTCTTTTCTTACTCACATCTCTCTTTTCTTACCTCTTTTGTGCTTGTGTGAGGGACAGTTTGTGTTGTTACCCTTTTTCTTTCCTCCTTGACGACGATTTCTTTTCTTAGTGTTTTTCTTACGCCTTTAGTGACCTGCGTTTCTTATTTTCTTCCTTGTCTTTACTCCTTTGACGCCTGCTTTATTTATTTTTTATTCCTCTTCATGCGGGTTTATTTTCTCATTTTCTTGCCTTTCTTACTTCTCTAACGTCTTTTACTTAATTTTCTTTTTCTTTTTTTCTTCTTTGTGCTTGTGTGACAGACGACTTTGGGTTTTCCTGTCTTTCCCCAGACCACTACACGTAACCGTCAAATGTACACTCAAGGTCCCTACGTTAGTCTAGGTACGAACTACGTGATGAGTGATGACTAATTAAGGCCTTGATGATGATTCCGTTTACCTGTTACCTTGACCTCACCTGGACACAGACTACGACATACAACCGTCAAATGAACAATCTAGCTCCCTAATCTAGTTCTAGGTATGAACAGGTGGAGTAACCAATTAATAATCCTACCGATACCTGTTACCTGTTACCACCTCCCATAATCCCACCTAGATACAGATTACGACACGCAACCGTCGAGTGAACTGTCAAGGTCCCTTTTAAAATTCCAAGTACAGTCAGGCGGGGGCAACTGTTTGATGATGATGATGATGAAGTTACCTGTTGTCACCTTGCTCAGCGTTACCTAGACACGAATTATAAAACATGCAACCATCGAATTTACAAACCGGGTCCCCATTTCAACTTTGGCTGTGAACAGGCTGAGATTAATGTTTGATGGTGATGATGATGATGTTACTGTTACTTGTTACTAACGTCCCTAGCCTCACCAAGACACACTAATACGGAGAGGTTGAGATTACTGTTTGATGATGATGATGTTACTTTTACCGTTACCTGCTGTCAACTTCCCCAGCCTCACCAAGACAGGATGAGATTACTGTTTTTAGATGATGTTACTGTTACCTGTTACCAACGTCCCCAGCTTCACCTTGACACTGAAGCTAGAGTTACCCGTAGTGCCCGAGCTGAAAAAACTAGCAAGAAGCGCCTAACTCATTCCTGCCGCCTAACTAGCTAATTCTTGCTAGACAGAGCAGCAGACTAGACGAAACTTAGGATTAAAACGTCTAAGTGTTTCATATAAAGAAGCAGGCTTAGTGTGTGGATTTTTTTTTATGTAATTTGTTTTTTCCTTCCTCTGTTCATCTTCTGTTGAAAAAAAAAAAAAATCCTGGGTTCTCTTCAGAGTCAGAATACTTCGTCCTAGAGTTGCTTCAGATTCAGAATTTTTCGTTTCAGAGTTACTTGAGATTCTTTATATTTCTTTGTAGATTTCCATTCAGAATCAGAATATTTTGTTCTTGGGTTGGCTTCAGAATCATAATATTTCGCTCACGAGTTCCCTTCAGAATCAAAATACTTCGTTCTTGGGTTACTTTCAGAATCAGATATTTCTTTCTCGAGTCCGTTAAGAATCAAAATATTTCGCTCTTCAGCCACCTTCCAATTCAGAATGTTTCGCCTTCAGGTTACCTTCAGGTTAATCGGGCCTGTACACCTTAAAGGACGTATTATGGATGTTTCTTTGTGTCTTTTTGGTCACTCAGTTTACCTGTAATTTCCACCTTACTGATTTCTGCAATTCACAAGGCATCTTTTTCGTTACTGTCTTACTAAGCCCGACACATACTCCTTTCGAAGCCTCATCCGACACATAATCCTTTCGAAGCATCACCCGACATACTACTTTCAAAGTTTCACCCGACACACACTCCTTTCAAAGATTCACCCAGCACATATTCCTTTCAAAGTTTCACTCGACACATACGAGTACGCCTTTTGAAGCTTCATTCGACACATACCCCGTTCGAAGCTTCACTAGACCCATACACTGTTCAGAGCTTCACCCGTTACATACACCTTTCGAAGCTTCGTTCTGGTTCACTGTGGTCACTGTTTACGTTTGTCTTTGTGGTTGCGTAGAAAGTTCAACCAGTTTTCTTTTTCTTAGCGGCTTCAGCAATTCACCAATTACCCTTCTAATTACTATCCTTTAAATTCCAGTACACACTGCTTGGAAGCCTCGTTTTGGTCTGCATCAGTCACTAGCCACTGTTTCCGTTTGTCTTTCTGGCCACTCGATGTGGTTCCTAGCCGTTTTTTTCATTATTATTTTTTATTATTTTATTTCTTTTTTGCCAGCTCTAAGGTTCACCAGTTTATCGTTTGGCACATAAAGCCTCACTCTTGTTCGCTTACAAGTCACTAATTATAGATGTCTGTGGTCGCTGTGTTTACTTACATTTCTGTCTTGACTTGTGCGTCGTACGAGTTCTGAATCTCGCTGTATTGACAAACCACTTCTTAAAGCACGGCGCCACAGTTCACCTTCTATATTAGTGTTCCTTTATTTTTATTTACCGGTATTTATTTTTGTGGGAAAGGTCATCAAATATATTCATCTAAAAATTTACAAGTTCTGAATCTCTTGCTTTATTTACAAACCATCTCTTAACTTTAGACTCCCCAGTTAGTTTATGAATTGCACTTTTTTGTTTATAGGAAAGGTGAGAGAGACCATTTTTTAACCTTTGGAGTGCGTAATTTACTTTCTTGATTACTGTCCCCTGGTTACATGTAGGAAAGAACATCACTCATTTCCAGGTGAGGTTTTACTATTTCAGAACCTGTTTCTTTATTTGCAACCATGTTTTGACTCTCACCTCTGCAATTCGCCTTTATTACTATCCCCATAATCGTTTGTAGTAAAGGACTTCACTCATATCCAGGTGAGAGGGACCATTGTTTTTCCCTTTCGACTCGGCATATCATCTTCTTGATTACTGTCCAAAATTTGTGTGAAAAGAACGACATAACTTTGATTCAGGAGAGAAACCTTTCATTTTGTATAATAACTTTAATTCAGGAGAGAGGGAGACCTTTTACTTATTCTTTTTTTTTTTTAATAATACTTTTCGAATGTACACATCATCGTGATTGCTGTCCGAAATTTGTGTGTAGAGAATGACGTAACTTTAATTCAGGAGAGAGACCACTGCCAGGCAAAGCACTGCAAACACTTACGTATAATGAACGCTGGGAGTGACAGCAATCACACTTTAAAAACTATTCTTATTTTCTGTTTACCTGTACTTAATGAACATGAGTATATTAGGCAGGTAAATCTTTCAGGTAGTAGTGGATATGACAGCAGACTCACTAGAACAAGCTATTCTCCTTTTTTTTTTTTCTTTTTAACCTTTCCTCAACAGTCTATTCTACTTTCGTTTTTTACCTTTCCATAATTAACACCATCAAAAAAAGCAGGTGGTTGTTGTAGGTAGCAGTGGATGTGTTAGTGCTGAGTATTGGTGAGCGTGGGTGGTACTGGTAGGGACTGGGACGGTACGCTGGTGCAGGAAGACTGGATGGTGGTACAGACGGCTGATGGGAGGGTTGGCGGAGTTCTGAAAAATAAAACAAGAGGATCAATTACTTACTCTTTCATTACGGTGACTTATCTGTCGTTTTAATTAGTCTACCATCATAACAAGATCAGTTACTAACCCTTTCATTACGGCGATCTATCAGGCATTTTAATCTACCATCCAAACAAGAGATGATCAATTATAAACTTTTTCAGTCCTGTAATCTATTTTCTTTTTAAACTACCGTACCATCAGAACAAGAGAGGATCGATTACTAACCCTTTCATTCCGGTGGCTTGTCTTTCATTTTCATCAAACTACCAATACACGAATTTAGAAACATTTTTTTTTTTTCAGCTGTAGTAGTGAAAGGATGAATTAAGGATCCATCTAACCCCTTTGGTTTGAAAATTCTCTCGTTTGTTGAAAAAATCGACCAGTAAAAATGAAAATACGTCCTCGCTCTGAAGGGTTTAATGTGGTCTTGAAGTGTGTGTGTGTGTGTGTGTGTGTGTGTGTGTGTGTGTGTGTGTGTGTCCTTTAAGAAGATATGCGGAGGTATTTGAAAACCTTGGGATTACCTTCTATTCTATACTTAATTCGTAGTACCATACCGCATACTGGGTAACCTAGGCATCAGTAGGCCAAGATGACTCAGTACTGTGACACCTTATCTGTTTTATTCAGCTTGGAAAATACCCCTTGTACGAAAGAATATAGGAAGGAAAAACCGCCTCCATTAAACCTGCCAACTGGATCACCTCTATCTATCTATTGCCAGGCGCCTTAGTCCCGTAAGGGGTGGCCGCAAACAAATCGCCTCCGTGTTGCTCTGTCCCCCGCCATTTCACGGCCCTGCTCCAAACTCACATCCCCCTCTCTCATAATTATACTTCTCTGCCCCAGCTGGATCACGTCTTTGGCAAATATAATCTTTCTCTCCCAGACGATTTTAACCCCTTCACTCCGATGGCTTTTCACTGTACTCAGGTCTTTACAAGACACTTTTATTCAGCACAGGAAAAGCCTCGAATCATCAGGTAGTCATTCAAGGCTGCATCTTAACCCCCCCACCCCCCCGTTTCGAAAAATCGCCCCTAAGATGAATAAAAATGGAAATAGAAAGAATTGAAAGTTTAAAGAGAATTGAAAGTTAAAAGACATCATTGAAGATATGTAATTAGTTTTGGTCAAACGTCTAGTAAAAATTGAGTAAAAATATGTTTGTCAGTAAAGCATACGATGAAGGGTTAGGTCAGTAAAATAACTTAGGAATAAATAAGAAAAGTAAAGGAGGAAAGGAGAATAAATAGGAAGAGATAAGGGAATGAATGAGGCGATAAAGGCACAAAGGGATGGAGAGAAAGGAGGGAAAGATAAGGTCAGGACGAGAGAGAGGGGGGGGAGGGGGAGAGTAAGAAAGGAAGGAAGGAAGGAAAATAGAAAGAAATTAAGGAAGAAAGATGGAAGGGACAGAGAGAGAGAGAGAGAGAGAGAGAGAGAGAGAGAGAGCAGGACATGGGAGGGGAAAAGAGAAGAGGAGAGTAAAAAGAGAGAAGAGAGAAATTAAAGAGAGGGAACTATATCAGCTGGTCTCTCTGTCACTCCCCCTTCCTCCCAACTCAGGGCCATCGCTTGAGGACAAAGTGGGAGGGTTCAAACTCAGCAGACTCGGCTCTTGTTACTTGGCAGCCGAATCCACCGGACCCCATCTAATTCTCCCACCTAATCCCTCCTACCTGGCCCTGTCCTTCCACGCGTCCTCCCACTCCATCTCCCTGGCTGATACTCCACATGAGCCCCCGTCACTCATCTTAACCTCTTCACTTTTTTTTTACCTGTGAAGTGAGACGCCAGGTACACGAGAGCAACGCGTGCTTAGTTTCTTGTTGCTGCAGTTGTTGTTGTCGTTGTTCTTCTAGGAGAAACTATTGGATTTTCACCGTCACGCCCATACTGGCCAATCTACAATATTCATCTGTACGTTTCGTTTCGTTTCACTTATAAAGGCGCCAACTTGCTTGCCGACGTCGTCCTTGGTCACCTAATGGCGGCTGTCCAATGTCCATGCTGCTCGATCTCTGGCAGCCTCCCTATTCAACCTCTTGTTCCTGAGATCACACACTCGGTCTGCCTCTCAACCCTACTTATGGTATATTATTTCCGATTTGCCCCCACCACTCACCAACATCCCAGCCCATGTGTGGTCAATGGCCGGTGTGTGTGTGTGTGTGTGTGTGTGTGTGTGTGTGTGTGTGTGTGTGTGTGTGTGTGTGTGTGTGTTTTAAGCAAAGTAAACAAAGCCCTCAGAAACAGCTGTCCACGGTAAAAACTTAAGGTGGAGCGAGAGCCTCATGCCCATAAAGTTGAGGGGAAGGGGAGGAGGAGGGAGGTGGGAGGGAGGGGAGGAGGAGGTAAAGGGGGGAGGAGGAGGGGAGGGGGGGTGAGCTGATAGAGACAATGGGAACTGCCTCTTAACGACTGTCAAGGGAAAGTTTATGGTTATCTCTCTCACCAGTTTTAGTCTCTTCAGCTGGTGTTTTGTATTTTATTTCCAACACCAGACGACTTTATTCAGCTGAGAATGAGTCATAGGAGCCTTAGAATTAGGTAGGTAGGTAGGTAGAGAGAGAGAGAGAGAGAGGGGGGGGGGATTCTTTTCTCAGGTGGAATTTAGAGGTGGAATGATGATAGTGATGATTGTGATGACGACAATGATGATTATGATGATGGTGATGATGATGATAATGATGATGAGGAGGATTACGGGCATTTTTAACAAGTACATAGTCTTTATGATACCTAATCGCCCTCTCACTCCCATCACTAAATAACGGTACAGTGGTTTTATCCCTTTGCCGTACCGTGCCACGCTACGGTGAAGACCCTGTTGTGTTTCCTCAGTTTAATTTTTCTTCATTCCTGTTTCGTCTTCTTTCCCTGCTGTATTTTCTGTTTTCTTGTGCTTTTTTTGTCTTTCCTCCAAACACCTGTAAATTATTAAATGAAATGTGGCAAGGCGAATCCGTAGAGTTTATAGCATTTGTGTTTTGTGGTTAAATTACGTGTAGAACCATCATCTGTTTGAGTCGTATGTATTTATTTATTTATTATGTTATGCCTTCTTTATGTATTCATTTTTATTTATTTGTTTTTTTCATGCTAAATTTCCATGAGGTTTATTGGTACGATAGTCTTTTATTATTAAGCTATTGCAACCGACACGACGAACGATGAAGTAAATCTCTCTCTCTCTCTCTCTCTCTGTCAGCCGTTCAAGGTAAATCTGCATCTGCAATTTCTCTCTCTCTCTCTCTCGTCAGCCGTTCAAGGTAAATCTGCATCTGCAATTTCTCTCTCTCTCTCTCTCTCTCTCTCGTCAGCCGTTCAAGGTAAATCTGCATCTGCAATTTCTCTCTCTCTCTCTCTCTCTCTCTCGTCAGCCGTTCAAGGTAAATCTGCATCTGCAATTTCTCTCTCTCTCTCTCTCTCTCTCTCTCTCTCTCTCTCTCTCTCTCTCTCTCTCTCATTACTGCATTTTTGAAGCGTTGGCAGCGAGTATATGCGTCAGAAGAATTACCTAAGGACCACTTTTATCTCCATATTAATTTAAGAGAATCTGGATGTAGAAAATCAAAACCCTCTTGCCAGGAATCGAACCCGGGACTCTTAGATAGAAACCAGGCGCCGTATCCCTACCCCACGGCGTGATGCAAGCCAGGCCATCCGAACTGTATGAAGAACCAGGCAGATCCATCTTGGGACGGTATTTTTTCATCTCGAACCCATTTTGATTATATATTTCAGATTCATCAGGATTTTGTCAGCCTCACGCAGCAGGACAAGCGGCATAGCAGTTTTAATTTAACTCAGGTCTTGAATTTGGCTATCTAGTGTCTTGTTTTTATCGTTTTCTTGGAGGGAACAGTTTGCGGTCTTCAGCCTTTGGTTCCTTCTTCCCTGCATAAAAAAGTACAAGTGTCTTCCTATAATTTGGAGAAGCACACATTATTCGTACGTACATATGTGGATAGTTTTTAAAGCTCTTGCCGGGAATCGAACCCGGGACTTCTAGATAGGAGTAGCCACCGTGTAACTACGTATGTAAGTTATTAATTAATTTATTGGTTTCGGATACGTACACCAATACCGATAATTTATACGAATTTAATATTATTGTATAATAATGGCCATGTGGAGAGGATGGAGAGTGAGAGACTGATGAGGAGAGTGTATGTGAGTGAGGTGGAGGCGGGGAGAGGGAGGGGGAGGCCATGGATGAGATGGAGGGATGGAGTGGAGAGGTATTTGAGAGAGGGGTGTGTGAGCTGGGAGCAGGGCAGTGAAATGGTGGGGGACAGGGCAACATGGAGGCAATTTGTCTGTGGCCACCGCTTACGGGATTAAGGCGTCTGGCAATATATCGATAATATATTAATGCAGAAGTAGGTACAGCTGTGACAGTAAAATCACTCCACCACAGTCGAACAAATATGAAATACATGCATTATATTCTGAAAAGTCTGTTTGGCTCCGAAGAACTCTTTACTGTTTCAAAAGTCATCGCTGATTTACCGTAATGAGCGTATCAGTAAACGGGATCATCCATATATATAACGTCTCTCTTCCTTCTTGCTGGATAGATTATTTTTGTGTTACGGAGACGGCTAATTCAGTGTTATCAGCGTCTGCCCGGTATCATTAATTCGTTTCGAACACCCACTGCCACACCCACGCCCACACCAGCATCATTCATTCATTTCATACGCCCACTGCCACACCCACGAACACACCAGCATCATTCATTCATTTCATACGCCCACTGCCACACCCACGACCACACCAGCATCATTCATTCATTTCATACACCCACTGCTACACCCACGCCCACACCAGCATCATTCATTCATTTCATACACCCACGCCCACACCAGCATCATTCATTCATTTCATACACCCACTGCCACACCCACGCCCACACCAGCATCATTCATTCATTTCCTACACCCACTGCCACACCCACGCCCACACCAGCATCATTCATTCATTTCATACACCCACTGCCACACCCACGCCCACACCAGCATCATTCATTCATTTCATACACCCACGCCCACACCAGCGTCATTTATTCATTTCCTACACCCATTGTCACACCCACGCCCACACTAGCTTCATTTATTCATTTCTAACACCCACTGCCACACCCACGCCCACACCAGCGTCATTTATTCATTTCCTACACCCACTGCCACACCCACGCCCACACCAGCAGACTGCCCCGTACCCAGAAGACACAAAACACCATCGACTGAGTTTCTAATGAAGCGCTGTTTTTACGATCTCTCCTTGTATACACACACACACACACACACACACACACACACACACACACACACACACACCACTAACAGGCAACCTAATACCCTGCATTGGATCTGGTTGCACTTAAGGCCTCGCAAAAATTTTCTCTTGACCCTTTCAGCCCGGTGACGCGTTTCATTATTATTTTTTATTTATTTATTTTCTCCCCCCAGACGATAATTTTGAGTTTGGGGAGAGCTCTGTTTTTAAAGGAAGAATATATATAGGTCTGTGTAACGTATATCTAACTGTCATTTCCAAAAATTTCTCCATAGTTCAAAATAATAGTCTGCAAATTAAAAAATAAAAATAAAAATATCTCTTGTATTATAGAGGTAAATACAGGCTATTTTATCTAAGCTTTTCGGCGCGAAAGTTTTCCCAGAGCTTAATAATAATAATAATAATAATAATAATAATAATAATAATAACTAATAATGATAATGATGATGATAATAATAATAATAATAATAATAATAATAATAATAATAATAATAATACAGCAATAATAATAATAATAATAATAATAATAATAAGGAAATATCAATAATAAAATAAAAATATCATCACTGTCCATCTCAGCTTATAAAAGGGACCTTGGACGAACATCAGCTTATTCGGATCGTATTGTAGGGTGAAAATCGAGACCTAGAATAGATTAATTCCCTGCTTTACTGATCTTCGTGTGGTCGATAGGCATTACTCCTTAACCCCGTACCGCCAAGGGGAATTTAATGTAGCTATCACCCGTTGTCTGTCTGTCTGTCAATCAGCCTCTTGTCTGTCAGTCCTTGCCATGTGAAAGTAAACCTCATCGACTGGGCAGATTTCAGAGCCCTTCTGCCCGATGCCGTCTGTTTTCTCTGTCTGTTTATTTCTCTGTTGTCTGTTAGTTTGTCTTTTCTGCTTATCTCTATGTTGTCTGTTTATGTCTGATGTCTGTTTATCTGTCTTGTCTTTGTCTGTTGTGTCTGTTTATCTGCCTGTTGTCTGTGTGTCTCTGTTGTCTGTTAGTCTTATAGTTTTCAGTCCGTCTGTTGTCTTTCAGACTGACAGGTGTGTGTTAGAGTGACAGTTTTACGAGTCATCAAAATTCGTCAACGGCAGTACAGATTTTAGCCTTTTATTGGGAACTGTACTGTAGGTTTGCGCGGTTCCGTCAGTCCGTCAGTCCCTCCACAATTTCATGTCCTCTCTGTAACTTCCACGTACATGGACAGATTTTGATGTAACTTCACACAATTGTTCCACATACCATGATGTGTGTTTCGCGCGGAACAACCAGCCGTCTACTCCCATGGTCCGTATGGTAACTATCTTGTAGGGGACTTTGTATTGCATGGTAAGACTGACTGCGTTTGTTTGTCTGTAACCTCTTCAGTGTTTGTGTATGCGTGTGTGTGTGTGTGTGTGTGTGTTAAAGAAAGTGTTATGTTGGTAGCAAGAATGAACTAAAAATAACATGTTCTGGCTAAAAATGTTAATGTAAAGAACCAGCTAACTATCCCTTACCAACCAACGCTTAGGCAACGACCCAGGCAGAGGCCAACCACCTCTGCTAACCCCTCACAATTGGGTCATAACTCTGGGTAAGTAGGAACTTGTAATCACTATAATTGATTTCCACTCTCGCAGGTATTAATTCCGTACTAATTAAATGGTAATTTTCAGGAAACTATATTATTTTAACAGCGATATAGCCTAGGCTTTATTTTATGAGAGAGAGAGGTAAACAGGTAGTATAAGTAAAATATATACCAGCCGTGTCTATACCTTAACCGAAGCAGGGAATTGAGAGAGAGAGAGAGAGAGAGAGAAATATATACCTGCCTCGCCCATACCTTACTGAAGCAGGTAATTTCATGCCGTTGCACACAATACACTGCTGTGCTGACCCGAGAAATACACCTTATCATTTCTTTCCTGTAATCATTTCCTGGCCACTCCGATTTTTGTAGGTAATGCACGCTAATACTGCCATAAAGTTACTAATTTTCGTGTGTGTGTGTGTGTGTGTGTGTGTGTGTGTTTGAAAAATCCCGATCACCTTCATTACAGGTTTCCTTCTGTTTGACACCCTCATATTTTCTTGATTGATAGGTGGAGAAAAAAGGTCATGATGATGATGATGATAATTTTGATGAAGATGATGATTTTTGATGATAATGAGGATAATGATTTTGATGATGATGGTGATGATTTTGATGATGATGAATAGCTGAAATTAATACATAAGAATATTAACCGATTGACTACGGAATGGTTTTGTGTAATGAATAATATCGTCAGGAAATCGTGGCTGATCTCCGCCATCGCAGTGAATTTTGTTTATTTTATTTATTTATTTATTTGTATTTATTTATTTGTGTTAAAAGATGATCATTGTTACTTACGCCAGCGTGATGACAGCTGAAAACAAGAGAAAATAAACTCACTGACTCCCATTTTGTCTCTCACCTCTCGTATGGAATGATTTACGCAAAACAAGTACAGTATATACCATCCACGGAGACTTTGCTGGTTTACCCCGATCGCTTCATTTCAGTCAGCAACTCACGGTCCCTGGCAAGCCCTTCCTGTCATTTAGGGTCATAGAGAAAAGTTTTAACCAATTTATTCCATCAACAACCCGCCTCGTTCTATTCCCTTCTTGTCATTCTGGGGTCGTACTAACAAAACTTTTACCCAGGTAAATTCATCAACATCTCAAGCTCCTCGTGGCAGTCCCTGAGGCCACTTTATCATCCCCAGCAAGAGAGGTGCACAGGTGGGGTCCGTCGCCGTGTTTACTTTGGCTTGAATTCAGGGCTCTGGCGGGGAGGCGAGGGTTCATTGATCTGCCTAGGATAACATGAGGCTGGCTTACCCTCCCTTGCATACAAACATTAATATCACACTGGTAAATATGGTAGGCTGCACACTGAGGCTTTACGCGAGCACGCACACGCACACGCTGATACACACACACACACACACACACACACACACACACACACACACACACACACACACACACACACACACACACACACACAGCAGAAAATATGCCTCACTGCTCGCTGATGCCTCACACACACACACACACACACACACACACACACACACACACACACACACACACACACACACACGCTGCTTCCGGGACAGGTCCTCTTGGCATTGTGTATTTACAGATTT
Organism: Coenobita brevimanus; assembly: GCF_032717465.1. NCBI lineage: Eukaryota > Metazoa > Arthropoda > Malacostraca > Decapoda > Coenobitidae > Coenobita > Coenobita brevimanus. Next base: position 2,488,510 of record NC_136982.1, on the reverse strand, counting down.
GCGATGAAACCCAGCCACCTTACCTTAGTATAAGGATAATATTGACCCCTTCAGTCCGAGAACGCCTTTTATAGTGTATTCTTGCTTGCTATAGACAATTCTACCTAAGTTTTGCGATATTTTTCGAATTGGGAAGGTATATCTCTATCTATTGACGACTTTAAACAGTTTATATATATATATATATATATATATATATATATATATATATATATATATATATATATATATATATCTTTTTGGAATTTAGGGGAAATTTATTATCGCTGTCTACAAATGGCTTAAATAGTTCAGCACAGTTTTTGAGATTTTTTTTTTTTCGAGTTTGGGAGAGCTGTACCTGTATTTACAAACAATTCCGCTCAGTTTTTTATTTATTTATTTATTTTTTTTTATTTGGGAGAGCCGTGTCGCTATTTACAAATGATTCTAATCAGTTTTTTATTTATTTATTTTCTTTTTTAATTTGGGAGAGCTGTACCGGTATTTACAAGCGATTCTTCTCAGTTTTTAAGAGATTTTTCGAATCTGGGGAGTGGTATCTCCATCTGCTGGCTGCACTACATAGTTTTTGAGAAATTTTTGGAATAGTCAGATCGGCTCTTGAATTTGGCTCTATATTGTATTTTGTTTTTCTCTTGGAGGGAACTGTTACTGCGGGCTCATGGCCTTTGGTTCCTTCTTCCTCGCATAAAAAAAAAAAAAAGTATATCTCTGGTTAACCCCTACAGTACTAAGGGTTTGTATGAAGTTGAAGAAAATCGTCTGAGGAAGAAAAAAATAAAAATTAAATCGCCTGGTAAGCAAAAGAAAAAAAAATGTCTTAAGCTGAATAAAACCGTCTGATGGAAGAAAAAAAAAGAAAGAAAGAAAGAAAGAAAAAAAAAAAGGTATTGGATTCAGGGAGTTAAAATGCATACGACCTGTCCAGCATCTTTCCCTGGCCGTGTGTAATCGAGGCGTAGCAATTCGTAAAGATGAAGGCGTAACTGAATACCTATCAACGACACGAGAGTCCTCAAGGCACGCGTTTCATTTCTGCACAAAGCCTCAGGAGTTCGTTTGATGCCGTATATTTCAGCACACTCCCTAAGACCTTTTTGGTGTAGGCGAGTGCGTGCGTGGTGTAAGCAGGTGGGTGCGTGGTGTAGGTGCGTGCATGGTGTAGGCAGGTGCGTGCGTGGTGTAGACAGGTGGGTGCGTGGTGTAGACATGTAGGTGCGTTGTGTAGGCAGGTGGGTGCATGGTGTAAGCAGGTGCGTGCGTGGTGTACATGGGTAATTGCGTGATGAAGGCGGGTGGGTGCGTGGTGTAGGCAGGTGGGTGTGTGGTGTAGGCTGGTGGGTGCGTAGTGTAGGCAGGTGGGTGCTTGGTGTAGGCAGGTGGGTGCGTGGTGTAGGCAGGTGGATGCGTGGTGAAGGTGGGTGCGTGATATAGGTTGGTTAAGAATGACCTTTATAGTAGTGATGGGGTCTTTGAAAATTATATATAAATTCTCCATTCCGAACTCTCCCCAAAACGTAAGAAATAAATCTGGTGATCATAAGAATAAACTGAAAGAAGTTGTCAGTGGAGTGGAAAGACTAACTTTCTGTCCTAATTACACACGGTATTCACTGTTATTCTCCGATGAAGGTTTGTGTGTGTGTGTGTGTGTGTGTGTGTGTGTGTATCTGGACCCCAGAACCCGCAAAACGCATATGGAGCCGAAAAAAGAAAATTGGCAGATCGCTGGCCTGCAAGTGCCACTCCATTATCCCACATTGCAAACTTGTCCTTGATATTCCCTCTGTTTTTTACGAGGTTGTGTGGAGGAAGTGAAGCGACCAAAACCAGATTCCCAGATATTTTATTTTTTATTTTTGGTTTCTTCTGTAAAATAAAAATTCATGTTATATTGTGGATAACATGAGACGATTTCATTCACTTCAAGAACCTTCCTGAATGAACACATTAGTAGATGTAGCCCCAGGTTCATCTGAAACGTGAACCCAGTGGACTGCTGGCTGACGTTGCGCTTCTCCAGCAGTCCACCATCCATTCGGGGGATAGGGAGGGAGTTGAGGGACGTTTGTATAACCAGGCAGTGGAGCCACGTGGTTATGTCTGTACCACCACATGAAGGCGTCCCTCCCCTGCTCTTTGAAGACATTAAAAGACCATTAACCCTTAAGTCATTGCTGGAGAGGGAGGCCTTCACGTGGCGGCACAGACGATTTTATTCAGCCTAGAGGGGGATTTCTCGTGGCTAAACGGCTGGAGGAAGGAATTAGGGTAAGGTAAACCACTGGGTGAAGGAAAGAAAAACAGAAGGATCTCATATTTATAGCACTTCATATTAATCTTGTTACCACGAGACGATTTTACTCAGCAGGGGGAGAAGGGGCAGTCGTAGTGAAGGGGTTAAGGTGCGGACATTAAATTTGGGTGAATCATGGTGCCGAGGGGAAACTAGTCTAACTTTCTTTTATTTATTTATTTTGTTTTGCCGCTCTGCCGACTGGGGTGAAAAGTTTTGGGTGGACAAGGGGTGGAAAGGGAGCAAGGGAGGGCAGGATAAAGGGAGTGTAACTAAAGGAAGTTGGAGCAGAGTTTAGGGGGTCTTTGTGGAGTCTAGATGAAGTCCAAAGGGAGCCTGAACTTAGAGGGAGACTGAAGGGATGGACGGGGAAAGGGAAGGAAGATAAACGGAATGAGAAATAAAAGGAAGGAAGGAAAGAAGAAAGACGTGAAGGAAAGAAGTATTCGCTCCCACTCCTCTCTTATCTTTGGAAGAGAGAGAGAGAGAGAGAGAGAGAGAGAGAGAGAGAGCAGTTTTAAACCAAAATAAAGTGGACAGCATATAATATCGCAACACCAAATCAAACTGTAATATCCCTAGCCTGTCACATTGAAGACGATGTGTATTGGTGTCGAAGTGGTGATGTGTGACGGCTGCAGGGATCATTTGTGTGTTGGTGTGTCGTAGGTGGACCTCGGGAACGGGTTTTCTACCTTGTGTCCAGAGTCAGAACAGTAACAGCCCATTTGAGGTGTAGGGTCCCGAGGCTAAGGTGTTGGTGATGATGATGACGGTGATGATGATGATGATTGATGTGATGATAACGATATTGATGTAATAACAATAATAATAATAATAATTCACGTTATCCACTCTGCCTGCCTCGGCCTCATTCATCTCTCTTCTCACTCCAACTTTTCCTTCTTTTTATCATTCTCCTCCTAACCCCCTTATCTTTCCCTCCCTCCTTCTCTTTTATCTTCCTTCTGCTTGTCATCTTCCTCCCCTTCCTTTCATCCATATCTTTCTCCCCTTTTTCACCTTACCTACTCTCTCTCTCCCTCCTCTTTCATTCTCCATGTGATTTCTTTCTTCCTCCCTCCCTTCTCTTATCGTGTGCTAACTCTCGCCTTTCTTCCCTCCTTTCATCTCACATTTCCTCTTCTTCCTTTCTCACTCGCTCCTGAATTTCCTGTCCCGTATCTCTCTCCAAGTTCTGTTTTTCTTTCTCTCTCTCTCTCTCTCTTTTTATTTCCGCTTCGTCACCCCTCTCTTCTCTTCTCAGTTTCGCCGTATTTACACTTCCTCTCTCCTCTTCCTTCCGCATTCCTCTCTCTCTCTCTCTCTCTCTCTCTCTCTCTCTCTCTCTCATGGAATTTAGGTTTGAAATAACATACAGTTTTCTCAGCAGTGTAATAAGGATGTCAAGAAAAAAAAAACAGCACTAAGATTTAATAACAGAATCTACACAAATAAGCGTAAAGAATTAATTTTTTCCTCTTCATAAAAGCTTAGTCACACCGCATGTAGAATATACTGCTCAGTTCTGGGACTCAAGCTTATTATAACTCATCATCAACTAGGAAGACGTCCAGAGAAGGGCCACTCAACGAATACCATCTCTAAAAGCCAAAAGTTATGAAGAACGATTGAGAGAACTTATTTTTTTTCACTCATAACAAAGGGTAATGGACTCACGCGAAGAAATCATCGAGTGAAATAAGGTAGAGCAAGTTATTTTCGACTAGTGACAGTGAAGGACAGGAACAAGCTGCCAGAGTATTAGTAAATTCAAAGATAGGATATAGAGCCATTTGTCAGGCGTTGCAGGACATATAAAGCAGTGGAAATCACCTAATAGGGATAGATCAGTGGAAGTCACCAAAAACAGAAGCAGTGAAAATCAACCAACACTGATAGAGCCATGGAAATCACCTAACACAGAGCAATGGATATCACCTCTACGGTATCCATATTATCAGTTTCAAGATAACAGTAAAAAAAAAACAGATAAACACACCCCTGCAGCATGTTAGACTAATATTTTCAACAGTTTAATATTTCATGAAGGCAGATTTCATTATAGGTAATTGTTTCTGACGTTCCTGTAAAATTTCCCTCGGCTATTTATTTTTCCCGGTAAGATATCCATCACGCTTTATTGAAGCAGGGTTTGGAGGGTGATGGGGTACAGCCTTCTTGCTCTATTATAAATTCGTTTTGAGTCTGTGAATAAAGAAAGACTCTCTCTCTCTCTCTCTCTCTCTCTATTAATACTAAGGCTAAACCACTTCCTTCCAACTGTAAAGGTCTGTGTGATCTGAGTATCTAGTTGAAATTCTCTCTCTCTCTCTCTCTCTCTCTCTCTCTCTCCATCATATTCTTGCTAAGTCTCTCATACATTCTCATTCCTTTCTCTTTTATTTGCACTGGAATTGTCGTTTCTTCCATAATTTTCCCCACTGAGAGAGAGAGAGAGAGAGAATGGTGGGGGGAGGAGGAATAGGAGGAAAGAATGGGGTGTTAACGGGATGAAGAATGAGAGAGAGAGAGAGAGAGAGAGAGAGAGAGAGAGAGAGAGAGAGAGAGAAGAGCAGACAGAAGTTTAAATGAGGGTATTAAAAAGTTTGAAAAGAAAAAAAAGAGGGCATAAAATGAGAAACGATAATGGAAAAATATGTAATGAGGGAGAGAGAGAGAGAGAGAGAGAGAGAGAGAGAGAGAGAGAGAGAGAGAGAGGGAGAGATAATATCCATATTTCTGGAGGCTGCAGCTGGGTTTATCAATACCCTGAGAGAGAGAGAGAAAGAGAGAGAGAGGGGGGAGGGAGAGTGGCTGAGAAGGAGGGAGGTTTTGCGTGTGTGTGTGTGTGTGTGTGTGTGTGTGTGTGTGTGTGTGTGCAGGGAAATTTGTGGGAGAAATATGGACATTATTCTTGACCTAATTTTGAGTTAGAAATATTGTATCGAAATAGGTCTAATATTCAACCCTTACGGAGCTGCAAATACTGATAACCTTATGGGTGAAAATGGGCTGCTTCATATTTCCCCGATAAGGTCTTCAGTAACTCTATGTCCTTTACGGCTGAGAAGTAAATCCGTGTTGATATAGCATTTTGAATAAAGATTGGTCCATTAGTAACATAAAATTTCTCGCATTTCTCAACACATTCTGTATAAAAGATTTTGAAGCAACATCTTAGACCGTATCATCAGACCCTTTCGCTTCAAACAGTGTCTTCTGAATAACGTTGTCTTGAAACAGCAACTGTGTAAGTGGCATCCAGCTGCTGAAGGGCTTAACTAGTAATTTTCAACTGTTTACTGTTTACGTAAAGAAGGTCACACTGATAACCCAGGGCTAGAATAAAAGATCCTGTTCATACTGTTTATTAAGTGTGAGAGGTATAAATAATGTCAAAAATAATTCTGAGGTCAGATATGAATGTAAATCCAAGAAAGGCTAAAAAATCTTACTCCTGCGCTGCTTAGCGGTATTATACAGACTTTTCAGACAGGGAGGGCGAAATATAGCAGCCTTTACTAGTCGACTTTCGGAAGCTGAACAAAATCGTCTGGCGGTAGCATGAATACAACCGAAAAAGCGTCATCGTATTTAAATAGTTGTATCTGACATTTTCAAGAGATAAATAAGGAGGGAGCCCCAGAGTGTTTGGACCTATGAGCTGGAAGGTGGAGGGCAGTACGCTAAATACTTTCCAGCAAAATCCACACTCAGCAGTCCTTGCCAGTAATGCCGCACTGTAATGACGTATTTTGAGACTGACAGACTAATGAAGGTGTTCTGGAGCGTTGCTGTATTGATATGAATGTGTCGGAAAGTGTTGGAAGTGCCCTGAGTTGGTTCTGTCTGGTGAAAAGGAGGAGGGGGAGACCGAGGATGAAGCATATGAATGAGAGTATTGTTAGCAGGGGGAAAGGCAGCCTGATGGTGGAGTAAGGGTGACCTCGAGGCAATTGTTATCATTATTATTATTATTATTATTATTATTATTATTATTATTCCCTGGGGGTAGGGGGGTTTTCAAGAATACTCCCCAAGTATCCCTGCTTGTCGTAAAGGGCGACTAAAAGGGTTGGCGGAGGGTTAGTGCCCCTCCCCGGAAAACGACTAACTAAAAAAACAAACAAGAAGCCTCGGACAAGGACTGACCAAACGATGACGACCAAGGACAGGACAAAGGACTTGGTAATGAGTACATGGAATGTAAGAGGAGCGAATGATGAGGTGAAAGAGAGAGAGAGTGTCCATGTGCTTGAGGGTGCGAAAGTGGATGTATGTGGAATAACTGAAACAAAATGGAGAGGAGAAAGTGTGAGAGAATGGAAGTATGGATGGGGTATATGTGCAGAAGTAGGTGAGAATGAGAGGGCAAAGGAAGGAGTATGTATAGTTGTGAGTAAAAGATGGAAGAGGAGCATAAGATAGTATGGATCAGTTTGGTCAGGGATTGTGTGGGTAAAGTTGAAAGTTGGAATACAAATGTGGGCGATTGTGTGTGTGTATGCACCAACGCAAGATCGTGCTAGAAGAGTGAGAGAAGAGTTCTGGACAAATGTGAAAGTGTGCATGGAAAAGTTTGGAAGGAATAAGAGAGTGTTTTTGATTGGTGATATGAATGGTAAAGTTGGGAATGTGAAGGTGGATGGAATAGTTGGTGAGTGGGGTGTGCCTGCTGAGATAGATGAGAATGGGAGTGCGTTAGTGGACATTTGTGCTGGGAGGGGGTTGGTGATAGCCAATACTCTCTTCAGGCATAAAATGATCCACAGGTATACATGGCGAGTGATGAGAAGGATGGGTGGTGAACTGAATGAAAGGAAGGCAGTGATAGAAGGATGGGTGGTGAACTGAATGAAAGGAAGGCAGTGATTGATTATGTGTGTGTGGATGAAAGGATGCGAAGATGTGTAAAGGATGCAAGAGTGTATAGAGGTTGGGGGAGTGGACTTTCTGACCACTACTTGGTGGTGGCCAGAATTAGAATGCAAGTAAGATGGAGGAATAGAAGAAGGGAAAGACGAGAGGAAGGAGTAGTTGCAAGGAGAGTGGAAAGGTTACAAGAGGATGAGAAAAAGGCAGAGTATAAGAGAGAAGTGGAGGAACGATTGGGCAAATATGAATTGGAGCAGATGGGAGACGTGGAAGGTGTGTGTAAGATATTTACAGAAGAAATATGTGCAGCATGTGATGTGGTGTGTGGAAGGAAGAGAAGACGGAGGGGGGTGCAAGGAACAGCGTGGTGGACTGAAGAGGTGAAACAGGCTGTGGCACAAAAGAAGAAAGCATACAATGAATGGATGAGAAATAGGGGCGTGGAAGAAGTTGGGAGGCGGAAGAGAGAGTTATATGTGGAAAGAAAGAGAGAGGTGAAAAGGTTAGTAAGAGAGAGTACGAAGCGAGTGGATGAGGAATTTGGAAGGAATTTGAGTGTGAAGTGGAGGGACTGTAAGAAAATGTTCTGGAGAGAAGTGAAAAGAGTAAGACAGGGTGGAAGTGAAGTTAGCAGGGGAGTGAAAGATAAAAATGGTAGATTACTAGTGGAGTAGGGAGGAAAAGTGAGCAGATGGAGAGAACACTTTAAGGAATTGTTGAACGTAGAGGATGGAAGTAATGCGAGTATAAGTGGCTGGGGGCTGGCTGGGAGAAGGAGGGAGGTGAGAAGACAGGAAGAAATCAGTAGGACAGAAGTTGTGGAAGCAATGAAGAAAGTTAAATCGGGGAAAGCCCCAGGAATTGATGGAGTGTGTGGTGAAATGCTGAAGCATGGAGGAGAGATAGTAGAATGGATGTGGAAGATGTGCAGATTGGCCTGGGAGGAAGGTAGAGTCCCGGAGGATTGGAAGTCAGGTATAATTATTCCCTTGTACAAAGGAAAAGGGGAAAAAGAAGTGTGTGGTAATCATAGGGGCATTTGTCTTCTTAGTATAATAGGAAAAGTGTATGGTAGGATACTTATAGACAGAGTTAGAGAAAGAACAGAGAAATTAGTTGGAGAAGAACAGGGAGGCTTTAGGAAGGGAAGAGGTTGTGTAGATCAGATATTCATTCTTAGATCTTTAGTGGAAAAGTTTCTAGAGAAGGGAAAGAAGTTGTATGCGGCTTTCATGGATTTGGAGAAAGCATATGACAGGGTGGATAGACAAGGATTGTGGAAAGTGTTAAGAATATATGGAATTGATGGGAAGTTGTTGAATGCTGTGAAAAGGATGTACGATGGTGCGAAGGCTGCAGTGCGTGTGGATGGTGAACTAAGTGAATTTTTCTCTTTGAAAGTTGGTTTGAAACAGGGATGTGTCAAGTCTCCATGGTTGTTCAATATGTACATGGATGGGGTAATAAAAGAGGTACAAGGTAGGGTAGTGGATGTTGGAGTGGCCCTGGTGAGAGAGGATAGTGTTTGGAAACTCCCTGTACTGTTGTTTGCAGATGATACTGTGTTGTTGAGTGAAGACGAAGGGGAGCTGCAAGGCTTGGTGGATGAGTTTGAGAGAGTGTGTAAGAAACGGAATCTAAAGGTGAATGTAGGGAAGAGTAAAGTGATGGTCTTTGAGAGAGGTGAAGTTAGTGAATGTACAGCGAGGTTGGATGGTGAGGAATTGGAAAATGTGAGTACGTTTAAGTACTTGGGTAGTGTGATGAGTAAGGATGGAGGTTTGGAGGGTGAAGTGCTTGAAAGGGTACAGCAGGGAAGAAAGGTTGCTGGTTCTTTGAAAGCAGTGATAAGAAACAGGGAAGTGAGCATGGAAGTGAAAAAGTTACTACATGACAGTATTGTGATACCAACTCTAACGTACGGAAGTGAAGCTTGGACATTGTTGGAAGGACACAAGTCAAGAGTGAGAGCAGTGGAAATGAGTTATTTAAGAGGAGCCTGTGGAGTCACGTGGAGAGACAGGCTGACGAATGAGGATATAAAGGAGCGTTGTGGTGTGGATGTGGATGTGATAGGAAGCGTTATGAGGAACACACTGAGGTGGTTTGGCCATGTGGAGAGGATGGAGGGTGAAAGACTGACGAAGAGAGTGTATGTGAGTGAGGTGGAGGGGGGAAGAGGGAGGGGGAGGCCGAGGATGAGATGGAGGGATGGGGTGGAGAGGTATATGAGAGAGGGGGATGTGAGTTGGGAGCAGGGCAGTGAAATGGCGGGGGACAGGGCGACTTGGAGGCGATTTGTTTGTGGCCACCCCAAACGGGATTGAGGCGTCTGGCAATAGATAGATAGATAGATTATTCCTATCGCCAGACACTTGTAACCAGTCTTGGTAAGGAGCTCTTGTAGAGTTAATGAGGATGAGAATCAGGATGTGGAGGAAAAGGAGGCAGAAGAGGAAAAAACTCTCCATTCCTTCGGTCATCTCCCCTCCTCATCAAGGTGTGCATTAGGTACCCGTATTTTTTTTTTATTTTCCCTTATCACCCGTTTTCTGTTTTCCCCTTCTCACTCTCTTTCTGTATTTCCTACTGCCTCTCGTTTTTCCTTCATTTATCACCCTTTTTCTCTTTGCTCCTCCCCTCCTCTTCTCTCTCTCTCTCTTTCTTTCTCTCTCTCTCTCTCTCTCTCTCTCATTTTTTATCTCATTATCTTTCTCCTTCCCCCTCCACACCTTATCATATGCAGCCTTTTTGTTCTTATATTCATTTTTATTTGGTAAGGAAATATTACTGAATTTGGATTATGACATTAATGTTCGAAAAAATTACTTGTGACAAAAATATTAGTGTCATTTGAGAGAGATGAGAGAGAGAGAGAGAGAGAGAGAGAGAGAGAGAGAGAGAGAGAGAGAGCGGAACAGCGGAGACACATCCACACACACACACACACACACACACACACACACACACACAGAAGTAATATTTGGGGGAATAGAAGAGAGAGAGAGAGAGAGAGAGAGAGAGAGAGAGCGCGGACACACATCCAGAGAAACACACACACACACACACACACACACACACACACACACAGAAGTAATATTTGGGGGAATAGAAGAGAGAGAGAGAGAGGTAATATCCGAGCAAGGTGTAAACTGCTAAATATATATATACCGGTACATATAAAGAAGCGCATCAGCAGCTGAGGGTGGCAGGCGGGGGAGACGTGTTATCCGCCTAAAGGGAGTCTAAAGGGAGCCAGCTTAAATGGAAAAGATTTAAAGTTAGCGTGGTTAAAGGGATGTAAAGGGAGTGAAGGTAAATGGAGGTTAAAGGGAGAGTAAAGGGAGTGTTGTTAGAGGGAGGGTAAAGGGAGTGAAGTTAAAGGGAGTGTAAAGGGAGCAAGCTTAAAGGGAGTGATGTTAAAGGGAGGGTAAAGGGAGCGAGGTTAAAGGGAGTGTAAAGAGAGCAAGGTTAAAAGGAGGGTAAAGGGAGTGATGGTAAAGGGAGCGAGGTTAAAGGGAGTGTAAAGAGGGCAAGGTTAAAAGGAGGGTAAAGGGAGTGATGTTAAAGGGAGGGTAAAGGGAGCGAGATTAAAGGGAACGAGGTTAAAAGAAGCCAAAATGAAGCTAGCAGGTATAAAGGGAGCGAGGTTAAAAGGGCAGGTAAGGTAAGGTGTCATGTACAGGGAGTCTGTTTACAAAGACACTTTTAAAGACCACACCTCGTTATAGGAGAGACAGCATCAAAGAGGTGGAGGACGAGGACGAGGGGCAGGGGAGGAGCAACAGGAGGAGAGGAGAAAAAGAGGGAGGAACAGGAGAGGAGAAAAAGAGGGAGGAGGAGAGGAGAAAATGAAGGAGGAGGAGAGGAGAAAAAGAGGGAGCAGCAGGAGGAGAGGAGAAAAACGGAGGAGAGGAGAGAAAGAGGGAGAAGCAGGAGGAGAGAGGAGACAAAAAGGGAGGAGGATGGGAGAAAAAGAGGGAGGAGCAGCAGGAGGAGAGGAGAAAAAGAGGGAGGAGCAGCAGGAGGAGAGGAGAAAAAGAGGGAGGAACAGGAGGAGGAGGAGAGGAGAAAAAGAGGGAGGAACAGGAGGAGGAGGAGAGGAGAAAAAGAGGGAGGAACAGGAGGAGGAGAGGAGAAAAAGAGGGAGGAACAGGAGGAGGAGGAGAGGAGAAAAAGAGGGAGGAACGGGAGGAGGAGGAGAGGAGAAAAAGAGGGAGGAGAGGAGACAAAGAAGAAGATGAGGAGAAAAAGAGGGAGATGGAAGAGAGGAGGAAAAAAAGAGATGAGAGAGGGAGGAACAGGAGGAGGAGGAGAGGAGAAAAAGAGGGAGGAACGGGAGGAGGAGGAGAGGAGAAAAAGAGGGAGGAGAGGAGACAAAGAAGAAGATGAGGAGAAAAAGAGGGAGATGGAAGAGAGGAGGAAAAAAAGAGATGAGAAAGAGAGGGATAAAAGAGAGAGAGAGAGAGATAAAGAAAGAGGGAGATGAAGATGGGAAGAGAAAGGAGATAAAAGAGAGAGATAATAAGCAAGGAAGGAAGAGGATATGAGAAAGAGAAGGAGATAAGATAGAGAGATGAAGGAGAGGTGAAAGAGAGAGGAGATAAAAGAAAGATAATGAGCGAGGAAGGATAGGCGATGAGAAAGAGAGGGGGATAAAGAAGAGAGGTGAAGGACAGGTCAAGAGAAGGGAGATAAAAGAGAGATAATTAAAGAGGGAGGAAGAGGAGATGAGAGAGGGGGGGATGAAAGAGAGAAGATGAGAGAGGAATAAGAGAGGGAGATGAAAGAGAGGAGGAAATAAAAAAAGGACTGATAAATGAAAAAGAGAGCAGGAGAAGGAGATGCGAGAGAGAGAGAGAGAGAGAGAGAGAGAGAGAGAGAGAGAGAGAGAGTTGGATACGCGAATAAGATGAATGAAGGATAATGCAGTATGAATGAGAGGCAAACGAAAGAATGGTGAAATGGAAGAGGAGGCGAAGAAGAGGGAAGAAGAAAGAAAATATAGACATAAAAGAGAGGAAAAGAACATGAAAGAAAGAAAAAAAAAAAAAAGAGGAGACATGAGAGAGAGAGATAAACGGAGATGAATAAGAGATGAAAGCAGACTAGGAAGTGAGGTGAATGGAGATGAATAAGAGATGAGACAAGGAGGCAAAGGCAAAAGATACGCGGAGAGAAGACAAAAAAAAAGGAAGATGAGAAGGAAGGAAAAGAGGAGAAGGATGGAAGGAGGGAAGGAAGAAGAGGAGGTGGAGGAGGAGGGGGAAAGAAAAAGGAAGGAAAGATAGAAGAAAGGGATAAAAAGAGATGGATAAGCGAAGGAGAGGAGAAAACAGGTAATGAATAAACAGTTAAATTGAAAGGAAGGTAAGGAAGGTGATAAAGTGGAGGAGGAGGAGGAAAAAAGAAAGGAAGAGGAAGAGGAGGAGGAAAAAGAAAGGAAGAGGAGGAAAAAAAGACAGAAGAGGAGGAGGAAAAGGAAAGAAAAGGAGGAGGAAAAAGAAAGGAAAGAAGAGGAAGAGAAAAAAGAAGGGAAGAGGAGGAGGAGGAGGAGGAGGAAAAAGAAGGGGATGATAGGAGAAGGAATAGGAGAAAGAACGGAAGGGGAGAAGAAGGAGGAAAACGAAAGGAAGAGGAGGAGGAGGAGGAGAAGAAAGGAGGAAAAGGAAAGAGGGAGTAAAAGACAGAGGATGAACAAAGGAGAGGAGAAAAAGAATAATTACAGACGCAAAGTGAGGAAGACATAAATAAAACTGAATCCTAAAGCCATTATTGATCCTTACGTGCAGTTGTAGACGAAAATCGAGCTCCGGTTCTCTCAGTCACGAGCTGAATGTGCTAACCAATGCACCACCAACTTCCTTTTTTTTTTTTTTTTTTTTTTTTTTTTTTTTTTTTTACCCCTTCAGCCAGAGGATAAAGTTTTCGTTTTTAATTTTTATATTCCTAGACCTTTTTTTTTCTTTTTTTAACTAGGGGGTTAGATCAAGCCTTCATTAACCCCTTCAGTACGAGAAGCCTTTCATCACCACTACTGTCAGCATCATCATCACCATCATCACCTTTTTTCTCATATGCAGGTGGGATGAGGTAGCAGAAATTAACAGCAGCTGACGAGGGTAGGGAACTGACTCTCTCTCTCTCGCGATCCTCTGTTTTGTTGGAGGCGGTGAAAGGGGTCATCAGTGAGGGGGGAGGAGGAAGAGGAAGAGGAGGAGGAGCAAGATGAGAAGAGTAGAGGAGACAGGAAAATGGAAGAAAGGGGAGTAGAAATGAGAGAGAGAGAGAGAGAGAGAGCAGGGATTATTCTGAAGAGGGTTGTAGGAGAGGATGAAGAGGTAATAAAACATGAGAGAGAGAGAGAGAGAGAGAGAGAGAATACGAGATATGTAGAGAAAGTGAATATCAATTTTTTTTATTTTTTCGACACCTGGATATTAAGTGCTCTCTCTCTCTCTCTCTCTCTCTCTCTGGCAGTGAGGGAGACTAACGCTTCCTCGGGGAAATGAATAAAGAATAAATAACTGAATAAACATGAACATCAGAGAGATATATTTACATGTTTATATCTATTGTTTTTTCATCCCTTCACCTCGAGGATATTTTTCATTGGGTAAATAAAAAAAAAAAAACGCGGCAGCGTAAATTATATTAGTAAAATTAAAAAGGAATATGATAAAGATAAACACGATAAAAAGTAATTATGCCTGTGTAATTAATATAAATAATATAATAAGGACGATTGAAAATAATTATATGTGTAATTAAGAGGGAGAATAAAATAAATAAAATTATGAAATATGTGTAATTAATAGGGAGAATATATGAATAAAGGAATGAAAATAATGCATGTAATTGATAAAACAATATAATGACTAAACACGAATGAAAATATTATAATTATGTAATTAATGATTATAATGTAATTAGTGAAGAATTCTTGCTCCCTCCAGACGATTTTCTTGCTATTATTCTTGCCCTCCAGATGATTTTTTTCATGCTTCCCCAGACGATTTTTTTGCTATTCTTGCTCCCTCGAGACGATTTTTTGCAATTCATGCTTCTCCAGACGATTTTTTGCTATTTTTATTGTTCCTCCCTCCTGACGACTTTTGGCTATTCTTGCTCCCTCCAGACGATTTTTTGCTATTCTTGCTCTCCAGACGATTTTTTATATTTCTATTCTTGCTTCCTCCAGACGATTGTTTGCTATTTTTATTCCCCTCCTGCCAGACGATTTTATTGCCATTTTATTCCCCCCTTGCCAGACAATTTTTTGCTATTTTCATTCCCCCTCCTGCCAAACGATTTTTCGCTATTTTATTCTCTCCTGCCGGACGATTTTTTCCTATTTATTCCCCCTCCTGCCAGACGATTTTTATATTGTTTCCACGAGTTTTTTGCTACATTTGCCACGATTTTTATAGCTTCCCTAGACGATTTTTTGCTATTCTTGCCCCCTCCAGACGATTTTTTTGCTATTATTCTTGCTCCCTCTAGACGATTTTTTGCTATTATTCATCTCCCTCTAGACGATTTTTTGCTAATTCCGCCAGACGATTTTTTCTATTGCTTCCCCAGACGATTTTTTCTTGTTTTATTCTTTCTCTCTCCAGACGAGTTTTGCTATTTGTTATTCTTGCGTCCTCCAGACGATTTTTTGCTGTTCTTGCTCTCTCCAGACGATTTTTTTTGCTGAGCGTAAGAAAGACCTTACTCTGGGCAGCAGTCGGAAAGAATATCCATTAACCCCTTCACCACGACTACTTATTCTCGCTACTGCTAGATCTCTCTCTCTCTCTCTCTCTCTCCATTAACCCCTTCACCACGACTACTTATCCTCGCCACTACTAGATTTCTCTCTCTCTCTCTCTCTCTCTCTTTCTCCATTAACCCCTTCACCACGACTACTTATCCTCGCTGCTACTAGTTCTCTCTCTCTCTCTCTCTCTCTCTCTCTCCACTGGTACGTATAACTCTTTTTTCAATAAATATTTGTAAATTAATTAACAATGCAAACCTTAGCTAATTGGGTGGGTCATTTATCAAAGGCCAATACTGATGGTAGTTATGGAGGCTGTTATGTTTGCCCAGTTATTATTATTATTATTATTATTATTATTATTATTATTATTATTATTATTATTACTACTACTACTACTACTACTACTACATCCGGACCTCCTTTCCCACCCTAGGGCAGGGTGAGGAGTAGCAACGTCCAGACAGCCCACGTTTGCATTATTATTATTATTATTATTATTATTATATTATTATTATTATTATTTTGTGGTGGGTGGGGGCGCTCACCATCCACTCACTCAATGTAGTGCTGCTGTCGGGTGTCTGCCCTTTCCTCCATCCTTCTTTCCTTCTATCCTCTTGTGTCTTTCCTTCATTCTTTCCTTGTCCTTCTGCCTACGGGTGACATTACACTTCCTCTTCTGTCTTTCTTTCCTTCATTCTTTCCTCTTCCTTCTGCCTATGGGTGACTCTACACAGAGTGACAAGCCAAATGGTTTCCTGTACACCAGGAAACCATTTACTACGCTGGGTGGTAACCATATAACCAAATTTTGGCGCCTGGTGGTTTAGTGGGTAATTATTGCTCTCCAATCGGATTGAGCCGGTGAAGGTTTATATCCAAGGGATGGTTGGGGTTGATTGCTTATGCAATGCCACTCAGGGATGAGTGAGGCTGGTCACTCTCATCTTAAATGTCGGGACCAGCTGCTTAGCCTCGGGCTACTACGCATCTCATGGGGCAATGTAGGATTGGATGATGGATGGAAGGATGGATTATTATTATTATAAATAGTAGTATAGTCGGCCTTGCGCCCGTAAGCGCCTGTGGTGTGGCTCGCACCTGTTTACAATGGTGCCACGTTTCCTCAACTTGCGATGTGAAACGGAAGCTATTTATGTACAAGGCATCACAAATTCGATGAATTCAGATGAATAAAACTTACACTTGTGTATTTTGATGGATGAATCAACAGTAATCTAATTATGCATAAAATATTTATACAGTAACACAGAAACATGGCATACATATTGTACAGTGTTGCTAAAAGAAATAGCAGTCACTTTTAATGTTTTTTAGCGTAGTTTTAGGGTGGTTAATAATATTACAGTTATGGATATAAGATAATGAGCCTGAAAAAAGAAGAAATATGCCAATATCCAAAGTAAAAGAAATAATTCATATAATTCTTGTGAGTGGCAGCACTGACAGATAGCTTCCCTACAGAGAGAGAGAGAGAGAGAGAGAGAGAGAGAGAGAGAGACAGCCAGGAGAGGGGCATGCATTGAATGCATTGTCGGCATCACTAAATATAACAAAACCAAATTAACAAATGAAAGCACAATTATAAATAACTTAAAAAAGAATCAAAAGTACTCAGGGTGGCTCACATTTCCCGCCATGTGGTAGGTGAATCCAGCCCCCCCTTCCCCTTCCCTCCCTTCTTAATCCCTCCTGGGTGTCTCAGGTCAAATCCCCCTTCACACTTCCCCTCCCCCCTGGACCACCACCCCAACAAACCCACATCCACACTCCCACCCACACCTACACCCACACCCCACTACGTCGGGGTGTATGAATCAGTAACGTAACAAACCTCTCAGCAGACAGTAACTTTGACACTCCATCTACTACTAAATATAACAAAACCAAATTAACAAATGAAAGCACAATTATAAATAACTTATAAAAGAATCAAAAGTATTCAGGGTGGCTCACATTTCCCGCCAGGAGAGAGAGAGAGAGAGAGAGAGAGAGAGAGATAACGGTATAGAAAACGTGGCAACACTGTACACAGGTGCGGACCACACCACAGCCGCAAACGTGCGCGAGTCCTACTATAGTAGTAGTAATAGTAGCAGTAGTAGTAGCAGCAGCAGTAGCAATAATAGTAGTAATGGTGGTGGTGGTGGTGGTGGTGGTGGTAGTAGTAGTAGTAGTAGTAGTAGTAATAGTAGTAGTAATAGTAATAGTAGAAGTAGTAGTAGTAGTAGTAGTAGTGGCAGTCAGTAGAAGAAAAATTCAGTTCCTGTACAGTTATACCTTGCTATAAGTCGCCTTTTTATGATCTTACACTATTTCCGATTTTAATAATTAGTAAAGAAAAAAACATTGAATTCCATTGCTATCTTTAAAGCTCACCTGCCAGT
Organism: Coenobita brevimanus; assembly: GCF_032717465.1. Taxonomy (NCBI): domain Eukaryota; kingdom Metazoa; phylum Arthropoda; class Malacostraca; order Decapoda; family Coenobitidae; genus Coenobita; species Coenobita brevimanus. The sequence goes on along the minus strand of NC_136982.1, from coordinate 2,471,157 downwards.
CTTCCCCAACTTATAAAACCGGTGTGTGTAGGACAATGTATATACGTATAGATAAATAGATAGATGGAGAGATGGATAGATAGGTATAGATGTATGAGTGTTATTTATTTATTTATTAATTTATTTATTTTTTTGTGTCCATCAGTATTCCTTAACACGAAACATATCAGTTATTTTGTTCAGTATATTTCTTTCGTATAACCATCTATTCCAGTGCGCACACACACACACACACACACACACACACACACACATATATGCTAGTCACGCCCCGCTTTGAAGTGAGCCCCTTGGTTACTCGCCTCCCTCCCCTTCCCTTCCCTCCCCACTCCCCCACCTCTCTCCCCCTCCTCCCTCCATCACCTTCACTCACAGCCACCGCCTTCCCATTAACTCCCTCCCTTAGATTTGCATATTCCATCGTTATTCCTTCGTTTATTATAACCCAGACCCAGAAAATCCGATGGCCTCTTAGTATATCTGTCTATCCTCATGGGCAGTATTGATTATTTAGGATACTGTCAAGAGAATATCTATCTATCTGTCTGTCTATCTATCTATCTATCTATCTGTCTAAATATCTATAGCCAGACACCATAATCCCGTAAATGTCATATATTTTGGGGGGTACTTCTGTTTTTTTGTTTTTTTTCATTAATCTTGTGCACTTTCAGAAAAAAAATATTATATACTTTTTGGGACATCGAACTGTGTTAATAATTTAGGACATCATTGGACTCCTGCTGTTCGATAATTTTTAGTGTGTGTGTACAGACAAGGAACTATATGTTGCTATTTCCGGGAATGCTCGTCGGCGAAGAGGTGACGGTGCGGCCTTATTCTTTACCAACATCCGCGGCCTTACAACAAATTTAAACTCAGTTCATTTTTTCCTTCAGTCCATATCCCCTTTGGCCCTTTTCCTCACAGAACCACAAATCTCACCCTCTACCGATATATCTCCATTTTGTTTTCCCGGTTACCATCTCCTTACAAACTTTCGAAACAAGGGCGGCACATGTTGTTATATCAAATCCCAGTATGCAGGTGATACTATTTTAAACTTCACTTCATCCAGTTTTGATTACTCATTATATATATTAAACTGCCAAAACATTACCAAATATATCTGTGTAGTTTATCGTTCCCCCAGTGCTTCTTCGGAACCCAGTGTATTTGATTCCATATCCACTCAGTTGAGTAACCTTGACCTTGCCCTTGGCAATGAAATTACCATTTTGGGTGATTTTAACATACACAATGTTGAATGGTTATTGCATTCTGCCCGGACTGACGACGCTGGTCTAGAATGCGAGCTGTTTGCGGAATCGTTTAATCTCACCCAGTTGGTAAAGCAACCAACCAGAATACCTGATAATTCTGACCATAATGCCCATCTCTTGGATTTATTCTTGACAAATAATCCAGATCAATACAGGATAGAGGTACTGTCACCACTTGGATCCTCTGACCACAATCTCATCAAAGCCTCATTAGTTAACCCTCCTACACCTCCCCATTCCGAACCTGTCAGGGTGACCCGATGGCACTTTGACAGGGCAGATTGGGATGGATTTAGAAATTATCTTGCTGATGTTCCATGGCAGTCTTTCTTCTCTAGTGATCCCAATTCTACCCAGTCCCACATTTGCGACTTAATACTAGCTGGTATGGATTTATTCATACCAAGTCAACAATTCACTAAAAGATCAAACTCTCCAAAATGGTTTGATGGCAATTGTGCCAGAGCAACAGCCCAAAAGTCATTAGCATATAACTCTTACTTAAAATCAAAAACATCTGAATCACTCTCCCAATTTAAAATTGCTAGAAATCATGCAAAAGCTGTATTAAATCTATCTAAATCAAGCTTTCTTCAAAAGCAAGCATCAAAACTACTTAACAACCCTAATGACAATAGAATATTCTGGTCAACTCTTAATTCTTTCAATAATAACTTTAACAAGTCATCTTCCATTCCCCCACTAAAATCTTCAGATGGCAATATTACAAATGACCCACGTGGGAAAGCAGATATCTTTGCTAGTACCTTTGCAAGAAACTCTACCATAGATGATACCAGCCAGAATGTCTCAGTACTGGAACTTGATTCTCCCGAAATTGCCCCACTTAAAATACAGACAAGATTCGTAAAATCCATCCTAGACAATTTACCTACCAACAAAGCTCCAGGCCCAGATGGAATTCCGCCAATTGTTTTGAAAAAGTGTTCCCCTGAACTTGCCTCTGTCCTAGCCAAATTATTCAGACTATGCATACGTACTTCTTTATTCCCAAATTCATGGAAAGAAGCCAATATCCACCCAGTTCCGAAGAAAGGAAGTTCGTCTGACCCCTCCAATTACAGACCAATAGCTGTCACATCTTCTCTTGGTAAGGTATTTGAAACTTTAATTAATAAGCATATTGTTAAACATCTTGAATCCAACAACTTAATTAGTGATAGACAATACGGTTTTCGCCACGAAAGATCCACCATTGACTTAATCTCTTAACTCATACCATCCATCAATCAATTGATCTTTTTGGAGAAACTCATGCAGTAGCTCTTGATATCTCTAAAGCTTTCGACAGAGTATGGCACCGTTCCCTGCTGTCCAAACTCCCTTGCTATGGACTAACGTCTTTTGTTCCTTTGATTTCTTCTTATCTTAGTGACAGGAAAATAAGAATAAAAGTAGATGATGTATATTTGAAATTCCACTCAATTAACGCCGGCGTGCCGCAGGGATCAGTTCTGGCGCCAACCCTATTTCTGGTTCATATTAATGATCTCTTATCTGTCACTCACAATCCCGTTCACTCATATGCAGATGACTCAACACTACATAGTTCATTCACACTCAGACATCCATTTACAAAGTCTAATATCTCTACCTCTCAACTCAGTACAGCCATCTCCATAAATCAAGATCTGGCTACAATCAGTGAATGGGGACAAAATAACCTTGTCTCTTTTAATGCTAGTAAAACTAAATATATACAGTTTACTAATAGACAGATATTGCCAGATTCGTACATTACCTTCAGTGCTACTAATATTCCCATCTCCAAAAGTATTGAAATTCTTGGTGTCTCACTTAACAGTGCCCTCAGCTGGACCTCTCATGTCAGATCACTTGCTAAAACCGCCTCAAAGAAACTTGGATTATTGTACAGAGTCGGTAACTTCTTCGCCGATGAGCAGTTAGCTATAATTTATAAGAGTCATGTGCGCTCTCAGCTTGAATATTGCTCACCCTTGTGGAATGGTTGTGGAGAGGTTGCATTAAGACAACTAGACAAAATTCAGAATAAAGCTGTTAGAATCATTAACAACCCTGCCATTACATATGAACTACCTCCCTTGCAAGTAAGAAGGAATGTTGCCTCCCTTGCATTATTTTACAGATATTTTTTTGGCAAATGCTCAGACGAAGTTGCGTCAATGGTGCCACCTCCCCATGCCTTCCCTCGTGCTACACGGGCATCTGGTAGCGCTCATGACTGGAATGTCACTCAACCATATTGCAGAACTTCTGCCTATCAGAATTCTTTCATTCCCCGAACTGCATCTCTCTGGAACTTGCTTCCCCAGAGTTGTTTTCCTCCAAATTTCAACCCACAACTGTTCAAGTCTAACTGTTACAGATATTTTATGAATAGAGGACACCAGTAATCTGATGTATGGATTATTTTTTTTTTCCATTTGTTTTTCCTTCCTCCGTTCCGTTATTTAAAAAAAAAAAAAAAAAAAAAAAGGAACTATCAAGGAACTATATATCAAGGAACTATATCAAGGAACTATATCAAGGAACTATATATCAAGGAACTATATATCAAGGAACTATGTATCAAGGAACTATATATCAAGGAACTATATATCAAGGAACTATACAGTATATCAAGAAACCATGTCAAGGAACTATATATCAAGGAACTATGTATTAAGGAACACTATATCAAGGAACTAATATATCAAGGAACTATACAGTATATCAAGAAACCATGTCAAGGAACTATATATCAAGGAACTATGTATCAAGGAACACTATATCAAGGAACTAATATATCAAGGAACTATATATCAAGGACCTGTATATCAAGGAACTGTACATCAAGGAACTATATCAAGGAACTATATATCAAGGAACTATATATCAAGGAACTATGTATCAAGGAACTATATATCAAGGAACTATATATCAAGGAACTATACAGTATATCAAGAAACCATGTCAAGGAACTAATATATCAAGGAACTATATATCAAGGACCTGTATATCAAGGAACTGTACATCAGGGAACTATATCAAGGAACTATATATCAAGGAACTGTGTATCAAGAAAGTATAATCTTTTCACCTTAACTTGGCAGATTTTTTTCCTCTTTTTTTTTTTGTTTATTTCCCGTGGTTCGATGACAGAAAAAAAAAACTGATACAGTTGGAAAGAAACTAAACGACACTTGAAATTAATAGCATAAAAAAAAATCTCAATATAAAGCTATATTATTTACGGCAGTGGTGAGTGAGGTGAAGAGGGGGAGGGAGGGGGAGGCCGAGGTTGAGGTGAAGGGATGGAGTGGAGAGGTATTTGAGAGTGGGAGGTGTGAGCTGGGGAGAGGGCAGCGAAATGGCGGGGGACAGGGCGACATGGAGGCCATTTGTTTGCAGCCACTCTGTACAGGACTAAGGTTTTGGCACTAGATAGTTATACGGCAGAGACAAAATCGCTTTGCAAAATCCACTTCCCTGAGATTGGTGGTGCTGAACCGACACCGTGTTTTGTTGAACCCTGTGGACTTTCTGACCTTGTGGAGTACAGTTCTAACGTATGTTGAGGGGGGAGCGGGTCACCACATACAGCCATTTGAAACCAGTTGGAGGGAAAGGATTTTCGTCTAAACAGTTCCCCTCCTCTTACTGATTCCCTTTGACCTCTTTCTCTATCTTTGCTGCAATGCTGCATCTCTATCCCACATACAGCTCTTCTAAACAGGGTGGAATCAAAGGCTTTTTATCAACTCTCTACCTCTCTGATTCTCACCAACCTCTCTCTTTCTTTGCCGCAGTGTTGCATCTCTTTCCCGCTACTATCGCTGTATCATACGGAGGGTGTGCAGTACCCGTCACACAGCGCTCTCTCACCTTCTTTTCCGTCCAGCTCTCTAATGTAATAGGAAACCAGTACTCTCAGTCACTCAGATATGTAAATGTTAACTCGGGCACGCTTTTCCTCAATCCCTTTCATTCTGCCTTTGAGTACCTTTTGTAACCTATTTCCCGTAGTTCTGCGGCACTTCTTCGTGACTAGCACCATATCCTAACCTTAATCCCCTTTTTACAGCTCAGCATACAAGATGGAGGGATGGCAGATTTTTGGCCAAGATAATGTAAAAAAAAAAAAAAAAAGGATATGGTGACAAATTCCTTCGTCCCGTCTTTCACCTCTGCAAGATAATGTGGAAAAAAAAAATATGGCGACAAATTCCTTCATCCTGTCTTTCACGTCTAATTTGTTGCATTGATCTGACACCCGACACGTAGCACCGGGACACCCCCAAGTGAGTGACACCCAATCATCCTCAATACAACCTGGAAGAATTAGAAGGGGAGATGAAAGGAGGATTATGTAGGATCAGTGATGTGGGAGGAGGAGGGCGAGGGGGAGATGGAAGAGGAGGGGGTGGGGGAGGGGGAGAAGGAAGAGGAGGAGGAGGGGGAGGGGGAGAAGGAAGAGGAGGAGGAGGGGGGAGAAGGAAGAGGAGCAGGAGGGCGAGGGGGAGAAGGAAGAGGAGGGGGTGGGGGAGGGGGAGAAGGAAGAGGAGGAGGAGGAGGTGGAAGGGTACGAGGAGGAGTGGAAGGAGGAGGAGGTGGAAGAGTACGAGGAGGAGGACAAGGAGGAAGAAACTGTAGGGGGACGCCTTCACGTGGTGTCACAGATATAGCAAGGAGGTAAAGCTGCCCGGTTATACACACGTTCCTCAGCTCCCTCCCTATCCCCAGAAAGGAGAATGGTGGGCTGCAAGGAAAGGGAGTACTCAGCCTGCAGTGCACCGGGTTCAGACTAATTCCTCATGCTTTTACCTGAACTCAATAAAACCACCAAACACCTCAAATCCAAATTAGAGTAAAAAAAAACACCGTCAAACAAGTAAGAATATTCAGTGCAATACCCGCTCCCTCACTAACTGCTCTAAGGTCTGAACAGATGACTTTACCCTGTGACCTTGGCCTTCGTCGATCGCCCCCAAATTAGAGTCCCTTCATCCTTGCGTGACCCTGAACCCTTCCACAAAGTTTGGCCTAAATGAAATCGAAACTTTAACTTGACCTTGCCATATGACCTTGACCTTTGTACATTCCTGGTGATCTTGACATTTAATTAACCGTTTTCAAAATCTAAATTCTTTATTCTTGCCTTAATTTGTGTAATTCGGAAAAAAATATCTAAGTTGACTCCGTGTGACCTTGACCTTTGACCTGCTGTTCTCAAAATCTATAGATCATCCCCTAGTTTGACTCTCACTCAGTTTGGCCCAGATCAAAAGCACACACACACACACACACACACACACACACACACACACATATCAAGTAAACAATAATACCCGCTGTCCCGCCCGCGCACAGTGTAAAGTAAAACAACGAAACACATTTTTTTCCGATAATAGTTGGCAGGTATAAAGATTCTTGTGTTTTATGAAATTGACTGTGATCCTTTATGAGTACGTGTGTGTGTGTGTGTGTGTGTGTGACGGTAGGTTGGGGTGAGATGACAAGCTGTATTTGAGTTCATAGCCTTTATTTATTTATTCATTCATTCATTTATACTCACCCCCTGTAAAAGATAGGATAGGGCGTCACCTAATAGATCGATAGATACAAATTACATCGATAATTAGACAGACATGTAGGCAGATAGAAACCAGATAGACAGAAAACCACAAGTATATCATTTGGAGAGAGAGAGAGAGAGAGAGAGAGAGAGAGAGAGAGAGAGAGAGAGAGAGAGAGAGAGAGACGTCCTTGGGCTGAAGGGGTTAATGTTTCTAGTCCTGTGTGATGTATTAAGGATGTTAAGCTGCAGTGTATCCAGACCAAATCGCTAAGGAAGAGACGTTACCCAGCCTTACTCAGCTTGCCAAAGACCTTTAATAATGAAGAGGTTAACGAAGACTTTATTTATCATTCTCCTTTATTCCATTTATATTGTTTTAAAATTAGCATAGTTTTAATCAGTAACATGTAGAAAGATGTTAAGGGATAAAGGTCCAGACTAAATCAATAAGGATGTGATGTTGCGAATTCAGATATGCCACCTAAAATACGACTAATTTAACACACTTACCATCAGTGTGGAGAGGATGGAGAGTGAGAGACTGACGAGGAGAGTGTATGTGAGTGAGGTGGAGGGGCGGGAGACGGAGGGGGAAGCCAAGGATGAGATGGAGGGATGGAGTGGAGAGGTATATGAGAGAGGGGTGTGTGAACTGGGAGCAGGGAAGTGAAATGGTGGGGAACAGGGCGACATGCAGGCGATTTGTTTGTGGCCACCCCTTACGGGATTAAGGCGTCTGGCAATACATAGATAGACCATCAGTGTCATAGAGGAGGATATTAAGGTGTAAAATACAGACTGAATCGCCAAAGAAGTACTGTTACGAAGCCTCCTGTGGGCCTCAATTTTACCGCTATAAATATAAGGCAAACGAGGCAGTCTTTTCCCGTAGAGTTATTCATGATGCTCTGAAACGGGGCTTGGAAAACAACTAGAGAGAGAGAGAGAGAGAGAGAGAGAGAGGAAGAACTTCGGTGATGGTGAAAATAATAATAATAATAATAATGATGATGATGATGATAATAATGATAATAATAATAATGTGTGTGTGTGTGTGTGTGTGTGTGTGAGAGAGAGAGAGAGAGAGAGAGAGAGAGAACAGAAAGAATATTTTTTAGGCTAGGAGAATTGGAGAGAATGTAGAGCGAGAAACATTGTATTTATTATTATTATTGCTCTCTCTCTCTCTCTCTCTCTCTGAAGCCTATACAAAAAGCAAAAACGACAAAGAGTTACTTAACGAAGCCATTTGGTCAGTCGCCAGTGTTGCCTGAGAGAGAGAGAGAGAGAGAGAGAGAGAGAGAGAGAGAGAGAGAGAACATGTGTGTGAGCTGGGGGGATAGAAAAATTGTATTATTTTGTGTGACGAAGTGTGTATGTGTGTGTGTGTGTGTGTGAGAGAGAGAGAGAGAGAGAGAGAGAGAACGGGGGCACGTGTTCTCGTGGGGTAAGGAGGCTCCCTAACACCTCTTCCTTAACGATTTATTTTCCAAACTTCTCATTATTATCCCTCTAGTTTGCTTCATATGTCTTTTGAATATCAACATAGATTGCATGAATAGCACACAAGAATATAGTAACGGAGCAGAATCAGAAATAAATCGGTAAGGAAGAGGTGTTAGGCTTTGTAACTGTACTAGAATACCGCCCAGAGTGAGAGATGCAATGGGAGAGAAGGAAGGTATGAGGTTTGATTATATATTTTTCTCTTTTTTTTTATGGTTGACCGTCACTTCCATGGAATTTTAGACACATTTTTATTTCCTTCAAAGTCCTCTCCTCCTGCATCCAGACACTATTTCCTTCCTCCCTGCTCCTGACATAAGCGTTTTTTTGGAATTATTCTTTCTTGATGCGGTTCTGGCTGCTCGTCGTTTCAAATTTGATGTCTTGAGTCAGGGGAGTAACGTGGCTATTTATTTTTGGATATGGCTAGTGAATATCCTTTTGTACGTTATTTATGCAGAGTATGGTGATGCTTGAAGGTTTTATATAACTCAGAATAGAACAGTAAGGCCTTATAAGCAAAGTAAATCGCTTAGGAAAAGGTGTTAGTGAGCTTCCTTAACCGACGAGAGCTGAGGACATGGTTACACATCCACCCGTCATTCCTTCTCTTTGTGTTGTTTGAATATCGGGCAACACAGACATTTCAAAACCTCCATATGGGGAAAAATTCTGCGTGTGCCTTTCCTTCCGTTTAAAAATTGGAAATCAAACTCTTCACTTGCTATTTAGAACGATATGGTTATGGGGATCTTGAGGAAATGGACGTCTTTATCTGGGAACTTTGTCATAATTTCTGGGTCTTATTTGTAAACCCCTATTAATCTTCATCCCCTGCCTCGTCCTTAGATGATAACGCTGGAGCTGATGCACGGTGATCAGTCAGGCGAGAAGATAGGCCACGATGCTCCTTTTGGTCGTGAAGATCCATGGAACAAACTTGGCCGCCCTTTGCTACTGCTCCTTGGCTCGTGGTATCGTGTGTCTTGGTGATGATAAGCGAGTGCAAGAGTGATTTACGCCAAGCAACGGATCACAGGCAAACAATACAAATCCCAGAACTTTCTAATCACACCTTGCATGAGGCGTGGGAGTGATTTGATGTCTGTTTGTACCTGAGGCGGACTTATTCAACACAAAGCCTTCCCCCCGACTCAGGAGCACAAAACCTGCCCAAGTAACAAGTGAGATTTCTAAGTAACACGTAACTCAGACGGGGTGCCGTGTAAGGAGACGGTGAGCACAATGTTAGGTGTTTGCCAAAGGGATATATTGCGAGAGGCGGAGCTTGGAAGGTGTGTCTGAAAGGAGTGTTGTGTGTGTGTGTGGGGGGGGGGAGAGAGAGAGAGAGTCGGGGGGGTAAACAGAAAAAAATATATGGGAGTGTTAACGGCGTGTGTGCCATTGTGGGAGAGTAACTGTGAGAAAGAATGAGTGTGTGTGTGTGTGTGTGTGTGTGTGTGTGTGTGTGTGTGTGTGTGTGTGTGAGGGGGGGTTCTGGGGTGAGGGTGAGGGAGGGGGGAGGTGTGAGTGAGGGGTCCAGCGGCACTGCATCACTGTCAGGGGGTGAGGGGGCGGTAAGGGAGGGGCGGTATCGCTTTGACTGCCTATTATTACCACTAAAAAAAAGAATCCTTCCCATGAATAAATTGCCCATCCACAGACGTTACGCAACCATACTCTTTAACCTTTTCAACCCGACGACGCGTTTCTTATTTTGTTCTTGCTACGCCATTGTCACCTGGAGATGTTTTTTCGAAAGTGGAGAAGTTGCAGTTTTCTTCCACTAACCCCGGCGTCTTGTGATTCCTGGCAGAGTGCGTCCGTAGGTTTGTTTCAGTCAGTCAGTCAGTTAGTCAGTCAGTAAATCAGTTAATAAATCAGTCAGTGAGTAATCAGTTAGTCAATCAATCAGTCAGTCAGTCCGTTCAATCAATCAGTCAGTCAGTAAATTAATCAGCCAGTCAGACAGTCAGTAAATTAATCAGTCAGTCAATTAGTTAATCAGTCAGTCAGCCAATCAGTCAGTCAGTCAATCAGTCAGTCAATTAATCAGTCAATCAGTCAGTTAGTCAGTCAATCAGTCAGTCAATTAGTCAGTCAGTCAATTAGTCAGTCAGTCAGTCAGTCAGTCAGCCAGTCAATCAATCCTTCATTAACCCTTTCAGTGAGAGATCTTTCCCATGCCAAATAAAATCGTCTGGAAGTAGCAAGAGTAAGATGGAATTATATGTCATCGCACTGAAGGGGTTTACTCAGTCTACCTCCAAGTGACTCTGAGCTGTAGAAGGAAGCCCAAGATGGAGGCAGATATGTATTTTTTTTTTTTTTAATTTGATGCACTAACTTTGGGAGGTGATTCCTTGAGGTCTCTCTCTCTCTCTCTCTCTCTCTCTCTCTCTCTCTCTCTCTCTCGTACAAAAAGCAAAAACGTCAAGATCTTGAATTTGGCTCTCTTATCTTGTTTTTGTTTCCTGGGGGGGGGGAACAGTCTTGCGGGCTTCTGGCCTTTAGTTCTTTCTTCCTTAATTAATGTACACACACACACACACACACACACACACACACACACACACACACACACACACACACACACACACACATATATATTACAATAGTGAATATAGAGGACGAAACCATACTGTATCGTAGTAGGCGTATACTTGACACTCCATTTCCAAAAGCCGAGCATTCCTTCTACCGTATGTGGCACACTTCTTCACATGTCAACGCTCATACCCACCGCCCGAAATGGATACCTTGGGCTGTTTCACTTGGAACCGAGGTAATGGCATTTGCATTTTTTTTTTTTTTACATGTTGGTGGGTGTTGTGGAAGGTTAATAGGCTCTCCTAACAAAATTCAGATACTGAAAATGTATATGTGCTGTATGTGTAACCCCACCATTTCCACCCATACAGCATAAGGAAAACTCTAGGTAACATATTAAGTACAATTTCCCTATTATTTGACCAATGAAAAAACACGTACAGCAACAGCGCTTTGTGGAACCATCGACCATCCATGTAAATATTGTGCTGTGACCCAGTGTACAATCGCCCACAAAAGTCAGTAGATCATCCCCATCCAGTATTGTGTTCCGCCTCCCATATTTCCCCCTTCCTTCTCATACTCTTTGCCTCTGTGCTTCATATTGGTGTCACGTGAGAGAGAGAGAGAGAGAGAGTCATAAATCTCTATTCTGACTGACAGTTAATATTACTCAGGTCCATCTGCATTCCAAACGTCAGTATCTCCTTCACCAAGACTTCACTACGCTATTTTCATCATATTCTTTTGCTATTTTCATCATATTCTTTTGCTATTTTCATCATATTCTTTGCTATTTTCATCATATTCTTTACTATTTTCATCACATTCTTGCTATTTTCATCACATTCTTGCTATTTTCATCATATTCTTTGCTAGTTGCATCACATTCTTTGCTATTTTCATCATATTCTTTGCTATTTTCATCATATTCTTTGCTATTTTCATCACAATCATGCTATTTTCATCATATTCTTGCTATTTTCATCATATTTCGTGTTATTCGCTATTTTCTTCCTATTCTCGCTATTTTATCACATTCTTTGCTGTTTTTATCATAGTCTTGCTAGTTTTATCATATTCTCTGTTATTTTCATCATATTCTTGCGTTTGTATCATGTTCTTGCTATTTTCGTCATATTCTTATTACTTTTTTCACATTCTTTGCTATTTCCATTATATTATTATTATTATCGTCATATTTTAGCGGTTTTCGTCATTCTACCTATTTTCGTCATTTTCTTGCAATTATCGTCATATTCTTGCTATTTTTTCACCGTTTTCTTCCTCATGTTCTTTCTATTTATAACTTATGCTTTGCTGTTTCCATCATATCCTTTGCCAGTTTCATCATATTCTTGCTATTTCGTTATATTCTTGCTATTAGCACCATATTTTTACTCATATTCTAGCTATTTTTATCGTAGTCTATGTCCAGGCGTCTCAGAAGGAACGGATCTTGATATTGGTTTCCTGCCCAACTTTCATCCGAGAGAACAACTTCTGCTGGCTCACACACTTTGCCTTTGTGTTTTGCCTAAAAAGAAGGAAAAAAAGTGAAATTTCCGCAGAATTTACACATTCAGTTCTGTTACGTCTTTTTCTGTGTGTGTGTGTGTGTGTGTGTGTGTGTGCATAATATTAACACGTTCAGTACTGTTACGTCTTTTTCTGTGTGTGTGTGTGTGTGTGTGTGTGTGTGTGTGTGTGTGTGTGTGTGTGTGTGTGTGTGTGCGCGCGCGCGCGCGCGCAGAATTAACATGTTCAGTACTGTTATGTCTTTCTGTGTGTGTGTGTGTGTGTGTGCATAATATTAACACGTTCAGTACTGTTACGTCTTTTTCTGTGTGTGTGTGTGTGTGTGTGTGTGTGTGTGTGTGTGTGTGTGTGTGTGTGTGTGTGTGTGTGTGTCTTCCTACCTCCAGACGGTTTTATGCAGTCAAGGAACGCTAAGTAGGAGCGAAGGGACCAAGGAGTTAAGTGACTACAAGTTCAAGGAGTCTTTCTGAAGATGAGTAAAATCGTCTGCAGGTAGCACGATTAAACTAGACCACACAGATAGAGATAACCCCCCCCCCAATAGTCATGTCACATCTAGTATTTAAGCTGGGGTAATATCAGACGATTTAATCAAGACGGTTTTATTAAGCTGGAGGGGACTCGTGTGGACATGAGAGGGTTAATATTTTCATTCCCCTGACGTGTTATTTTTATTATTATTTTTATTTTTATTCACATCTCATTTTTCTCAGCTTAGTAGAGATTTTTTTTGCACTGGAGATGATGTACGTGTTTTATTTAGTCCTTCACTACTGCAAGCCACTCCTAAGCTGTCGTAGTTTCTCTCTCTCTCTCTCTCTCTCTCTCTCTCTCTCTCTCTCCTCTGTCTATCTCTCTATCAGGGCATTAATAAAATAGATACCCCATCGTGGACATAATTAACCCACACAGCGTCTCCCTCCCCACACCATCTTCCTGAAATAAGGGAACACGGCATCCCGGTCATGAGCCACGGTCCCCCTTATGAGCAAACTTTCCCTCGGCGTGCGTAAGGTGCGTAGTGACCCGGGAAACTACCTGTCTATTTATGTCTATCTATCTATCTGACTGTCTATCTATTTATGTCTGTCTATCTGTCTGACTGTCTATCTATTTATCTGTCTGTCTCTATTTATCTATCTGCCTGTCTATCTATCTGTCTATCAATCTATTTATCTGTCTATCTATCTGTCTATCGATTTTTAGCCAACTACGCCGGAATATTACGGGCTTCTGATGAGCTTATTGGAGGGAGTTAGATGGGAAAAATCTATGACAGGAAATGTGAGACAGGAAATTAAGTGAGAGCAAACGCAGTGTTGCATTTCTCTCTCTCTCTCTCTCTCTCTCTCTCTCTCTCTCTCTCTCTCTCTCTTTCGTGTCGCTACCGTTCTAGTTACTGGCCTTAACGTCTGCATTCCTCCCCTTTACAGCGGGCACGCAGCATCCCCGTAGCTACACACCCTCACCCCTTCTGTGTCCAACTCACTAATTAGTTTCATATATAAAACTGATGAACTCCGGAACTGTCTCAATATATCTTTCCCACTGCCTATGATCTCCAGTCTTTTAAATGTAGTGTGTCCAGGCATCTCGATAGAACTTAAGTGAACGTTTCTTGAATTTGTCTTTATTTTTCTTCGATTTTATTGGGAAGGAGCGAGTTTTTTTTGGCTCTAAACAATAACTTCTGTCTTTTTTTGCATTAATAAAAAAAAAAAAATGTCTACCTTAATTTGGCAACTATTTTCGTCCTTTTGCAGTAGTTTATATCTCGTGGCTCAGTAACAAAATAAATCACTAAGCCTCTATATCCTTTTCGTAGCACTTCTTCGTGACTAGCACCGTATTGTTAATCTTTCTCGTACAGCTCAGCGCTCAGGATTAAGAAGTGGGCGGCAGTTTTAGGTCAGATTGACGTGGAGAGAGTGTAAATACTTCAGGTAATCCAAATTCACCCGTTTGCTTTCTCTTCCCAAACACCACACCTCAGTCAGCCTCCATTAGCATACTTAATTGCTTTGGATTTTTTTATTTTTTTGGTTTTTTTCATGCAAACGAAGGAACCACAGTCGGAAAGTCTGCAAAACCTCTATTACGTAAAAAGTCAGGCGGAATCCAAAATCAAGATCTGACCTGTAATTTTTTTTTTTTTTATACAAGGAAGATGGAACCAAAGGCCAGGAGGCCACAAACCGTTCCCTCCAAGAAAAAAACAAGAACAAGACAAAAGAGAGCCAAATTCAAGATAACGTTCATTTCGAGATGCCTGGACACATTGCGTTTGAATCACTTGAGGTCGAAGGCAGGTAGAAAACAGGAGGAGGCTGTTCCAGAGTTGACCATTTGTGTATATGAAGGACAGAGAATGCTATACTGTTTTTACTCTAACATGGACTAGATTTTTGTCCTTTTGCAGCTTATTTCACATAGCTCATTGGCAGAAACAGACAATACTATAGCTATACGCCCTTTCCACAGCACTTCTTCCTGACTAGCATCATATTCTTAAGTTAATCCATTATTACATCTCAGCATTCAAGGTGGACAGATGGCAATTTTAGGCCAAGTTAGAGTAAGAAGGGTATAGTCTCCCCTTTGCGATAGAGAGCTGGACTGAAATGGAATGCTGCGTGCCCAACTAATAGAGAAGGCATGCAAACAGAGGGTAAAGCCGACTAGTGTCGAGTGTAATGGCAACTAGTGAAGAGATTGATGCGACACTGCTGCGAATGGAAGCTGAATACGGTCTGGGAGAAGAGGGAAGTTTATAAGATGAAAAGTATGTAACTCCATACTGTTGAAGAGAGTTGTGTTTGATGTATGTCCCCCCCCACACACACACACACACCAAATATACTGAGAGTTGGTGAAAGGCGGTCAACAACAGCTAAAAAAAATAATAATAACAATAAAGCAGCAAACATAAGGGTAAAAAGCACACCATAGTAGTGCAAAGTTTAAAATTTTGTATCAGATTTGGTCAAACGCCCTGAATATGTAAAGCACAATGGAAAAAATCTTGCCGAAAAGGGGAATATAAGATCACTTGTTGGGCGCCCTTGACAGAACGTTTACGTGTAGCCAAGAAAAATATTGCAAGGGAGCTGCTTCAGAATCGTAATATTTAGGATACACTCCAAGACTTTTAGAAATACGAGAGATTAACCTCGTCATTGCGGTAAGGACTTTCTGTAGTTTACCTTTACTGATATTGATTTAGTCAGATCAGGAGACACTGGTTGATCTAGAAAGGTTAGACACAGCCTTCACCATAGTCTTGAATACTTGAGGTCTTCCGAAGTATCCTAATTTAATCATTTTGGTGTCGAGAGTAATAGAAAAAACCGCGTCCTTTGAGGGAGGAAATTAAAGCAGCTAGGTGAGAAGCAGAAAGTTGA
Source organism: Coenobita brevimanus (assembly GCF_032717465.1). NCBI lineage: Eukaryota > Metazoa > Arthropoda > Malacostraca > Decapoda > Coenobitidae > Coenobita > Coenobita brevimanus. The sequence goes on along the minus strand of NC_136982.1, from coordinate 2,455,318 downwards.
GAGCTGTTATCTTTCCTTGAGACAGGCTGAATGAGAACGCCATCGCCCGGCAAGAAGTGGAGCTGCAAGGTGACAGAGACAAATATTTTGACATAAGTAAGGTATCAGTACGGAGACATAAAAATAATCTCGTCATCCCTGTGACCCTTTTTTTAATTCACCCATCGTACTGTCTGATTTTGAATTCGAGTTAATGTTTTGCTAGCTGTCTTTGCACGATATAGATATTTTACGTGTATTGATGAGCTCCCCCCGCCCCCCCTCTCTCACACACACACACACACACACACACACACACACACACACACACACACACACACACACACACACACACACACACGCACACATCGACGGCAATATACGAGATTTGGTCCTTGTTAATCTCCCCATAATTTGATGCTCCATCGCTCACAACGCAGAGTCATCACAGTATTTGCACGTACGAGAGAGAGAGAGAGATGCATTAACATATGAGCAGAAAAACACGCATATAGACAAACTTTCAAGGGTACACAAACAGGAGAGGAGGTAAAACACACACACACACATTTGCTTCAGCCTTCCATTTTCGTTGTGGGTGTTTCACTTTCTTCCCCGACACACACACACACACACACACACACACACACACACACACACACACACACACACACACACACACACACACACACACACACACACACACACACACACACACACGCCTTCCCCTACCCAGCCATTGCTACAGCCATATAGAGTAACGACCCCCGCAGCAATGAGCCGAGCAATTAAACCCGACAACGATGCCTTCTCCCCTTGTCGTATCTTTGCGTGTGTGTATGTGTGTGTGTGCATTGTGTGTGTGTGTGTGTGTGTGTGTGTGTGTGTGTGTGTGTGTGTGTGTGTGTGTGTGTGTGTGTGTACGGCTGTCACGGAGAGAGATGGATGGAAGGCAGATCGTGATGTATTGTGATGAGTGCAATGTTGTGGACGTGAGTTACGGGGCATCGTGAGGAAGGAACCATTACAAACACCAAGCTATCACTCTCGTCTGTTTTGGGCCTTAATATTTGAACCCAGGCTGTGTGTGTGTGTGTGTGTGTGTGTGGTTTTATGGCTGTATTTTTTTTTTAGTTGTGAGAACTGCTACCAGGAACGAAAATATTAAGTTTAAAGCAATGTTTAGTTATTTTAATATTTCCATTTTATCTGTTTATTTATTTATTTATTTATTTATGTATTCACTTATTTACTTACCTTTGTGGTCAGAAGGAGGGGAAGACCAAGACTCACATTCTTGTCAGTTTAATATTCTCTCTGCCGCTCCTTCCCTATTTACTTATTACACATATTTCACCTTATTAACTCCTTCATTATTATATATATTTTTCCCTGTAAATACAAGAGAATATTAAACACGTCCTTTGAGGAGATACACTGGAAATTACGATGTAGTAAACAGCGCCCTTTATTGACGAATATATAGGGTCTACAATGAAATGGAATTGGGAAGGGGAAATTGCAGGAAATATTGATGTCTTAATTATACCCGCGTTTGGTCCCGTCTGTCTGTTTGTTTATCTGTGTGTCTGTCTATCTGTCTGTCTGTTTATGTCCGTCTGTGTTCCTGTTTTCTCTGTCAATCGATCTGTCTATCTGTTTTTCTGTTTGTATATCTGTCTGTGTCTGTCTCTGTCTCTCTGTCTTTCCCTCTCTGTTTGTCTCATCATCATCATCATCATCTTTTCTCTTTGTTCTCCTCCTCCTCGATCATCATCATCGCAATCTTTTCTCCCTATCCTTCTCCTCCTCCTCCTCGTCATCATTATACCACGCTCGACCGCCTCCTTTTCACTGTCCCCATCCTCCTCTTCTTCCTCCTCCGGATTTTTTTTAATGTACCAGGGGTCACTGCTTCAGGATGAAACTTGTGTACTGTCCCACATGGGAGAGTTCCTTGTCTCAGTGGAGTGAACGGAGCTATTGCCTGATTGACTGCTGCCTACCTAAAAAGCGCCAGGGAAGGTTGCCGCACCACCCCTAAACATCCACTCTGTGCATTGCACATCCACACTGTGCACTGTGCAGTCCCCTTTTATCTAAGACACCCGTCCTATATAGTTTTGAATCCCCCCAGTGCAAAGAAAGCAATATAAGCACAGATTAGGATCTGCACAGATAACCCTGAGTTAACGGTCACTACTCTTACTTTCGACCTGTGATGGGCTGTGGATCACTGAGGGTCCCTGTTAGTCAAGTGACCACCATCGGGATTTTTTTAATGTACCAGGGGTCACTGCTTCAGGATGAAACTTGTGTACTTGTCCCACATGGGAGAGTTCCTTGTCTCAGTGGAACAAACGGAGCTAGGGCCTGATTGACTGCTGCCTACCTTAAAAGCGCCAGGCAAGGCTGCTGCACCACCCCTAAACATCCACACTGTGCAGTGTGTAGCTTCCACGTTATGTCCACAGACTTCCCATTAACTCAATGTAACCGGTTTATAATGTCATGCCGTAACTATTAGTTTATTTGTTTACTTTCTCTTTCAGGTTACTCTATCGGGTAGCTTATAGATAAAGTATTATAGAATGTGACTTTTCCTTTCCAGTGTTTCCTGTAAAATTTCCATGTCAGTTTTTCCATGCTGCATGGTGGTTTTTCTCACTTTTTCCTGGAGGGTTTGGTGGTGGGGGGAGCCTTCTTGCTTTACTATCCTTATCCTTCAGCATGTAGAGTCAGATCTTGTAGTCATAGTTTTCTCTAACAAGCAGCCTCGAAAGGACCATAAGGTCTGTTGCTGTTTGCTTTCCTGTGTAATCCTGTGTAATCCTCCTTATCATCATCATCATCATCATCTATTTTTATATTTGTGTTTGTGTGTTTGTCCATGTATGTACCGGTATACAAAAACATTTAAACTTTCTCTACCTTTTACTTAATGAATTACTGTGTCAACAAAGGCATCATTATATATTATTGGATATGACATCAATAAAGCTCTAGAAAATCATAACTCTCCAACTGCTTCTCTATCTGTTATGTTTTTGTGTTTGAGTCTTGATTTCATATTATTGATAAATGTTTAAGTGGGAGAATTATAACCACAAATGGAAACATATATTGGGAAGTCGGTTAGCCTACAACACTTTCGCCCCGACTTGAACGATCTGTAAGTAGGAATGAAAACGAAACGTAAGCACTTTTAGTTTCGTTTATCACACACAAGCGCGACATCAGCTGCTCCTTGGGTCTCCTGACGTTCTTGGGAGTATGTAAAAGTGAAGGCGTGGGAGTGGCAGAAGAGTAACGTGATCAGTATGCGAGGGAGGCTTTGAATTAGGGCAGTCGATAGCCAATCCTGGTGCTGATTGCTATTTCCTCCCTCGGTACCGCCTTCTGTCACCTCCCCCACCCCTACCCCCACCCCTCCCCGTTCCCCTCACTCTCACCCCCCTTTCCTTCAACCCTCCCCATCCCTCATTCCGCCCTCTCACATCACCCCACCTCACTCCTCTCCTTACGTCCCACCAGCACTTCACTCACTTCATATCTCCCTCCACGTCCTCACTCCACATTCCCCCACCCCAACCCACTTTTTTTCCCCTCCTGTCACGCCCCACCACTCTCCTTCACTCAATCTCTCTCTCCCCTTCACTCTACCTTCCTTCCCCCCCCCTTCACCTCCCTCTAGCCCACCTCTTCCCCGCTCCATCTCTACTTGCTCCTTACTCCTTTTCCTCTTCCCTCTATAGCCACTCCTTCTTCATCACCGATCCCTTACCCTTCTCCTTTTTCCATCCACCTTCCGTACTACCACCACTCTTTTCCTCTTCCTTCTCCTCCTCCTCCCCTTCCCAACCTCTCACCTAACTCTGTGTACCCAACGCTGTCAGGTATACCACTCTCTAAATTTACACTCTGCAGCGCTCTCTTATAAATTAATACAGTTAGTTTTGTACATACATAAACACAAAACTAAATATAATTATGAGAAATACCACGTGTAGACTCATTGGCAAACTCGAAAATGCCGACGTGGACGGTCGTGGTTACCTGAATCAAATGTGGCCGCGTTTATGTTACAGTGGTTATCTCCGGAAGGTTTAGACTCCAGAAGACGCTGTGGCTGAAGGAATTAAAGCAACCTCCAGCCTCCCGTACACAAAATACTTCCTCCCTTTTGTTGCTGTTCCTGTTGTTGCTGTTCTTGATGTGATTCTGTGCTTATTTTGATGTGAACTAGATGGACTGAAGGGTGATGTTTGTCTTCTCCTGCACTCCACCATCCTGCTTTCGGGGGATAGGGAGGGAGTTGAGGGACATTCGTATAACCAGGCAGTGGAGACGCTCTGTTATATCGGTGCCACCACGTGAAGGCGTCTCTCCAACACACTCCTGAAAGGGTTAAGCAGGCAGTCCCCCCTTAACCCCTTCAGTCCGGTGACCCCCCTCCCTTTTTTTACGTATTCTAATTTGTCCAGAACTCTCTCTCTCTCTCTCTCTCTCTCTCTCTCTCTCTCTCTCTCTCTCTCTCTCTCTCTCTCTCTCTCTCTCACCGTAACAACTCTTGCGTAGCGATTTATTTGTCTTACATTTTCACCCTTCACACGGTCGGAACAACTCTAGTATTCTGTTCCAATTAAAGCCAGACGATTTTATTCTGCTGAGAGTGGGTCATAGGAGCCTGAATGTTTAGTAGTAGTTACTGAATAGGGTAAAAAAAAATCTGAGAGAGAGAGAGAGAGAGAGAGAGAGAGAGAGAGAGAGAGAGAGAGAGAGAGAGAGGAAACGCAAACACAGTAATTGGCTCATCTGTATGTTGAAAAAGCCAAGTGATAAAAATGATGTGTTGTGAGCCCCCTCATGTCACACACACACACACACACACACACACACACACACACACACACACACACACACACAGTCTCTCTCTCTCTCTCTCTCTCCCTCTCTCTCAACGTACATTGCTAGAAAAAGTCAAAATACCTTAACTATTTCGGCGGGATTAGTGGAGATAATTCGACTATTTTGGGAGGATTAGTGGAGATATTTTGACTTATTTTGGCGGGATTAGTGGAGATATTTTGATCATTTTGGCGGGATTAGTGGAGATAATTCGACTATTTTGGCGGGATTAGTAAAGATTTTGACTATTTTGGCGGGATTAGTGGAGATAATTCGACTATTTTGGCAGGACTGGTGGAGATAATTCGACTATTTTGGCGCGATTAGTAAAGATTTTGACTGTTTTGGCGGGATTAGTGGAGATAATTCGAGTGTTTTGGCAGGATTAGTGGAGATATTTTAACTTTAATTTTCTCCCACAAACACACCCAAGGAGAGTGAGGGAGAGACATCGATTTCTGAGTCCTGTAATAGACGAAATTTAAGCCCTTCAGTCCGATTACTTTATTCATTTTGCTCCGCCTCCAGATTCTTTTATTCAGATTTGGAGGGATTTTTCAAACTTCATTGGTCACTGCGCCTCTGAATTGTTTGCGTGCACCCCCCCCCCCTACCACCACCACCAACATGGCAATCGCGCAACACCCGTCTAGCAGCAAACTCTCATCGCTTTTCTGTCCAGCTCTCTAATACTATGACCTCCAGTCTTTTAAACGCTGTGTGTCCAGGCATCTTGAATTTGGCGCTCTGTTTTATATATATATATATATATATATATATATATATATATATATATATATATATATATATATATATATATATTTTCTTGGAGGGAACAACCTTGCGTGCTTCTTTTTTTTTTTTTTTTTGTAAGGAAGAAGGAACCAAAGGCCAGAAGCCGGCAAATTGTTCCGTCCAAGAAAAAACAAAGACAAGATAACAGAGAGCGAATTTCAAGATACGTTCATTTCGAGATGCCTGGACACACCGCGATTGAAAGACTGGAGATCATAGGTAGTAGGGGAAAAAAAAAATCCTTCATTAATCTGTTACTACAGGTACGTCCCAGGTTGAGTAAAATTTATGGTTGTGTACAGAATATTTTAAAAGATGTCCTCGGATTGAAGAGGACAAGGTGGCTAAGATCTACCCTGGAACCTGTGGGCAAGATTGGCTGTGAGTAATTCTGTCATTTCATTTTCTGCGGGACACCGATCGAATCCCTAAACCGATGATAACAGTGAGAGTGGTTAGACCCGCCCCCACCGCCCCTGAGCCGCCCTTGTGCCAGTAGGGACTTCTTTCCCCAGGGCCACCCCGTCCCAACCCCCACCATAAATTCTTTGATGTCTTGAATTTGGCTGTTATATTGTTTTTATATTTTTCTTGGAGGGAACAGTCTTGCGGGCTTCTGAATGTTGGTTCTTTCTTCCTTGTATATATATATATAAAAAAAAAAAAATGCCCCACACTGGTGTACCTTCATAGAGAACTTTAGTTGACATACACAACAACCATTTTGAATATGTTATTTTGTTTTTATTTTTTCTTTCTTGGAGTTTTGCGGGCTCCTGACCTTTGGATCCTTCTTCCTTGCATTAAAGTATATATATATATATATATATATATATATATATATATATATATATATATATATATATATATATATATAAGTAAAAAATTGCCATTACTGTAGTTGCCTCACTCTCATAACAGAACTAACAAAGCAATTACAGGCCTTAACCTCTTCTTTTAAATAGTGTATATTACTTTATTACTATTACTACTTCCAGGCAATTTCCTTGAACTCGGGAAAGGCTTGTTTTATTCAAGGGCAAGACGGTATGCATCAACTCAAAACGTCTCTCGAAAGTAAAGTAAAATCTTCGCTTCGTAGCAAGAATAAAACAAACGCCGTCCACGGGTTAAATGGGTGACTAAGATCATACGGGACTTCAGACTTTTATAACACGGAAAATAATAATATGGCGATGACAGTATGTATAACGATGAGAATGTCTATCTATCTATTTGTCTATCTATCTATGTGCTGACGGAATTAATAAATCTGTCAGTAAGTAACTGACATCTCAGGATAAGTTTGTGTGACTAGCATTTTGAGATCACTGAGTTGCAAAAATTATAGAGCAAGATGGATTGGTATGGATTTCTTTATATAATTCAGCTCTGGTTGTCAAAATTCACTTTATATAATTATACTAAACTTCCTCGTAGTAGTAAATAGTAGTAGTAGTAGTAACATTAGTAGTAGTAGTGGTGGTTGTGGTAATAATAATAATAATAATAATTCAACCTCCTTTAGTCGTAAATCAAGCACTTTAACTCTCAAAAACAGAAAATAGAAACTCGACAAGACCAAATTCCATTCAGACACGAATTTCAAAAGTTTGGCGGGGTGTGGCGGACGAGGCCTGCCAGAATTTCCCCCTAATGTATTCATTGGCTCAGTCTCCCCTCAAGTCCCGCGAGTTTTCTGTGTTGCAGCTGAAGTGACTTGCTTTTATCAGGACCCAGTTTGCGATTACCGTCATGCATTTTATTCTCTCTCTCTCTCTCTCTCTCTCTCTCTCTCTCTCTCTCTCTCATACTACAAAAGGTCTTCCTCAACCAACTTGCACCTCTTTCTCACTTACACAAACTTTCTTGAGAACCCCGTGTACGTTCTCTCTCGGTTTATGTTTCATCTTACTGTGTTCCTTTTTATCCACTCAATAATTCCACATCTCACTCCTATACCTCATTCTTCCTTTCCATAACACCCATTGATTTCACTGTGACACCATTCATCATCCTTATCTATCATCTATCTGTCTATCTTTCTATCTATCTATCTTTCTACAATCAGGCACCTTAATCCCGTAAGGGGTGGCCACTTTTGTGTATTTATTTATTTATTTATTTTTAGCTGTT